>NW_017387303.1:0-477370 GCF_001636725.1 Cordyceps fumosorosea ARSEF 2679 | reverse complement strand
GGGGGGGGGGGGGGAGCCACAATGGAACCGGTTCAGCGGGTAAGAAAAAGAAAAAGAAACAAGGATTACCGGGAAAGATGGAAGCTGGATGGAATATCTGTAGTCACTGCAAAACTAGTCATTGCCAAGTATTCGTGAGGTCAGTTTGGGACTCCAAAGATTTTCAGAAGACGAACGAACATGGCTCAAACAGAGTTGTCGCCATCAAAGTACAGTAGCGGCAATCTTGAACCGATCGAGGCTGTCTTGCTTGTCTCAGGTAGCCGACATGAGTCGACATGACGGGCGCGAAATGACTGGTTCCTGCTGTTCCCTCTGTTTTCTTTTTTTTTTTTTTTGCCCCAGCCATCATCAATCCATGCTGCAAGTTATTGGCGTTGACAGCCCATCCATCATGTCTGTTTGTTGTTGTATGTATGTACATGGTTAGCGGGGGGAGGACGAACTCGCTGGCGTTCTTGGCGGCATGACAACGTCGGCCATCTACCGGCAACTATCTGCAAGGCGGCCAATTCAAGGGGAAAAGTTCAAATTGGCAGAATGGTGCGTAAAAGGTGCAAACCTGGTCCTCCAACGCTCGGTTTTGGCGGTCGGGTTGATAGGCGACGTTTTAGATGGAGAGCTGGAAGCGTTTGTTAGTCGTGGGACAGCTGTGAGGGCTTTATGCTCTTGTCCGGGAAACTCTTCCTATTAGAATGTTTTTTTTTTATTCATTCATTTTCAGTTTCATGGCTGTGACTTTTTTTTTTCGTTATACTGCATGGATTGCTGGCGAGTTCAAGGTCATGCCTGTAGAAACTCCAAGATCCTCCGCATGGCTGCCAGTCAAGTTGAGCCGTCGTTTGTAAAGGGGTCAAGTATTGGCCAGGATTCATGTGCCACGTACATATGAGCCAAAGCATCGCAAAAGAAAACGAGTGCTATAGCGATAGAGCACTACGGAGAGCGCCATAACTATGTATGTACATACCTACAGGGTACCCAGCACTGAGGGGTACTGGAGAGTAAATAAAGGAGAGAGTAAAGTGCCCTTTCAAAAGTATTTTTTTTTAGAGGCAAGGTGGAAAAGAGAAAAGAAGCTTAGATGCTACTGGTATTATCTAATTATATACTGATTTCTATTTTAATATCAGACACCGTTTCTCACATTATACGTCACCAACTACACCATCAACGGCTTGCCGCATCTGTACTACTAGGCAAGGCTTGTATGTTGGTTACACTATTCTGTTGTACATAGGTAAAGACCACTTGTTGCATCTTAACGCGACTCTCTGCCTATGAAACCGTGTAACGAGCTATGTACATAAAAAAGACTCCTTTGTCTCCTTCAATGCCCTAAGCAACTGCAATCGTCCTTTGTCTCCTACACCTTTCTTCATTGCCTGCTGCGATTTTTCCAAGTATCCAGCGCGGGGTTATGCTGTGTGTCGATGGACGATACTTGGAACCAATGTCGCATGTATGCTTCAACATTGCTTTGATGTCTTTACTTTATCGCTACTTTGTCGACCTCCATCCATGTCATGGTAGCACCAGCGCTATCATCATGAAGCCCCGTCCACATAAGAAGACGAGTCGTCCCTCTTTCATATGCGATCCCACGGGCACTGTACTCAATCCAAGTTGAAGATCAAGTATCTTTAGTCAAAATCTACGGCTCCCGCTGCCTACCATGCGCGTCACCCGGTCCATGACGCTCAACGAGCGCCACAACTCCAACCGCGGCCTCCTACTGCTCTCCAACGACCTCCTCCTCCTCATCTACCTGCAAGCCGGCAGCCTCGACGCCGTCCGCGCGCTCATGCGCGCCTCCCGCCGCCTCTGGGCCACCTTCAACACCAACCCGGTGCTCATCTTCGAGTCCGCCCTCGCCAAGTCCACGCCCGACCGCGTCGCCGCCGTCGTCCGCGCCGTCTGGAACCTGCGCTGCCGCGCGCACACGCCCACCATCACCCTCCGCGCCATGCGCTCCATCGACGACCCCGCGCACCTCCCGACGTGGACGCCGCCGCCGCCGCTCCACCCGCAGGTGCCGGCCGCCTTCGTCCGCGACTTCATGGCCCTGGCTAGCCGGATCCATGGGCTGGCGCACCTCATCCTCGACGACTGCCTGGCCAGCCTCGTCTCCGTCCAAGAAGAAGACAAGCTGTCCCCGTTCCCGATGCTGTACCCGGAGATGCAGCCGTCGTACCCGTACAAGCACGGCCGCGCGCCCTGGGTGGACGCGACGCCGTTCCTGGCGCCGCCGTCCTGGGCGGAGGAGCTGCGCATGATCCACGGCCTGTGGCTGTGCGAGTTTCACAACGCGCTGCTGGAAGCGTGCGCGAGGGGGTACGGCTGGGTCTGCACGGAACTGGGCGGCCTGGCCGCCGGCGACCGCCGGCTGGAGCGCTTCTTCCTCAACAACTGGACCGGCACCTTTTGGACGATCCACCACGGCCTGGACGCGCTGCACCGCCGCCACCAAGCGGCGGCACCCACCGCCGCCGCTGAGCTGCCGTTGTCCATGCCGATTCCTTGGAGGCTGCGGCCGGCCGACGCGGAGCGCGCGCGCAAGGGGGCGCGCGGCTGCTGGGGCGCGCCCCCGATCGCCCCCGGGGCGATGTCGTGGGAGGAGATGCTGGAGAGCGGGCCGGAGACGGATGGATACAGGTTCCTGGTGGGCCTATCGGCGGGGACAGCGGCGGCGCCCGTCTTCGCGCACCTCGGCGTGCTGCACTGGTGCCGGTCACGGATGCACAGCCTAGGCCTCGTTCACGGCGGCGATGACCGGATCCCCCGCATCTGGTACCCGCGGCTGCTCGACCACTGGCTCTCGCTGCTGCTGCCGCAGGTGCGCGAATGCGGACTCGCTCTGCTGCCACCGTTCTGGTGGAAGATGACGAGCGAGCAAGTGCAGGAGCTGGAATGGCGCGTATAGGAAGGGTACGGGAAACAGCGGGATTTGGGTGGAGATTTACTCGGGAAGACTAATACTTTTAATAGAGGAAAGGAAACAGGATTCAGTCTTACAAAGGGTTGTTAATAACTCGTGACTGTTTCGATCGTTAGCTATACGGACTACTACCATTTTAACTCCCTGTAAATTGATCCACGGTAAGGCACACGAGACATACCGAACTTCTTGTTATTGTATTTCCACCGTCCTAAATGAGAAAATATCGGTTGTACCGCCTCACTGTTCTGTACCACACGCTCTGACATTGCTGGTGACATGCTCGTTAAACCAGAGCGGAGGTACCGGCGGGGAGTTCGATGCCGCAGAGAAGAACTTCCCGAGGACGTGCCTTGATTCACAGCACAAATTAGTAAGGCGGCATTACGCCTCCTGTTATGCTTCTCTGCTGTTCGTATCACGATGCACAACCTCACGAGAACATACATGTAACATGAAGCAGTGGTGCGCCTTGTTTGTTGTCCGCCACTCTTACTTACCCCTCGCGCTTCTCGTATTAAGAGAGATGGACAGGCTCTTCGTTATTTGGAATCGAAATCACCTCTTCGTTCTTCACCGTGATTGCTCTAAGAATGGATTCTCAGATCAACGAGCTTCTCGAATATTTCCCGGGGATGCCGCCTCGGGTAGTATGGATCCGACCACCGGCCAAGCGCAACAACTGGCTCCTGATGCCCTCGGAGATTATCCTGCACGTCTTTGAGGAGCTCATCACCGTGGAGGACATGTGGGCGATGGCGTGCACGTGTCGCCGCTTCTGGGCCGTGTTCCGCACGCACGGCCCTTTGATCCTCGAGATGGTCCTCGAGGACGACACGCACCCGTGGGTGCGCAACGTGATGCACGCGACCTTCAACGTGCTGGCCTACGACTCGGCGCACTGGACCTACGAGCAGCTGCGGCACCTGGACTCGCACGTGCCGCGCGAGCCGCTGTCGGGCCTGGCAAGTCCGGAACTCGTCCGGCGCTTCGTGACGCGCGCGCGGCAGATCCACGCCATGGCGCACGTCATCCTCGAGCGCTGCATGGCCGAGCTCTGGACCCTCGAGGACCGGCTGCGGCCCGGGGACCCGCTCGACGAGTGCCCCGAGCTGGCCTGGTACCTGGACCGCGAGGCAAACCCGGTCGAGGAGACGCGCGCCGTCATGGGCCTCTGGCTCTGCGAGCTGCACTTCGTGCTGACGGACGCCGCCCGGGATCCGCGACAGGCGTGGGTGGCGCGCATGTTCCAGTCGGCGCCGCTGGCCAACCGCGGCGTCTTCTCCTTCTTCCGGCGGACCTGGCTCGGCACGCTGCTGACCCTGTGGCACGGCATGATGTCCGCGCGGCACGCACCCGGGGAGCTCGACCGGATGCTCCTGCTCAACGGCGACGCGCCGCTCCCGGCGCGCATGTGCGTGCTGCGGCTGCCCCGGGGCAGCCTCGACAAGGGCTTCCGCTGCGAGGCGGAGCTGCCCAACTACAGCACCTGGGACGTGCGGGCCATGTTCGCCATGTCGGAGATGTCGAGGGCGATGCGGGCGCGGCCGCTGATGAACCTATTCTTCGAGAGCCTGCGGGCGGTGGCGCCGCGCCGCGACGACCCGCTGCACGCCCTGCCGCTCCAAGCGTACATCAAGTTCGGCGTCTTCCACTGGGACCACGACAAGCTGGACAGCATCAGCCTGCTTCCCGATGGCGAGGTCAGCCGCGAAGAGCTGTTCAAGTACTGGAGGAGCTTCCTGCGGCCGGAGCTGATTGTGGCGTACGCTGCGCGGCAGGCCGCCGCCAAGGCCACATACTGGGCAAATGTCGAACTAATGGTGGCGCGCGGCGAGCCCGTGCCGGAGCCGCAGGATGATGCAGTCTACAGGCTGCACACGGAGGATCCCCCAACGGAGGGTGAGGGCGAGGATGAGGCCGAGCCGGATGACATGGAGGAGGAGGAGGAGGAGGAGGAGGAGGAGGGTTTCTAGGATTGCTGCTGCTGCCGGTAGATCAGTACGAGTTTTACAGCCGCACCAAGTCCCTGAACACTCTTGAAGTGGCGCCGAGGATGCGAGTTGCTACATAATGCGCGTAATGTCAATATTACTGTATTGTTGATCAGCCTGTGCGGTTGTTTGTCGCGTTAGTGACAAGGGTAACTGCTTATGTACATAACATTCAGGTGTAGCTTGGCGCTTGCACCTTCCAGAAAATCTGCCAGCCAGCACCGCTTTTTTTTCTCCCGCCGACTTCAAGCACCCCAATCCAAGTCGCACGCCACCAAAAAGGACAATGGGCGGCAAGCGGCGCAAGCTACTGATGAAGCAGCAGGCCAATGGCAAGGCGCCCGCTGCAGGCAAATCCTCCGCGCGCGCCTTCATCCCCAACCGACACTCGGACAAGCCTCTCGCCGCCGCCGGTCCCTCGAGCGGCGGGCGGACCGGACGCCAGCAGCAGCAGCAACCCAACAAGCCCAGCAGCAAGAAGGGAGAGGAGCAGCGCCAGCGCCAGCTGCAGCACAACATCGAGAACCCGACGATCCCGTTCGACGCCGACGACCGCATCCTGCTCGTGGGCGAGGGCGACTTGAGCTTCGCGGCGTCGCTGGTCCGCCACCACCGTTGCCGACACGTCACGGCCACGGTACTGGAGAAGGACCACGCCGAGCTCGTCGCCAAGTACCCTTCCGCGGAGGCCAACATTGCCGCCTTCCACGGCGTGAAGCCGCCCGGGGCGAGCAAGAAGAGCGTGGAGCAGGAAGCTGAAGGAAGAGGCACCGACGACGAGAATCCAAGGGACGACGAGGACGACGGCGAGAATACAAGGGACGACGAGCATGACGAAGACAACGACAATGATGATGCTGCGCCCGCAAACATCCTGCCGCCACCACCACCCCAAGACAGCGACAGCGACAGCGACGCCGACTACGACGCCGACGGCAACCACCGGCCCCGACCCCCCAAGACCAACCGCCTTCTCTACGCCATCGACGCCACCAAGCTCCCGCCCTCCCTCGCCCGCGCCACCCCGCGCTTCGACCGCATCCTCTTCAACTTCCCGCACGTCGGCGGCAAGTCCACCGACGTCAACCGGCAGGTACGGTACAACCAGGAGCTGCTCGTCGGCTTCTTCCGGAGCGCGCTGCCCGCGCTCGCCCCTGGCGGCTCCGTCGTCGTCACCGTCTTCGAGGGCGAGCCCTACACCCTCTGGAACGTGCGCGACCTCGCCCGCCACGTCGGCCTGCAGGCCGAGGCCAGCTTCCGCTTCCGCGCCGCCGCCTACCCGGGGTACCGCCACGCGCGGACCCTGGGGGTCGTGAGGAGGGCCAAGGGCAAGGGGGGAGAGGGGGAGGAGGCGAGGGGGGCCTGGAGGGGGGAGGAGAGGCCGGCGAGGAGCTTCGTGTTCGTGCGCAGGGGGGACGTGCTGAGGAAGCCGAGGAGGAGTCAGGAGGAGGGGAAGAAGAAGAAGAAGAAGAAGCGCAAGAGGGGGAGTGATGACGAGGACGAGTCGAGCGAGGATGACTTGGACGATTAGGCGCACTCGAGCAAATGGAAAGCACCAAGAGGGTTGTTCGGCGTTTTGGGCGATCAGGTTCATATCAACAACAGCGATTATTCTTCCTACTGGTGGTACAAAATCATCTCCGCTACATCGACACTGGTTTGCCCTTTCTGTAAATTCGCGGCTTCGTTTCATTACTACATGACTTATATATTGCCGCAGACCATGACGATGATGAATCGAAACGTATATCAGAGACTACCTAATAGGATATTGGCATCTGGCATCCCATCACTAATGATATCCAATTCCCCACCCAAGCTCATCCATCCCGCTAGGAATAGAGAGGATGCAAGCAAATCAACCAACGCCGGATTTTGAGTCGAGGAGAAAGGGGGTGCAAGCAATGGAAATATAAATAATAATAATAACAGAAACAAAATGCCACAATAAAAACAACCATTTCGCCCGCCGTCACCCATCTCCTTCTTCCCACTTGCTCTACCTTTCTCCCACTGATTATACTTCTTTTTTGATTCGAAAATACCCGTCCCTGTAAAATGTCGAAAGAGGAAAAAGCGAAACTTGAACTCCCAATTAGAGCCCCCCCCCCCCAGACCAATGATAACAATAATAAATCTAGAAATCAAGGTAGGCACGGGCTCAGTGACTCAGAACCTCCTGTTTTCGGGTCTGCTCCTGCTCTCCGTTCGTCCGATGCGCCTCCTCGTCCGCCAGTCGCTGTGCCTCCTCGTTCTCGCGCTCCAGGGCCCTCTCCTGTTCCCGCAACGCCTCTTGCTCCGCCGTTAGCGCCGCGTCCTCCTCGTCTTGAGGTGGCGGCGAGGGCGGTGGCGGCGGCGGGCTAGGAGTTGACGCACCCACCTCCGCTTCCTTGAGGCGCTTCATCTCCGGGCCGTCCGCGGCGGGAGTCACGTCTAGCATGTCTGCGTCGGCCACGTCGTCGTGCTTGCGCTTGCGACTACCCGGCGAGTCGTCCGCTTCCACGTCACTCAGCCCAGGGCCGTCGCCCTTGTCCATGTCGACAGGGCCGCCGGAGAGCTCAATTGCGCTGCTCTGCGCGGAGACACTGCCCTCGCCCGGGCCTTGTTGCTTGACTTGCGCCGCGTATTTCTGAACGGCCCGATCTAAGAAGTCCTTTACGTAGGTCTTGATCTTGCGTGCCTGCCTCTCGTTCAACTTGGCCGTTGGGTCCACGACGCGGCTATTCTTGTAATCAGAGGCCACCAGCTTCTTAGCAAGTTCTTTGCCTAAACGTTTCAAGTCATCCTTGGGCAATTTGTGCCGAAATTTATCCAGAACATATTTGATGTGAGGGAAAACCTGGTACGAATGTCAGTAACAAGCTTAATAGACGCTGGTTTCCTATCGGCAAGGATCGTACAGTGTTTTCGTAAATCTTCATTTGCTTGTCTTGTGACAATGCTCGCCACTTTTCTGATCGAGAGTCTTTGCTCGGGGTGTCTGAAGACTGCGATTGCGACTGTTGTGGCGGTGTTGATTTCGGTGTGCCCTCCTTGGTCACCCTGGCGATGATGTTTTGAATCATCTGCTGTTCTTGTTGAGCCTTGGACGGCACCTTTGGTGTCTGATCCGCCGGAAGTGTAGGACGCTGCCATGTCGTCGTGCCTTGTTTATCATAGTAGTACATATTGCCACTGGCGTCCTTGGCAGAGAACCAACCTTGTGGCAGCGGTCCTTGGTTGTTGAAGCGTTGCCGTTGGCGAGGGCCGTTTCCGGCATGAAAGTTGTTATTCCTTTGTGGAATGTTGCTGCGAGGGCCCTTCGGGGCGTTAATGGGCTGGTGGGAAGCGGCTTTGTTCTGCGAGGTTTGCGTAGATGCAGCTGCTTCTCCCTCCCTTGCCGCGCCCCGGCGGTCCTCATATATACTTTGCGTCTGCATGCCAGGCTCGAATTTGCGTCTGCGGATGCGGTACGCCATCTCAAGTTTGCTCCAGTCGTCCAGGAGTTTCTTCGACTTGGATGAGACGTCCTCATGTTCCGATGTAGCAAGTTCCTCGACCGTGGCCTCGATGTTGGAGTCTTGAATCTTGTTCCTCGTGAGACGCGGAAAGGCGTCCAATATCGACAACACCTGCAAGACCACGTTGTGGTCGTCACTAAACGTATGTAGTGTTGTCTTGAGGATCTGGTATGCGTGCATGCGCATGACACTGTGAATTACACGCTCATCCTCGGACTGTTGAATACGATCAAGAAGCTTGACAGCGATCCATTTCTCCTTGCATTGCATGAGGGTGGCCATGACTTTGCGGGAATCCTCCTCATCAAGGGGACGCGCCTGCAAGCTGCTGACATAGTCCTCGTCATCCTCGTCGGCACGCTTCTTGCGCGCCTTCTTCGCAACTGTCGTGTCCCATCCATCGCCAAGATCGATACCAAGTGCTTCAATAGTAGCTTGAGGCAGCTTAGTGGCGCGCTCCGTCTGAGTCTTGCCGCCGATGAAGCCAACGCAGTTGAGCTCATTACAGTAACACGGTTGCGGGTCGGCACCGTACCGATCGACGTTGTAGTTGAACACGAGCTCCTCGCCAGCGCGAATTGTGCGCAGCGCAAAGATACCCATGCGCAACTTGTCACCGACCACCCACTTGTCGACGTAGCAGTTGGGGACGCACGAGTGGTTGCAAAAACGGCCCAGGTTGCCCTTCCTTGTCGCGTCGACAAACTCGTTTTTGTTCAGTGACATGAAGTAAAAGTGTTTGATGCCTTCACGGTCGTACTGGAGCATGCGCCGTCGAAACGTGGCTTCGTTGATGACCTCGCCAATGTACTCGAAAATAAAGTCGTGGGCGACCAGATCCGCGTCGGTGCGAAGGCCATATCCCTTCTTCTCCGTCTTGATGACGGACACCTCGGCATATTGTTTTCGCTGGAAGCGTTGATTCTGGCAGCCGCCTCCGCAGTTGCCCGCTGTTTCGCTGCACTCCATCTTTGTCGCGCGGTTGATGCAGTCCGAGTCTTCGCCGCACGCCATGTTGACGCCATCATCTACAAGGGTTCAAAATAAAAAATGTCAGCAAACCACGCCCGCAGAGCCGCACGGCTTCTACGTATCCTATAGTTCTACGGCAAAGCCGGGTTAGGGGTGTAAGGTGGGCCGACTTACGCCACTCTTCTCGACAATCGCAGTCAAACGCGTCGTTCTCGGTCGAGCCCAAGTGCTTGGAGCCGTAGAGGCAGTCGGTGATGACCTGGAAGGAGCTGCAGGCCTCGGCGGTCATGTTGGGGAGGCTGTCGAAGAGGGTCGGTTCCCGGGTCGGTGTGGCCTTGCGCGATGACTTGCGCGACAGGCGCGGGCGCGACGTCGAGTTGGGGGTTGCGTTACCATCGGTTCGCGACTTGCCGCCCTCAGTGGACGGCGACGGTGAGCCCTCGAGCCTGACGAGCCTTGTCGCGTCTGCAACGGCGGTGGCGGCCGAGTCGGCTTGCTGCGATGCGGCATCGCCGTTGATTCCGTCCTCCAGCTTTACTTTCTGCATCCTGGCCGTCGCGTTCTCGTCATCCTTCATCACCACATTGACGGGGGGGTCGAGGCGGCAAAGACAGTAGGGCGATTGCAATGGGATTGAGGTGGAATCCGCTGGAGTCGTCGCGTCGATGCGGACAAGGAATCGATGCCGCACCAAAATGAGTCTTGTTGTGCGGGTGGCGGAGAGGTGGATCGTGAGGGCGTTGCAGGAGGCGATGAATTAATGGGTGCAGTTTTGGAGTTTAGGAGGGGATTCAAAACTCGCTATTTGGGTTAGTACCTGAGTAGTTCCAGACGGCGCTCACTTGCTACTAACCTTGTACCGTAATGCGGAGCAAGCAGCCAGCAGGCGCTTTCTTTGCAGAGCTTGCCTACCTATTCAACCGAGTCGACAGAGTCAATGGCTCGCCCCGTTTTGTCGCGGCACGGTCCGGGGAGGCTGTGATTGAAAATGGACGAGTAAACACGAAATTAGCCGAAGGGGAGGCGCGTTTTTCAATATGAGGTCAGCCAAAAAGCTGGGGTAGGTTCGTCGTGTTCTGTGCTGGCGACTCAGTGCAACGGAAATTCGTAAGGCCGTCCTGCCGATCTACAATCGACTTGTGCACATCCAGGCATCGCATCATCAAGAATAATAAGAGTAGACCGTTGAATAGTTCAATGTTCGAGTCATCTCTCTAAAAGAAATTTCAACTGAACTACCAGTTTCCCAGGCATCACATCCTGTCTACCCTGTGTGTGCAGTGTAACGCCCCAACATGTAGGCCAAACGCTCAATCCCTGCTCATCCGCTATAACTGAAAACAATAAGCACCTGTAAGCAGTCTGGTATAAGTTCTACCGTAGGTACAGACTTGTTAAGCACGACACAATTCTGTAAAAATGCAGGAGCAAAAATTTCTCCGCCCATCGTCCGCCATTGGTCGATCGAAATAGAAGGGACGATGGATCATCAAATCAGATTCGGGATTAATACAGAGCCGGCAACTTGGACCTACAGTACCTACACCTTCATTCTCCCGCGATGATCCAGCGGTCCGGGCCAGCACCCAATGCCCACCCTCTAAGGTTTGACCGCCAATGATCCGGAACTTTAATTACCAGAACCTTGACCCTATCTGCCATTCATGTCTTTGCTGCCCGTTCAAGCAAGTCACCAACGGCCGAAGTCACCAATAGATCACATCATACAGAGGCTACGCCAAGGATCAGCATATGCGAGCAGCCCTCAGAGTCAGAAGTCTATCGGCGGGAGCAGAGGCGCATCACACAAAAGGCAGGCGCAGCGAGCAGGATGCCAACCCAGATGCGACACACACACACCGGTTGAACACAACAAATGGGGACCCGGTCAGCCAGCCTGCGCACCAGCCGATGCGAATCTGCGTGCTGCATCTCTCTTCTCTCCACCAGCCTGTGCGTGTCACCTGTTTGCCAACCCGCCGCCACTTTCCACGCTTCGTCCTCGTCATCTTCCGCCGTTGCTCAAACCAAGTCCCAGAGACCGCCAGGCCGCATCTGTTGATTGGGTAGGTAGCTGCCGGCGGCGTGGTCACAGAGCGGGAGTCATCCCAAGCCGGCAGCAGACAGACAGAAACTATTGCGAGCACGAGGTGGCATTCCCCAGCAAGGATGCCACACTGCACCACCACTTTGTCAACCAAGGCACTCCCTGTCACGCGGACTGTGCTGACCGGCCATCTTGCCTTGTTGCCGCCCTACAACAGTAGACTTGTCTGCCTATTGGATGAGGAAAACGTATTAGTGGCTGTACATCTTTTTTTTTTTGTTTATTCCGTATCCCGAGTCAGCAAGTTTATTGAGCTCCAAAACTTGGGTAGAGCGCAGACTTGTAAGCAAAGTTACCCTGTTGTGCAAGACGGAGGGCGGTATTTTGTATAAAACTGTTACATGTGGAAGGGCTTGTTCTTGCGTGCTGGTATGCCTGGGATGATATGAGGAGACCCTGTCGGATAGTTATGTACTGTAGGTAGGGTACGGTACTCGCTGGGTACTTGGCTGCACGTCAACGCTTATCTGGTGCGACTGTGCAGGCCACCAACAAGCATCAATGGATCAAACAAGGAGGGAGGGTGTGCGGCACATCCTCTCTAGGCGGTCAATCTTCATGCACTCATTCATTCGGTGATATTCTCCGGCGCAAAGAATATATACCTGCCCAAGGCCGTTTGCCGAGTCAGAATCTCTGGACGGCAGCTGTGATGGATGCACCACTGCCGGAGTCGAGAAAAAGCACTGGCAGACTGGTGGCAAGGCCACGCGGACATCTATCTATCCAGAAAGAGAAAATGACAGCGCCCCTTCTCACTTGCCTTCCTTCTCTGCTTGCGCGACCGGGCGGGCCACTACCTAGTTAGCCACATCCTGTTGCATCCTGTGCCAAAGCCCCCCCGCACTTTTACGAGGCAGTGGGTGGTAGCCCGTTGCGGCGTCTCCGTGCATAACAAGTATGTACCGGGTCGTCGATCTGTCTTTTTAGAGGGCCAAGATCCTCCCGTCTCACCGAAATAGCCTGGCTGGCGCGTTTCGTTCGCCCCAACTAATGGGATGCCGCACCGGAATCTGGAACCGGGCAGCATAGCCCTTTGACAGGGAGGTGGCACGCGCTGTATGCCTGTCTCGCGCAAGCGCCAACGAAATAGGCCTCCCGACGCCTTGTGCCGCCTTCGAGATGACTTGCGTGCTTGTTTATCAACAAATGACTATGTGAGAGAGACAGAAGAGAAAGAGACAGCGGCTGTGGAGGGGGCGTGTGCGTCCCAAAGTCATAGGTAGGCATTGCGCTAACAAACGGGCATCATCGCGTTGCTGTACCTTGCAGAGCCAGAATACGCCCACGCACCACGCAGAGACAAAGCGCCCAGCTCGACAAGGGCACTTCGCTTCTTGTTGGGGGTCTTGGTTCCAACTCCTCTGTAGCGTTCGCTGCCTCCACAAAAAAAGGGAGAGCTAGAGCAAGCGTTCAGCTGATCCGGCTCGATGCATCAGCGAAGAAGGCAGTCGTTCTTTGGTGGACAAAGCGCCGCCCAACCACTCAGACGAGACCTTGACGGGAACCACCCCCCATCCCATGTGACGCGGACGGCTCGCCAACCAACCACCGGAACAAGGCCCGATGCCGCGGGCGAACAGGCTAACAAGGGAACGACTCGGACGACTGGGCGGGTGAGAAGAGAAAACGGGGAGTGGGAGGGGGGGCTGTTTTCTGGGCGCACTGCACCCAGCGGGCGGGACGAGGTGGGCTGCCGTCATCATCGCCATCATGTGCTGCTTGTCCCGTACTGCCTGGGTGTGGTGTCTGTCTATGCCGATGTACACACATACCTACCTATCGAGGCGGGTAGGCGGCCTGTCAATGGATCGAAGCAAGCTCTGCGTGATGCGGCAGGCAGACAGACAACTGCAGGCAAGTCAGTCGGTCAGTCAGTCAGTCAGTCAGTCGGTCATCAGTCCGGGTGGCCATGGACGGGAGGGAGGAGTGGCCTATTTGAGTAGGAAGTACCATCCCACTCAGACACAAACGACTCCAGTGTAGATGGTTCGCTGCTCTGTCAGCATCCTTCTTCCATACTCATTTTCCCTTTCTCGCCATTTGCTGCCGATTGTCTTGGATGCTGATGCGCAGGTAGCGCCGCTTCGGTGCATGTCTCATATTGCTTCTTTCTCGTCCGCTTTTTTATTATTAACTCTCGGTAGCGAACCGCCGCCGCCGCCGCCGCTGTCGATAAGCCACTCCCCCCAAGTCTTTATTTTTGGTTCTTCCCGGGAAGACGGACAGGCGGCGAGGGTGCTCGCAAAAAGCCTTGATTGTTATTGGCACCGCAAAGTGACGGGGGGTCGGTCTGTGGCCGGCCATCCAGGGCGGCTAAGCGCAAACCGGTCCCGTTCCTACCTACTTGGCACCTCTTCTTCTTTCCTTCTCCTCTTCCATATCAAGTCCTCGATAACGGAACTACATATCTGCTCGCCGAAAAACCAATACCCGTCGCGATATTGTCAGTCGAAAAGGCCGGCCGCGACTTCTGTGCCAGGCTATCATCGCTAACAAACGACGACAAAGTTCGAACAAACCCCAAAGAGCAGCCGCAGCCAGGCAACACAAAGCGCGGCGCAACTCGGAAGGTTTGGTTTACCGCCTGATTTTCGAAAAAGGAAAACAAATCGAGAGCACGAGACCGTTGCGGGGTACCTTTATTACTTCCACAAAGCTTGCGCCAAGGTTGTCGTTTGCTCACAGTTCCAGGCTTTGGGACAGATACAGCCAAAGTTGCGCGCCGCTCAGCCCGCGCCGCGGCCGGCAAGCATCTGACTCGAGCCACCGCAGCCGGCTTCGTCAAAGTCAGCATATGAGCACGACGTTTTGGCGATAGAAAAACTCGTTTTCTTTTCAGCTTCTTCTTCTTCTTCGGTTCTGCTGCCGTTCCAGCGCCTTCGGCACGGCGCCCACACGCGCTCTGCTCCGAACACGCCCGAATCGCCTCCTCCAATTTGCCATTCTTCCCGGCTCCCGATGCCTCGCTACCGACAAAGCCACGTCGTTTCTCCCGGGTTATTTTTCTGTCGCTGTTGGAGTATTTCTGTCCAGTCACAGAAACCCCTCTAGCGGAGATGGACAACCCATTCACGAGCAAGGAGCATGTAAGCCGCGCCCCAGGTGTCTTGTCTCAAAATAGCCCTTTCTTCATGAACAGAGCTAATACCTGTCACTTGCAGAGATTTGTCCTCGCGGAGATGATAAAGACTAGCTCGGTAGATGTCTATCAGCTAGAGAATTTTGTCAAAACTCATGCCATCCAACCGGATTGGCTGAACATGCAGCTTCCTCGAGGTAAAGTGCTACACTGACTGCCGTTTGCTATCTCACTTGCCTCGTGTCGCTGATTTTTTTTTATGTAGGCCGTAATATGAATGAATGCATGCTCGCGACGAAACAACTCTCCGCCCCTTATAACAGCAGAGAGCGCAACTCCTCCAGCAGCAGTCACGGCGACTACTCATCCTTCAGCCAGGCGATGCGGTCACCGCCCACCCTGCAGCCGTCCATCCAACCACCCCAACCGCCGTCCTACCAGGGATCCTCCTCCATACTGCCGCGCCCGATGCCAAACGGCATCATGCCGGGGGCGACCGCGACGACCGCGACGCTCATGGCCGTGCCGACAACAAGTCCGCGCGCCAAGCCCGTGCAGGAAACCGCCGAGATATCCAAGCCGCCGCCTAAGAAGCGCGGACGTCCGTCCAGAGCAGACCGGGCCAAGAAAGAACTGCGACCCCTGCTGCCGCAGCATCTGATGCCGCGGCCGCCACCCATGGACTACCACTCGCAACAGCAGCACCAGCATCAGCACCAAAGCATATACCAGTCTGGGATGTACTACCCCCCGCCTCCTTTGACGCCGGCCCTGGCGATGCAGGACGCTCGTCCCACCACCCATCATAGACTGTCGCCGGAGCCGGGCAGATCGACCAAGAAGCAGCGGAGAGGCAGCACGCCCGACAGGCTGCCCCCGGTGGGCGACATCATCGGAACTCCCAAGTCTAGAGAGGAGGATTGAAACATTCTTAAACGCGGTCGCTGTGCTTTCTGACGATATGATAATGTTCTCGGCGTGTTTTAATTACCAATAGGCATTGGGCGGCGTCACGGTTGCTTTTATGCAGGCGGGCTATGAAGCATCCCTGTGACTTTTTTGTTGCTTTTGGACGGGGAAGCTTGTTCAGCATATATAAATAGATAGACGATATAAACTGCTTTCAACTTGGATACCGGCATTTGCAGCTCAACAATTTTTTAGTCATTAGTTCATGCGTCCGTTTTTCTCATCTGCATTAAATGAAGGGCAAGGCTTTCTGTTCCCATACTCGCACAATGCCACAAACCAAAACTCCAACACAAAAGCAAAAGTTCGCAAATACGAGTTCCATACTCGAGAGAGAGCTTCCCTGCTTGCATCTATATTTACAGAGCCTTGACAATCTTCTCCATGCCGTCGACCAGGATGTCACAGTGGTGCTCCTGGAGGGTCAGCATGGGACGGAGGCGGACGGCAGAGGCGCCGGAGCCGCCGATGTTGATGCCAAACTCCTTGGCCTTTGCGAGGAACTGGTCGCGCTTGGGGCTGTCGAAGGCGATGAAGGTGCCCTGTCCCTTGCCGCGGAGGTTCTTGAAGTGCTCGGGGTACTTTTCAGCGAGCGCCTCCATCTTGGCGTAAAGGTAGTCGCCGACGCGGGCGGTGTGGTTGACGAGGTCGAGGCGCTCAATCTCCTCGATGATGGCGCGGAAGATCATGGCGCGTGCAGGGTCGCCCATCCAGGTGTTGAACTGGCGGTAGGCCTTGTTGGGACGCAGGGCGTGGGAGGCGTAGTAGTAGCCGGCCGTCTGGGCCTTCTTGGAGAAGGTGACCATGTCGGGGGGGTCCTGGAGGTTCCAGTGCTCGTGGGCCCAGAACTTACCTGTGGCGCCGATGCCCGTCTGGACCTCGTCGGCGATGAGCAAGACGTTGTGTTTGCGGGTGAGGGCGCGCAGCTTCTGGAAAAACTCCGGGCTCGCATGGTTGTCGCCGCCCTCAGACTGAATGGGCTCGACCATGACGGCGGCGGGCGGCAGGTGCCAGTTTTGGATAAGGTGTTCGACCTCATCGAGAGAAGCCTGCTCGGCCTTGCGATTCTCCTCAACATGCTCCCCGAGCGGGTACTTGAGCTGGGGGAAGGTGGCCTGGGGCCAGTCAAACGCAGGGATATCGAGCTTGTGGATGGGCTTGGAGCGCGTAGTAGACAGGGAGCCAAAGAGGCGTCCGTGGAAGGCTGTCTTGAAGGACAGGATAGACAGCTGTGCGGCGCCAGGTGCCTGGTTATTCATACACGAGGCAATCTCCTCCTCAGTAAACTCCACGTTGGGCCCGCCACGCTCGAGCTGGCGGCGATAGATGAAGGCGGCCTTGTAGGCGAGCTCGTTGGCGTCAGAGCCGGCAAGCGCGGTGAAGACGTTGCTGAGGCCCTTGGGGGCGACCTTTAGAATACCCGTCTTGAGAATCTCGCCCCAGTCGCTGGAGGGAAAGTTACCCAGAGCAGGGCGGTTGATAAGCGCGTTGATCATCTGTGGACTGGAGGCGGCTTTGGCGAGGTGGGGGTTGTTGTAACCAACGGGGATAGAAGCAATCTGGGCATATCTGTACGTCGTGTATGTTAGCGATTGGTATTTTTTTAAGCTTCTGTGATATATATGTCGTCAAGTCAGCGGGGCCAACATACACGTCAAGCATCATGTTGCCATCAGGGTCCGCAATATAGTTGCCAATGCTCTTGCTGTAATCGGAAAGAAAGTTGACGCTGCGCGTGTCAAAGACCTGCTCGAGCTCCGAGATGGCTTTCTTGCCGCTGGGACCGGGAATCGCTGTCTTTACGACGGGAGCCTCGGGCTCATTAGGGAAGAAGCTCTTGGTCGAGGCATAGCGCACCGAGGCCGGGACAGCGACGGCCCCACGGCTAACAGCGGATCTGATGGCAGCGGCCATGATGAAAAACGGGAGAGTGTCTTTAGTTGGATGAGCAACTATAATTGAAAGAAACAGGATCGACGTTAGTGGACTGCTTGTACAGCTGTGGAAGCGGTGTGTGGTGAGGTCTGGCCCAAGCAGGGTGGCAACAGGAAGGAGGGCGTCGGTGCCGAGCGTACCTAAACTGTAGCTCCAAATGCCGTGAATTCTTCGCGCCTAACTACCAACGATAGACCGCGTGTCCCCTTTTCAAGATTTAAAGAGGCACTAAAAGGTAGTATACGAAAAAAAAAAGTTGGCAAGGAACGAGGAGAGACACGACGAAGAGGGTGGAGGTTGGGGTAGGAGTGTCTTTTAAAGAACCAAGACCCTGCCTGCTTGTTTCAACGGAACGGATTCCAACGGCTCACCAGGTGTACTTTTGTGTGGGGTAAGTATGGAGGTAAGACAAGTTCTGGAAAGCCACTCTTACAGTGGGCTTGTAGTGCTTGCTGGTTTTAGAGGACGCCTTCTCTTGGATTGGAATTACTAAAAAAAAGTAGCCAGAGTGAGAGATGGCCAAGCTCATCAACCAAGGCGGTCGGTCGGCAGGCTGCCGGAGGGTGCCCGGCGTTTGGTGGGGAGAAGCAACCCCGCGCTGCAGGCCCACGCAGGAGGCTTTTTGTGGGCTCCCAGGCTCTGGATTGGGGAACACAGCACCATCGAGGTTCCATCAGATCCATCACGCGGTCCACGGCCCCCGAGGCCGCCACGACTACGCCGAAGATTAAATATTATGAGCCAAACCATTGCAGCTAATTTCCGCTTGTACTCGTCTTGCACGACTTACCTCTACGTGAAAAGGGGACTTGACTCACTCTGAAAGTCTGTATTCACGTCAATGTGTTTGCATTTTTCTTTCTCTCTCCCTATTTCTCTATAATGTTCTATCACCTTCCCAGCTTTATCATTTGCACCCCGCTACGCCGTTCGGAGTCACCAACTTTACTCCGTTCTTATTAGCGCAAGATGACTAGCAACAAGCCCCAACAGCCAGATGCCTGCCGCAAGGCCAAACTTCACTGGGGCATGGGTGTGCTCGTTTACATCCACCCTCATACCCGATGTCGGATAGAATCTCAATTTCAGCCGATCAGCTAGGTGGGTGATCAAACGACTTGCGACAGGGAAGATTCATAAATCAGTTAGCAGGTCGGTGCCTCTATGTCCGCCTCACCAATTCCTATCTACCTGGTACGAACAATGTCACCGCCATCACGACTTCGGCCTCGGTCAACTGGTTAACCGGCACCACCTTAGATGCACCAAAACGCCGCTTTGTGGATAAAAGTGATTCGAGTCAATCTCAAAATGCTTATCTCAGCCCATGCAATGCAATGCTAGAATAGAAATACTCCCAATAAGTGATACCGGTCCTCATGCCACAATTTTAACGCTCACGTAGTCCTCCCCTGGACCCTGGATGCTAGCTTTGCTCCTCCTCTTTCTCACGCATATGTCTTACGAACGTCTTCTTGTGAATCATCCCAGCATACCGTCCGTCCTTGGTAGCGCAAATGTATCGCAGACCAAGCTTCACGAAACATTCGTAAACAAGATCTGTCGGAGAGCGCAAGTCAAGCGCCACCGGAGCCTAGTCCAAGGTCAGTAGCAATTCAAGCAGAGTGATAGCATCAAGTAACATACCGGATCAATATACGGCGTAAAGTCCGTAGGGTCCACAGAGTCGTCCTCATCCTCGTCAATACTCGGCACTCGATCCATGAGGCACAAACTAGTTGCCTCATCCTCAAGTTGATCGAGTGCAAACTCCAAGTCTGGCGCCGGGATCAACCCCACCAGGATATCGTGACGCAGAATTGGCAGACCACCATCAAGTTCTCCAGCACGGTGCAGAATCTCCAGCTTTGATCTAAGCTTGGTCGCCGCAACGAGCGGGGAGTTTGTAATGTCTATGATTCTCTCCCGTCGGAAGCGTGTAATGATATCGGCGAGGTCGCCTGTAAAAACAGGCTTATGCTTATTGTCCAGGAAAGGGTAGGCATTCATAGAAGTCAAAAGGTCCTGTGGGCAGTTAGCAGACTGTCACTCACGTTAGACATAACAAACAAACGTCCACTTACATAGATACTGTTTGGTTCAATGGCGTCTGCTGTCCATTTAGCCACCAAAATGGTCAGTGAGAACGGCAAGACATAGTCCAGACTGCCAGTCAATTCAAACAGGATGACGGCCAGCGTGACTGACAGACGTGTGACTCCACACATTGTCGCGCCAGCTGCAATCAGCCCATATACACCAGGCTGAATGCAAGTACCGTCGGCTGCCGTTGCGCAGTTTCCCCAAATAGCCCAATTCGGTGCCGCCAAGACGAGCCACTGGACGAGGTGACCAACCATGCGGCCCATTAGACCACCGACAACCATGGACGGGATGTAAATACCAGCAGGTACTTTGATACCGAATGTGATGACAGTCAGAAATCCCTTGATCAAGAATGCGACTACCAGAGTCTTAAGAATCCCTGGGATGTCATCAATAGAGTCGGGGCACAAGCCGAGCTCATCCCGATTCGCATCCGTCGAATCGTCGCAGGGTGAAGCGAGGTTCAGGAGCAGCTTTGCCACGGGTAGCTTGGTCAATGCGTTCCAATAGCTCAATAGTCCGGTTATTAATGCGACGAGAAAGACCTCAAACATTGGATATTTTTTGATCACCTTGAGCCGACGAAAGGTGTGTGCCCAGTGCTTGGATGCTTTGATGAATAACGCACCCAGTGCACCGCCAAGAACGCCCACCAGAATGAAACTGCCAAGCTCAAAGAATTCCCAGTCGACTAAGTACCGAACTTGAAACATGACAATTTTGTGTGTTCCGTATGGATTTAGGAATTTGAGGGACAAGGCGGCGACGATGCAGCAAAAAAATGTTCTGAAGAGCGTTTTTGCAGGGAAGAAGTATGATACTTCCTCTAATCCAAACAAGACTCCCCCAAGAGGGGCGCCAAAGGCAACGGCAACACCGGCTGCCGCGGCCGCGGAGAGAACCTCGCGTCTCTTGGCATCGTTCCGGTCGTACTTTGAAAAGAGACGACAGGCGATATTTCCAACACACGCAGCCATGTGCACGTAGGGGCCCTCTTTGCCGAGACTGAGCCCGGAAGAAACCGAGAAGACCAATGCAACCATCTTGATAACGAGCGTTTTTAGACCAAGGAAGCCGTGCAAGACAAAACCGCTTAGAATGACTCGGACTTCGGCAACGCCACTTCCTGCAGCGGTGTAGTATATCATTGGGGGGTTTGGATCCGGCACATCGTCTTCGGGAGCCGGACTGGAGCTATCGTCGGTGTGAGGGTCGGTCGCCGGCTGCGGCATTTGCTCTGCTGCTAGATTTTCATCCAAAGTAGTAAGCTGAACAGACGAGGCGACCACCGTTCTGGTCCAGAGCGCAATCCAGCAGGAAAATGTAGCAAGAGTGATAACAAGGAATAAATAGACCAGATAGTCTGTCCAGCCTGCGGCAAGTGAATGGATCTGGAAAGCCTGCGACCAGCTTTTCCAGTCTTCACAGGCTCCTTTCGGACAGCATTTCTGCCACACTGTTAGCTCGAACAGCAGTTACGACACCGTGGGGAACGTTACCTTTTCATCTAGATACCAGGCTCTTGCACAAAAGCCATCTTTAAAATCGAAGACTGTAGACTCTGTGACATCGACGGCATATGCGATCAGCGCGATGATAACGCCACACAGAGCGCTAAGAAACCATCCTTGTGCGCCGTCCAAAAGGTTCAAGATGCGACCACGCAAATCCTTTCGGGCACGAAGGGCTTTGACGCGATGAGAATCGGCAATAGTGTCGTGAACCCAGTCAGTGCTTGTGAATTGATCGTACCAGACACGCTCTTCGGGGAAGATGGAGCCTTTCGATTCAGCCAGGCTGCTTCTGCCCTCGCCAAGAGCAGAAATGAGGCGTTGACCCCACGATGGCTGGCGACTATGGTGTCTCGTACCGCGAAGACTGCCTTAAAGTAGTGAAATATTGGTTAGCAGGGAGTTCTGGAACCACATAAGGGTGACAATGACGAACCCGTGTGGCTCTGGTGACGTGAGAGGCGCGCGACCGGTCTAGGGGAGCGACCGCCGTTATCTATACGGATGCGTGATCTAGAGGTATTCAACAAGGGAGAGAGTTCACTAGGCTCAGCGGTCGAGTGATGTCGTCGATGGTAGGGTCGACGCGAAGCTCGAGGGGAATCGGGTGGCTGTTGCTGGCCGCTATAGTCGTCGCTCTGTTGGGAATCCATCTTGCTAGAGACGGGAGTTTTGGAATATATAGTAGCGAGACGCCGTATGAGTGGCAATTGCTCGACTGCGTCAGACGAGCTGCCGCAAAGCACAGCTCGAGGCGAGTCGAGGAGTTTGGAGCGATCTCGGCCAGGTTGTCGAAGCTGCAAACAGGGCGGGCAGGAGCAGAAGGTCAGGGAGCGCAGAAGGTGGTCAAGGAGGATGGTATTAATATCGTAGGGCCGGGGCGGATCGGAAATGACTGGTAAGTATTGGGTCGCGTCACGGCTTCCCGTGCTTTGCGGATGCAACAGACCTTAAGGATGGAGGTGTGGCCCGGTCACCATCCCATGTTTTCGTATAGACAGACGAGGTTCACGTGGACTTTGAAGTGCGTCTCGAGTCTCTCCACACCAGTCCCTTTGAACCAGTTGAAACGGGTCCGCCAGTGATCAGTGGACCGCGATTGGGCTGGGGAAGCGGGAGAGCATGGCGAAGTGTGCAATGTTTCTCTTACATGTGAAACAAATATAGGCAGAGCTACACAGGATATTGAATAGCTAGAAATATATAGCAAAGCTCTTTGGTGACAACCAAATGTGCCTCGAAACTGACGCAGCTGCAGGCAAAGAGGTACTACACCTCCAAGGTAAGCCCGACAGCAGCCACAGTTACCTGCCGTTGACAGGTGCGGGTCGCACAGCAGGTTAGGTACAAAGGTACAGCGGGACACAACGTGACGCAGTGCTGGGACCTGATGGTGCCATGCTTAAAATTTTAGCGGCTTCAGCGAGGCAACAATGCTGAATTCCGTGCAAAGCGAACGCCAAGAGATGGCGAAGTCACTTGGCCTGAGTACACACCCCCAACCAGCCAGCCAGCCAGTTTTCTAAGGCATCGAAGCCAAGGTGACCACGCAACCCTTCAGTATTGTATTGCAAAGCTTAGGGTTCATGGCTGTATTTAATTTCATTTTATCAACGTGACATGCAGGGCATTACAATGCAGATCTGGCATCATTCCTGCAGGCAATTAATACCTATGTAGGCAAGTACCTACATAGGTACTCAGTGTAGCTTGGCCGACGGGTGGAGACCTCTGTGCTAAAAATGCCAGCCCATTTATCTCTGGCCTTATCTTATCAGCTCCTAAAAATTTCCAACTTCTCTGTCGCAAGAAACTCCATTGTTCGCTTCTCTTCCCAAACCCAGTCACAACTGCGATACTACAAACCCGTCAAGATGGGCAAAAAGAGAAAGGCATCCGGCCGCAATGCCGAGTCTAGTGGTCCGCGAGACTTTGATCCAGCCGACGCCCGCCTGGGCCCTATTTCCACCTACGAGGACGTCGCAAATTCGGAAGATGAGCACTTCCTCAACCAAGATACGATAATGCTCGATGAAGAGCCTGGTAACAAGCGTCGCCGCCAAGAGGATGATATGGAGCTCTCCGACGAAGAGATTCTTGGCTATGAAGACTCAGATTCCGAGGCTGAATTAAACGACGCCGCCCACCCATCCGCGAAGAACACCAAGTCAGGTCTAAGGAAAAAGGCAGATGATAACGAAGACGACCAGGAAGAAGAGGAAGACGCTGGGT
Organism: Cordyceps fumosorosea ARSEF 2679; assembly: GCF_001636725.1. Lineage (NCBI taxonomy): Eukaryota > Fungi > Ascomycota > Sordariomycetes > Hypocreales > Cordycipitaceae > Cordyceps > Cordyceps fumosorosea. Next base: position 454,024 of record NW_017387303.1, on the reverse strand, counting down.
GGTGGGGATCTTCCAGGAAAGAATACTACGATGCCGATAAAATCGAAACGGAAGCCGACGCTCAAGAAGAAGAGGTCGAAGCAAAGCGAATTCAGAAAAAGAAGCTAGCAAAGATGCAGGAGGAGGACTTCATCTTTGACAGCCATGAGTGGCTTGCGGCCGACGGTGATGCAGAAGACGGCGGCGAAACTGTAACGGAAGTTCTAAAGGAAGTCGAAATTACTGACGACATGACACCAAAGGACCGACACCAGCTCCTCGTCACACGATACCCAGAGTTCGAGTACTTAGTCACTGAACTCGAGGCCCTGCATCCAATGCTAGCTAAACTCAAAGCGGCCGCCAAGTCAGCATCGGCACAATCGCTGGAGTCCGTCAAGTACTGGGTCCTTGGATGCTATGTTGCTACCCTGGCCAGTTACTTTGCCATCCTCACAGCACCTGCTAGAGACGCCGAGAAAGCCCAGAAGACAACCGACCCATCTGAGTTACGTGAGCACGAAGTCATGGAGACACTTATCCAATGCCGCAATGCCTGGACCAAGATACAAAGTCTGCAGTCTATACAAATCGCTGCTGATAATGACGACGAAAGCGTCCACGATGTCACTGCCAGCGGAGAAATTGTTGTTGAGAAGCCCAGCAAGAAGAAGTCGGCCACCTCCAAGGCTGATGCGGCGAAGAAGAAGGCTGAGCTAGCTCGAGCAAAGGAGATCGAGGCATCCGTTGCCGATCTGTACAACCTTCCGTTATCCAATGGCAAGCCCAATAGAATATCAAGGAAAGTAGTTGCGCCTGTGGAAGATGAGAACTCCGACTTCGGCGAAGAAGATACACTCGACGTCCGAACTGCGGCTCAAAAGGCTGCTCGCAAGAAGAGTCTGAAGTTCTACACATCGCAGATTGTGCAGAAGGCGAACCGCAGAGCCGGCGCTGGACGCGACGCGGGCGGTGACGAGGATATCCCTCACCGCGAGCGTCTCCGTGACCGCCAAGCCCGACTGCTCGCCGCCGCTGAGAAGCGAGGCAAGCGGGACTCCAAGCACGGCGCCGCCCTGGGCGAGGACAGCGACGAGGGCGACGACGTCGCGGCCAAGGCGGTGCGCGGGGAGGAGGACGACTACTACGACATGGTCGCCCACAAGGCGCGGGAGAAGAAGGAGGACAAGGCGGCGCGCTACGCGGCGTACGCGGCGGCCAGCAAGGCCGACCGGGTGGTCGAGATGGAGCAGATCGGCGAGGACGGCAAGCGCAAGATTAACTACACCATCGAGAAGAACAAGGGCCTGACGCCGCGGAGGAGCAAGGACGTGCGCAACCCCAGGGTCAAGAAGAGGAAGCAGTACGAGGCCAAGCAGAAGAAGCTGAAGAGCATGAAGCCGGTCTGGCAAGGTGGCGAGCCAAAGGGCGGATACAAGGGCGAGCAGTCCGGTATCAACGTGGCGGTTGTCAAGAGCACGAGGTTATAAAAGCGTTCATGTCTATAATAAACCCTCATTGTTTCATTTCGGCAACCCGTTTATGATCGATACATTTATCAACGTAGCTGTCACTTTTCAAGTCTGTGCGCCTGACATGGTACCTTTTCGATCGCGCAAAGGATTAGATGCTGGGACACGTGTACTACAATTTTCAGCTGATAGCTCTCTCGATACTCGAAATGCCCATCACAAGCCTGCTCCCTGTTTGCTCATGATGTCTGGCATTCGCGAGTGGCAAAGATCGAGGACGAAATGGGTTCTGACGACGAAGATCACACCGACTTAGGTCACAGTAGCGAGGATAAAGTTGTTCGAGCGGAATACGCCCAGAGATTGGTTTGCCAAGTAGAGTGAGAAGTATTGAATCCCGAGATGACATGGAATAGGACGACTATGTGGCTCATAGGAGTAGATTAGAACATGTATTGCTATTCAATACGATACTTCCTCCCGCCGCGGGCTAGGTTCCCATCTCATGAGCCGGAACCTGCTGCGGCGTCGTCCCCAGCTCCACCAACGGCCGCCGATACGAACCAGGAGTTGCATCGCCGCGCCCCGGCCCGTCCGCCGCGTCTTGACCCTGCGCCGCGCCGCCGACCATCCGCTCCGCGCCGCGCCGCGTCCGGCGGAACAGCAGCACGAACCACGAGGCCACGCCGACAAGCACCACGCCCGCGACGCAGCCGACCACGATCCCGGCGACGCCGCCCTTTCCCAGAGTCGATGCGCGCTGCTGAGTCGAGGTCGAGGCCGTCGGAGACGGCGAGCCAGTGGCCGTGGGGGTGGGAAGGTTGGTCGCCAGTGCTCCGGTGCACCCCCATGACGGCCGCGTCGCTTTGGCTTGGAAGTAGCCCGCCGTGACGGGCGCCAGGGGCCGGTCGGAGGGAGCGCAGGCCGCGGCGAGGAAGGTACCCTGGCTGTTGAAGACGGCGACGCCAAAGTGTGTCCTGTCGCAGCACCACGAGTCTGCGGGGAGGGTCTCTCCAAAGTGCCATAGATCGGAAGCTTGGTCGGCGCACTACACTTCACACGAAGCCAGTTTGTTAACACGCAAGTCTCGGTTCCAGTCTGCTTGTCGTCAGCGGGGAGGGGTCGAAGCGAAAACAGTACTTTTGGGGCATCAACAACCCGTGAGGCGCAATCCTCTCCGTCTGAGCAGCAATAGGCATTGCCGCCACTTATATCGCACCTCGAGTTCGAGGGGCAGCATCTGGTGTTTGCGTAGCCGTCCAGGGTACCGTCGCAGGCGGTCGGAGTGCCGCTGCCGCATGGTCCCGGTAATCTGTTGGCGAAACCACCCGTAAAATTGCAAAATGCAGCCAGACTCGGCTGCAGGATGGCAAGCATCGCCAAGGTCGAGGCATGAGGCTGCATGTCTTGGTCTGAATGGGGTCCTAGCGAAAGCAGGGAGTTGCAGCTGGGATCTAGAAACTGATGATCCATACAACTACGCCGCGACCCTAGCTTATGGGAAAGTATTGGCATCGTGAGATAGATGACTATGGATGGGCTTTTGTACGAGGATTAAGACCAGGATCTATGAGGGTTGTCGCACCGAGCGCTGACAGGCTGCTCGGGCGATAGTCAGCTCCTAGCATGCATAGCAGGCAGCAGTCGCAAATTACTTCCGAGTATAGCCAATATGCAAGAAATCCCGCTCGACAAGAGATCGACTCATGAATTTCTCTTCCGCGATGTGTTTGGCTCTGGTCGTAGGAACGGCCTCGCCCGCCCTAAAAGAGACGATGGATAGTCTCGACAAGTTACGACCAAACAGAGAAAGGATGCGGCGAAAGCCATTTTGGTTGATTGCTAACAAACTACTAACAAACTACTAACAAACTACTAACAAACTCAGAAGATGGTTCTTCTTGCCAGCCATAGCTGCGCTCTACTCGCCCTCTTCCACCGGTACCTCTTCCTCGTATTCCTCCTCATCGTCGGCAGTTGCATCCTGGTACTGCTGATATTCAGAGATGAGATCCTTCATATTAGATTCAGCCTCAGTGAACTCCATCTCATCCATGCCTTCGCCAGTATACCAATGCAAGAATGCCTTGCGGCGAAACATGACGGAGAACTGGGCGTCAACGCGCTTAAAGATGTCCTGAATAGAGGTGGAATTGCCGATAAAGGTGGAGGACATCTTGAGGCCCTTGGGGGGCACAGTACACAGGGCATTCTGGATGTTGTTGGAAATCCAGTCGACGAAGTAGCTTGAGTTTTTGTTTTGGACCTTGCGCATCTGGTCTTCAACCTCCTTCATCGCAACTTTGCCACGGCTAACAGACAGTCAGTCAGTCAGTCAAGCACAGGGTTTCATAGCACTCTAATATTAAAAACGTACAAGATGGCGCAGCAGGTCAGGAAACGGCCGTTGCGAAAGTCGGACGCGGCCATCATGTTCTTCGGGTCAAACATTTGCTGCGTGAGCTCGGGGACGGAAACGGCCCGGAACGAATGCGAGCCGCGGCCGGTCAAGGGAGCGAAGCCGACGGTAAAGAAATGGAGGCGAGGAAATGGCACCAAGTTGACAGCCATTTTTCGCAGATCCGAATTCAGCTGGCCGGGAAAGCGAAGGCAAGTCGTGATGCCAGACATGACCACGGACACTAAGTGGTTGAGGTCGCCATAGGACGGGTTGGCAAGCTTGAGAGTTCGGGAGCAAATGTCGTAGAGAGCCTGGTTATCGATGCAGAACGTCGCGTCCGAGTTTTCGACGAGCTGATGTATCGACAAGGTGGTATTGTACGGCTCGACAACCGTGTCAGAATTGCCTGGAGATGGGACGACTGAGTACGTCGCCATCATACGATCGGGGAACTCCTCGCGAATCTTGGCGATCAGTAGCGTGCCCATGCCAGAGCCAGTGCCTCCGCCGAGGGAGTGCGTGATCTGGAAGCCTTGGAGGCAGTCGCAGCCTTCGGCTTCGCGGCGGACGACGTCGAGGACCTGGTCGACGAGCTCGGCGCCTTCCGTGTAGTGGCCCTTGGCCCAGTTGTTGCCGGCGCCGGACTCGCCGTGGACCATGTTATCCGGACGGAAGAGCTGGCCGAGGGGGCCGGCGCGAATGGCGTCCATGGTGCCGGGCTCGAGGTCGATGAGGACGGCCCGGGGAACGTAGCGATCGGAGGCCTGACGAAGGAGAAGGTTATCAGCAACAACGACGAATAGCAGGATCTCCGATGGGATTTTTTTAAACCCTTCTCCCCTGGCTTACCTCATTGAAATAGACGTCCATGCGCTCAAGCTGGAGGTCAGAGGAGCCATGATATGCACCTTGGCTGTCAAGGCCATGTTCAGCCGAGATGGTCTGCCAAAAGGCACTTCCAATTTGGTTGCCCTGCACGCGCAATGTTAGATTTGCACTTGCCCACAGTCATTCAAGGATGCTTGTAATATTGTACATACACACTGGCCGGTTTGCAAGTGGACCTATCAATATCATCGAGGCAATTGTTAGCAACGTGTAGAAGTGAGTGCCCAGCTACATCGGTGACTTCGCTTGACTTACGATCTCACGCATTGCGGCGACGGAGTTTACTCAAGGTATCGAGTAATATAAAAGGGTCCAAACGGGATGTTTTGGTCGGTCACGGAAGAAAACAACAGAAAGGGGATTGGAAGAAGTACCACGGGCTCTGGTGTGTGTGACTTTGAGGATGCGGATGATGTTTTCTCCTTGGAAAAGTCAGCTGACTTTTCATCTCTTTCCTACAGGCCTCTGAGAGACATTTCGCGGCGTGCCTCAAGAACCCGCGTTCCGGCTGCTGCCTTGGCCAGCCGCCGCCAATATTGACACGAGCGCGCCGCGGGTTGCCAGACAAGGACGACATGGTATCTGCATCCATCCGCAAAATAACTATAGATGGTTCCACCATCTCTTGTCAGGCAGCCACGCGTTTGCAGGCCGGGAACTGAAGGATCGGTTCCTCCCGGCGGGCTGCTGCAAGGCCACACGAAAACCATCGCCTGACTGCTCTGTGCGTGTGGATCATCAATATAGGCCGACGAACAGCCCGTCGCGTGTGAACAGAGCCATTTGTACGACATGATAGGACTGGTTAGGCAGCAATGTTCCAAAAAATGCTGACCGGGGAAAACAGGATCCGGCAAAGACCAGTCGACCCGGCCAGATACAACTTTGAGTCTTCCAGCCGCAACAGTACACAAGTCTCTAGAGCAAGACACTGCGATGCGAGAGTAGTCCGCAGAGAAGGCATGCCGGCGACAAAGCGACAAATATCGAACCAGACGGATGATTCAACGTTCACGTCATTGTGGTCTTGATGTTGCTGCCTAGAATTAATATTTACTATATCGGCGGGAAGTTAGTTGGTATAGGTAGGATAACGCCTCCGGCGTGCATGATATTTCTTAGGTACAAAGGCTTCGGTTTCTTCTAGCGGCATATTTTTGTTTCTCCTGCTCAATAATGTAAAGCTCCAGAAATACAAGCCTCTCATCAAGCCGGGCGGCATAAACTACGATCATGTCTGTAGTGAATTGCATAAATTAAATAAATAAACTCTCTTTTGCCAGAAATTCAAGTACCTACAGTACCTCTGTGCCTGTGAGATCCAATGGAAGATGGAAGTGCAGACGCATTATCTATGCCCCACCAAACAGCGATGGGCAGTGGCTAGTACAATTCCCCACTGTACCTATTAGTTACAGTGCAGATTATAGTGGCTTGCTACATACATGACAGGTCTGTACGGTTTGCTTCCAGGGCAATTTTTTATCTGGCAACGCCTAGGTACGGATAATAGCTCCACGTCAACACCTTACATCCGACAACGCCAGACAACAAATCCATACAACAGCAGCCGTCCCACGGTCACTTTCAAGCCATCATGCCGAATCTATAGCTCATTCTCCAGGTCTAACAATACAAACACATGCCATCACAAATCCAATTCATCCGCTCACGACCGACAGCCTCCCATAATGGCATCCCGCGACCCCTCGACCTACCAGAGCTCAGAGGAGATCTTCTCTTCGACGCTGACGCTCCCTCAAATCCGCTCTCTTCATAAATCGCTCCATCTTCAGATTGATGAAAAGTCCAGCCGACTCCGAAGCCAAGTTGGCGGCTCGTACAGAGAACTGCTGGGCACAGCCGATGCCATTGTCCGCATGCGACAGGACAACGACGAGGTACAGCATGTCCTAGCCACCATGGGCGGCCGTTGCGGGCGCACAGTTGTCACATCCAAAGCTGCCAACCTGAGCAAGTTCGTATACAAGCAAGAGAGCCCTTTTGCGTCGGTAGCGACAAGGCTGCGTCTTCTCGAGGCATGTGCGCTGGTGTCGGAGCGCATCCTCAAGGGCGGCAGCGGGCCCGGCGACGGCGCAACGAGAGGCGATCGGTTGATCCTTGCAGCAAAGATTCTCGCCCTGAGCAGACTTGTCATCAAGAGCTTCGGCGACGGCGCCGCCGACGCTGATGCCCAAGCCGCCGCAGACGCACTCAAGAAGACGCTGGATACGCTCCGCAGACGTCTGAGGAGACGCGTGGAAAAGACTCTCGAGAAACCTGGCGATGACTCACACCGGCCCGATATATTGAAGGCTCTTTGTGTTCCCAGTCTCACGTCAAGCTCCGGTGCAAAGGACGCCTTGCGATTCTTCCTCGAGGCCCGCAAGAATGCCATGACGAGGGCATTTGACATCGCAGATGGTGAACGATTGCGAACGCTAGAAAACGTCGTGCATGCCCTGCGCGTCTACACGCGAACACTGCTGGACGTACAAGCGTTATTACCCACCAAACTTCCCGAAGCCTTGTCCGACCTCAAGAAGCATCCGCTCGTCCAAGATTCTGCCTTGCAACGCATCGAAAACTTGCGACTAGATGTATATGGACGATGGTGTACGGAAGAACTTCAGTATTTTACGCCATTCATCCGGCACGACGACCTCGATGGCAAGCAAGCGCGTGAAATGCTAGCTAGCTGGGCAGAGCATGGGTCCCAGTGCTTACTTGATGGTCTGAAGCAGACGTTGGAAGAAATGACAGACTACAAGCATATCATGGAGCTCCGCACAAAGGTGCTTCAGCTCTGGATACGAGATGGCGGCAAGGCTAGGGGCTTTGACCCCCAGGAGATGCAAGACGATCTACGCCAAGTCATCAATGCTCGCATGCATGCTGTGCTCGAGAGCAAGGTATCCAAGCTTCGAATAGTCGGCTCCGAAGTCACGGCTACGCTTCAGGGTTGGGAAGTTGGAGTCACCGATAAGCAACCCGAGCTCTGGGATCAGCCTGGGTATGACGATGCCCTAGCTATTGGTGCGGCGCCTTTCCTCCAGGAAGTTGCGTCTCGCTTATACGGAAGAAACAATGCTGTCTCCAAAGCTGTCCACAGCTACATGTCGTGGTACAAAGTCATCGATGACATCACGGATGTTGTTGACGCGCTCAAGAAGCAGCGCTGGGATAATGACTACGACGAAGTGGAAGACGAAGAGACCATTGAAGCAAGGCAGCAAGTGCTAGGCAAGAAGGATCCTAAGCAGCTACAAGACAAACTCGACGCCGCATTGGACAAGACATACAAGGAGCTAGAAGCTCACCTCACAGAGCTATGGGAGAAGGAGAGGCATCAAAAACACGGCGGCGGCATTGCGGCGTATTTCTTGCGTATCATTCGTGACATCCGGAGCAAGCTGCCCGACCGCGCTGCAGTACAGAGGTTCGGGCTTGACATGGTGCCGTCCTTGCACGACAGGGTCGCCCAAGATGTGGCAGATGCAGCCATCAAAGAGTTCGCCGTATCGGGACTGTCCGTCCGGGTCGTCACCGGCAAATCACTTTGGGAGGGTGACCCATCCATCCCCAATCAGCCCTCCCCTGAGCTGTTCAACTTTCTGCATAATCTCTCAACCACCATGTCGGAACTCGGTATCGACCTGTGGACCCCGGGAGCTGTCAAGGCATTGAAACAGAGGCTTGGTACTGGGCTACGTGCCGCGTGGGCAAAGGAGCTGGAAAGTCTTACCGCCAAGGGTTCGACGGATGTCGAGAGTAACAAAAAGTCGTCAAAGAAGAAGAAAAGGATGGGCAATACGTCTCTAGATGAAGCGGATGAAACTGAAAAGGTGGAAACCGCCAGTGAAAAATCAGCTGAGGAGAGAGTCGGTGATGACGAAGAGAAGAGCAGGCATTACGAAAAAGGTGACCCAGAACTGGTCAAGGACATATGCACGCAATGGCTATTCGACATTTCTGTATTGCAGAACTGTATGGGAAGCGGCGGAACTGCTAAAGAGGAGCTGCTGCGCGTCGCAGAACAGGTATTCAAGCTCACAGGCATCGAAGATGAGTCGGCGCGCAAGGGCATAGTTAAGCAGGCCGGCGAGTTCTGGCAGCGCATTAGCCTATTGTTTGCTTTGTTGGCATAGACACTACATAGATAAAATCACCCATGCAATAGACGAGACAACAACATGGTTCAACCATTATTTACATCATTCGACGTGGGTCTCATGCCACTCTGCCTACAGCTTATGCCGCTTCTCCCCCGAGGCGAGCTTGCGAAACTCCTCCTGCGGGATACCCTTGACGAAGCGCTGCAAGCCAGCCATGACCTCCTTCGAGTTCTGCGCCTCGAGTATCGCCCTCTCCGGCGCCTTCAGCAGCGCCTTGATCCCCGTCATGCTCTCCCCGTTCAAGTGCTCCCCCATCGTCTCCTCCACCTCCTTCAGGACCCGCGCGTGAAACGCCTCCCAGCTCGGCTCGTCAAACACCGCATTCGCGAACCCGCACGCCAGCAGCGCCTCGCCGGCCCCAGCCGCAGCGCCAGCGCGCGCGACGCGCCCCCCTCCGCGACCAGGCCGAGCGACGAGAAGGGTGTGAGCAGGAAGGTGTGCGGCGCGCAGTAGACGAAGTCGGCGTGGCCGACGAGCGCGGCGGAGAGCCCGACGGCGGGCCCGTTGAGGCCGAAGACGAGCACCTTGGGGTGTTCGGCGAGGGCGAGGGTGGTGTTGAGGTTGAAGGCGGAGAAGTTTTGCAGCCAGTAGGCGTGCGCCTCCTGGGGGTCGGTGGGCGTGGCCCGGGTGATGCTGACGTCTGCGCCGCTGTTCAGGGTCAGAGAGGGCGGGGGGAGGCGACCGGAGGGAGGAAAAGAAGAAAAAAGGGGACGTACGCGGAGAAGAAGCGGCCCTTGCCCATGATGACGGTCACGAAGACTTCGTCGTGCTTTTCAATCTCGCGCAGAGACTGGGCAATCTGAAAGTAGTACTGCTGCGTCAGGGCGTTGAGCTTGCTCTGGTTGTCGATGGTGATGAGGGCCACGCGACCGCGGTACTCGAGGTTGATGACCTTGTCCGCCATGGTAATTGGTCGTCGCAGAAGTGAACTTCGTGAAATGACAGGCAGGGGGATGTCGAGATGCAGATCCTGTGGAAACGAAAGACGTCCACGCACGGCCGAATTGGTGGTATACAACCAGTAATTATAATCTACAAATTTCAAATTGGTTGGTCCAGCGGGACTTCAAGTCAATGAGAGCGATGCGAATGAACTTTGACAAGGGGGATGTTTTATATCTTGCCGACAGAACCGCCTTCCCCCACGGAATGAGTTCCCCAGAGCCGAGGCTACCTTGCCTCCCAGGCGTACAAGGTGGGCCCGGAGACGGCGCCGTCATCTTAGCTCGGTGGCTTTCCCGCCGTCAGTTTACTTGTCCATGGAAAATGGACAAATCATGGTCATGGTCATCACTGTTGATGAGGAGAAAGTTAGTAGCCGAAAGGCGACATGGTGGCGGCTGTAAGCTTGCGCAGCACCAGCAGCGCCACCTACCTGTACCCCAGTCCCGCTCTCGAGGGAATCATCACCAGCATTGACGTGGAAACAGAAGTCAGTTGGGTGTTCAATATAATCATCATTCCGACAGGTCCCAAGGTAAAAGAGCAAGTCTATAAACGCCGTGAAGCAGTGCTTTTCCCTTTCTGCTGTACAAATGCCATTTTCCCTTTTTACAAGCATTCTGCACATATAACTCAAAACAGCAATTCTCTCAAACGCCGTGGAGCAGTAGTCTCCCCGTTCTGCAATGCAAATGCAATTTTTCCCCCTTCACAAGCGTCCTCCCTCTCTGCATATACGCACACGTCGCCTGCAGCCGCTTTCATCTGCGCTGCTTCTGCTTCATCTTTCTCTGCTTCGGGAACTCGAGCGGCAGGGTCATTCGCGCAACCGACGTCGCGCGGCCTCCGTGCTCCCTGCCCGAGACGGGCTTGATGCGCGCACCAATCTCGCGGAAGTACTGGTTCATGGTTTTGTCGTCGATGCCCAGGTCCAGCTGCAGCTCATGCGTGGCTACCTCAAAGTTGTCCACGATGCACGCAAACGCGCAAATGTGCGTGATGAGCAGTTCCGTGTGGAACTTGCGTATTTGACCGCGGTCCGAGAACTTGCGGCGGAGGTTCTCGATGACGGCCTCGGGGGCCGGCGCGAGCGACTCGCGCAGCTTCTCGCGCGTCGGGACACTCGCCTCCCGCTTCTTGCTGGACTTGGTCTCGCGATAAAAGGCGAGGGCGAATGAGAGGTAGCGCAGCACCCGCAGGCGCTCCTCGGCGGCGTCGTTGGCGGCGAGAGCGCTGATGCGCGCGGCGACGTATCGTGATGTCGTCTGGATGTTCTCCTTGCGGCGTGCCTTTTCTTGCCACTCGCGGATGGGCAGCATCTGGAGGATGTCGTCGCCAATGATCGCACCGGGGGCGTAGACGTCCTGAATGTCGTCCGCATCCACGTTGGCAATCGGCCGAGGCTTTGCTTCGTCGACAACAGCCTGCAGCTGCTGTTGGGTGGACATGTCCGCAACATTCTCGCCAACTGATTGGAGAATGGCGCGAGATGCGTCGTCCATCTCGATTGTTTGGCCGTTGGCCTTCTTTTGTGATGGGATGGCGTTGAGTACGCGCTGCTCGATGGCCTTCTTGGCTTTTTTCGTTCCGAAAGTTTGACTGAGGTCCGCCTTGAGATCCAGCATGCTCTTACTGGCGCCCTTCTCCTCCGTGGCTTCTGCGGGCCTGTCTCTAGCACGTACAACAGTAGTCAACTCCGCCCTCTTCGAACGGATGAGCTCGACCTCTCCAGTCTTTGGGTCGACAATGCCGAGCCAGTATGTCAGACCTGGTTCTTCTACCTCGCGAAGGGTATAATTCATGACGGGATGGGAGCGCGCGGTCCATACTCTTTCCCTCTCAAACACTTGCTTGGCTCGCTCGTCGCTTTTCGGATCGCGTTCGTGAAAGACTAGGTCGGCTGGCACTTCGAGTTCAGGTGCGTCGTCTATGCAAGTTAGCTTCCAAGGCCGTGGTTGTAAGGCTTGCAATGGTATCATACAGAATAAGGGGACCTGAGACCCGGACTCTATCACCTTGGTGACCTTGAGTTTTGTTGGACGACCATCAACGGCGACCCTTTTGGTCGACTTTACAGCTGAGTCCGCTGGCGCTTTGCGCTTCTTGCCGTCTGCTCGAGCCATGGCGAACAAATCGTTGATATGAGCTTGATGCGGATGAGCTGGTGAGGGCTTCCAACTTTTTTTTTCTAGATCCCAGCCTTTGGAGGAAAATTGACGGGCCGCACTGGTCAGGCCGGTGAGCGCCCCACAGAACTAAACTTGGTACCCCACTACCTACCTAGCTTATGAGTTACCAGGGTCCTGTGATGGCAGGGAGAAAATTTACAGAAATTGAAGATGAAGAAGTAGGACAAGATGGATGTGTGGCTTAATAAGAGCTGTAGATACGAAGATCACATTCAAGTTGGCCGTCTGGTCAATGTCGCACCAGGTTACCCCTGCCCTGCAGCGCGGGGGTCAGATCATCAATTTGCAGGTCACGAGAGCACCAAGGTCAACGATGTTTGTTTCAAGAGCAAATCTGGAATTGTTGTCGAGCTACGCGATGCGTTCAAAACGTGCGGTGTATGGCAGCTTGCTCATATCTCGAGGCGATCTCAAAACGCCGACTGGTACCCGACTGTTTTCTTGTCCATTACCCATCCGTCGCACCATTGGGCGAAACTCCGAGGCTACCTGTAACGCCGTCGTGCCATTCCCCGTGTGAATTTCCTGATTAAAAAAAATCCTCGCGAGGATTTGTGGTCGCGGCAGAGACAGTTCCTGAACCGTCGTAACATATGCCCATGGGAGCGTGTCGTAAACTCATGAAAGATGCGTCAAGTCAGGTAGAAGTGCGAGTCGTTTATTTCCTTTGAGCAGTTAGCGTCGAGCGCAAGGTCGCCGACAACGGTTGCAAGCACTTACGATCTGGCCCTCATCTTTCTTCTCTTGCGCTTAAGGCGCCTGACGCGCTTCTTTCTCCATTTGGCTCTCATCTTGAACGACGAATCTGCGGAATGTTAGCTCGGCTTCGCATGATTGATTTAGTCGCAACAAGAGTTTGCATTGCACAGAGAGCCACTTCCAATTGGCTCTCCAACGCAAGCTTCCTCGTTGTCGTCGCCTCGAATTGGTAGCACTCACTTGTCCTGGGATGAGAATCGTTGTTGGATAAGGAACAACTCAGAAGGAGGGGGGGGCGAAGTTTCCGGCGATTAAGCTACTTTCAGTAGGGCACAAAACCCCCAAGCGTCACGTGTGGGTGCTCGCCTGTTTTTGGCTTACCCCCTCGTCCGTTCATTGGCTAGCGGGGCTGTTATGACGCAGAGATGGTGCTCCACCCACACAAACGCGAGTGCCACTGGAAGCCTGAGGTTGAAGAGCTGCGACGAGAGACGTTTGCGTGTGGCAGCTGGCGGTGCGGTCGACTGTCCGCTGCCAGTCTGCTGCGTTTGCTCTTGTTATTTCGATTCCAAATGTAATTCCATTCTGTCGTTTCCTTTCACTGGTAGCTGTGCATGTTTTAAGGAATTTCTACATGGTGCCGCTTCAAGAGCACTAAAGAACATTGCGCACCGACTTACACGCCATTGGATTGGCATCAGGCGACAAAAAATGCAGCTTGTAGATCGAGGCGACGCCCCAGCTTCGATAGGGCATTCCAAGCACATAGCAGGACGCCTCTACCACACGGATTCTCGAATTCAGCCTCACATTAGCCGTCAGTCACTTCCGAAGCACAATCTGCAAACACTCGAGGGCTCGCAGTGTGTGGATCTCGCTTACCAGGGCACAGAAGAAATTGTGCTGAGCAACAGAACAATACTCAAGATTGGGCGAGACGAGCGGGCGAAGTGAGCATCCTAGACGAGGAAGTGGTATCTATCTAATATATTGCAGTTCGTTTTTAATTGGTCAAGACGCTGAGAACTACGTATCGAGAAAGCACTGCGAAGTCTACGTCGTCCTCTACGAACTCGGTATAAGTCATGTGTACGTTCGAGATCGCAAGTCCTGCAACGGGACCTACGTAAATGGTCTCTGCATTGGAGACTCTTGGCAAGTTTCGTCGGGCCATCTCTTGGCCGATGGCGACGTAATCACAATCCAGCCGTACTGGCAGTTCCTGTTCAAGCAGGAAGCGCTCGCGCCAGAAGAGCCACTCAGCACCCTACAGGCGCAGGAGTCACAGGTGCGCAGGTAACTTTGGCGGCCATGGAATTATTAACCACGTATGAGTTTCGCTGACTGTAAAAGCTCTTCCAAGAGAAATACACCATTCTGCCCCGGGTGCTCGGTGCAGGGAGCCAAGGGTGCGTCCACCTCGCCGTCAAGACAGCGTCCAGGAAGCAGCTGGTATGCAAGATTATAAATTTGAAGCAGGCAGGTGTCCGCGGGCGGCAGCAGTCGCCTCAAAAGATGCTACAAGAGTCCGAAATATTGCGTCGACTGAAACATGTGCGTTTGTTGGGACTTGTTCTTCACATTTACTAACTATTGCGGCAGCCCAACATCCTAACCTACGTCGACGCGCTGTGGTCCCCGCATACCCTGTAAGAGCCAACAGTATGTCATGGCGACGATTTATTAACGTCACAGGTACATTTTCACGGAGTTGGCATCCGGAGGTGACTTATTATCGTATATTAACCAACATGACATAATTCCGGAGTTTGACACACGTATTTTGATGCGACAAATTACTCGAGCCCTACTTTGGCTTCACAAACGCAATATCATACACAGAGATCTCAAGCCTGAGAATATACTTCTCGCATGCTCCCCAAAAGTTGCCTACCAGCGTGTTATGCTATCCGACTTTGGATCCTGCGCACTGCCCCTCAGTAACAAACTCAAGACGAACGTTGGGACGCAAAACTTTCAAGCACCGTAAGCTGGCGTCGTCTCGCCCACCGCAGCTACTGACTGTTACCGTACAGCGAGGTCTTGAGAGGAGAGGAGCAAACCGCCGCTGCTGACATCTGGTCGCTTGGTGTTATTTCAATGCTGCTAGTGTCCGGCTGCGGACTCCCTGGGATCGATGGTCTGGCCCGACTTGACCAAAGCTCTCTTGGAAAAACGCTGGACGCCGTAAGCGCCGACTGCGAGCAGGCGTCCGCCAACGCCAAGGACTTCATCCTGCGCTGCATGAAGATCAAGGCCAGCGACAGAATCACCTCCACCGACGCGTACTGCCACGACTGGTTCCACACACCGACCAGCCACCTCGAATTCTTCCAGAGGCTCGACGCGCGGACGACCGCCCTGTAGGACGAGGGCGAGCGGCCTCTGCCGACGCAGCTGCCGGACGTGCTGGAGCAGAGCCGGCCGCAGCGACTCTCCAGCATCATCGACTATCATCCGCTGGCCGTCGAAAGCTATGCACAGATTGGCAGGGCCAATTTGGTGCAACGCGTGGCGGCGACGACGTCCAGAAAGAGGCAGCGCATAGTCAAGATTCATCGCCGGGGCAAGCAACCGTGTACACACGGGGACGATTCACCGGCAACCGGCGCCCGAGACGGCCGCGTTCAGGTTCTGGCGGAGCTGAAGAACACAAGTAGCAAATTTTTGAACGTATAATCTGGATGGGATGGGGCGAGCAAACAATTGCAAGAACAACCGATGCACTTTTCAGCAACATGCATTTGTAGCTACATTTCATTACGCATAACCTAATCTTAGCACATTGCTTGCTCTCCTGTCTCCGTCCTTTTGCGCAAAATCCAACGGTTCTAGAGCAGGATACGTCTCATCCTGCGCACGCTCTCTCATCAGCGGCTCCAGAAGCACCTTGACCTGCTCCAGCTGCTCCTTGGCGTCCTCGTGAGCTTCCAAGACGCTCACATCCTCCAGCGCCGTCCTCCTCTCCTCCTCCGTCAGCCGTCGTCCGCGCTCCCTCTCAACCGCCCTCGCAATCCCCGGCGCCCCCCCCTGCTCCCAGCCATACGCTACCAGCCCCCCCCTACGCACCACCAGCACCTGGTCCGCCTTGCCCTGCTCGTCCAGAAACGCCGCCGCGCTCAGCAAGCCGGCGTACGAGTCGTCATGCACGCGCACCGGCGTCAGCCGCGGCGGCATCCCCCCCCTCGGGCGCGCCTCCGGCCTCGCGCCGTAGAAGCGACTCAGCACGCCGAGCCGCGACAGCGCCGCCGGCACGGCCAGCACCACCCCAGCGGCGGGCGTCCGGGCCGGTGGCGGGGGAGGCGTGCGCGGGCGGGAGGTGCGAGTAGGACGGGTGGTACGTCTTGAAGGTGTCGGCGATGAGGTGCGCCGGGGCCGGGGCGGTGGAGGAGAGGAGGAGGGCACGGAGGATGGCGGGCGCGAGGAGGGTCTTGCCGGCGCCGGTCTGGCCGACGGTGAGCACGGCGAGGGGGACGCGGCGCGTCGAAGCGGAGGCGGAGGAGGAGGAGGCGGAGGCGGAGGCGGGGAAGGTGGCCGGGAGGATCTGCTCTTGGAATATGCGCTGGGAATCGGCGTCGCTGAGGCGATAGGAAGAGAGGTCTGGTGGAGGAGGCATGATTCTTGTGGTCTTTTCCCCGCTTCTGTACGGATTTTGATGACAGAGCGATGCGTTAGTTCATGGATGGGTGAGGTGATGATGTGTCTGAGCGGGTGGGGTGGGTGGTTTTCACTTCAGTTTCGAAAGTGCACAGAGGTTGGCTGAACTGCTCTATCGTACACAATTAAATTGACAGAAATGATTTTAGAAGCAGTTTGGGTGTCAAATTTCTGAAGATGCTTCTGAATCAGTCCGGAACCTGGATGTGCTTCTTCTTTCCCTTCTTCTTCTTCTCCAGCGTCCTCTAACGCGGCATCCCACATCGGAGGGTTGTAGCTTTCCGCCCGTGTCATGCCGCATCTGTAACCGGGAGACGGCATATTAGACCCATCGCTCTTGACATGGTGTGTCTTTTCTCCAGGATACCGGGCCTCTTATCCACTTGTGATTACAACAGTCCTGTGGGCTTGCTCCTCTTGCCTCCCGCCCCGTCATCAAGTCGTTCGTTGAAGATCCCCAGGACGTTGCACAACTGTAGAAACGTCTTTGACACGATGTACCAAGGTCTCTCGAGAGGCAGGCAATCTTGCCAGATAATCGCTTTGCCCTAGTTTCATCCGACGGCTTATACTGCTAATTTCGAGGAGGGACTCGTGGCAAAGGACTATGCCAATCCTAGTACTAGACATGCGCAATTAGCAGATTACACTGTCGTTCTCAGGGGTTGCTTCCTTCATCCCATATTGCCGACCTGTATGGTCAGCCGCAAGCACTATTTTAGTAACAAGCTAGCGCATAAAACGAAAAAGAGTACCCTGACGACATCTGAATGCACAAAGGCGGTGCATGAAAAGGAATCCCTACTTTTCAGTGCATGCAGCTAGGCTGTATTTACCAACCCTGAAACCTGACGTGATAACAAGAGCGTATACTGACGATTAATTCTCTATAAAATTTGTCATGTGATTCTTGCCAAGACGGCACCGTGGAAGCTCACGGGAGGTACAAATGTATCACTTTGCTGACTTACGACATGTTCCATGTGGTCAAAGGCGCTGGCTAGTGTCTGAGAAGAATAAATTCAGGGAGGCAGCAGACATTAAATCATCTGCCATCTGCTATAAATTAAGGCTTCTCACAGTGCGCTGGCCGGGCTTTTCTCCGGCGCCAGGTCGTCCCCCAGGGAACCCTTCGATACACAGTGTGTGGCAAAGACGAGGCTAATCTCGGAAGCGTCTTGCCAAAATTCCGAGCCCTGTACCAGCCAAGAAGACGAGGATGTAATTTCAGTTGCTGAGTTTCTTATGATGAGTTTCTTATGCTGAGTGTCTTATGCTGAGTTTCTTATGCTGAGTTCCTTACTCGCTCTGAGTCAGTCTGCGGATACATAAATTCACAACTCGAGAAAATTACATTGACTTGACTAGGCCCCCCTAATAAGTTATAATAAAGTACCACGCTAGTAGGGGTACTGCTAAGGCCGTTTTTGTGCCTATAAATTCCCTTTCTACACATGTATGTCGCAACTTAGAAAAAGGTACTCGCCTAGAGCTGGTAGAGGAATTTTACTGGCTTATAATATGTCCTTCTGACTCGAATACAGATCATTGGTCTTGAATCGGAGAGTACATTGTTAGGCTAACCTATAGAGCACTCCGCAGGCGTTTATTCCGCCCCCGTCGAGTCAGCAGAACGAGTAAGAAAGAAACTCAGCATCAGGGCCTTGGGAGCAGTCCGACTCGGCCGCTTCCGGTCGGAACTGGGCGTCTGTCACCATTTCTTGACCCGGCCGGGCAACACTTCCGTCGATGCTCTCGTCACCACTCTCATCCCCTGGCCATTTACCACCATTGCGCAGACGTATCACGGAAGGTGTTGCTCATGCAGTGCAGGTCGCCAGCCTTGGTGTGAATCCTCCACTCCTCCAGGAAATCGACAGTGGTGAAGCCGGCCTTCCTGTAGGCGGCGGCGGCGGCCTCCTCGAATATGTCCTTGCCGTCGATGACGGGGCCGAAGGGCTTGGGGGCCAGGTAGTGCGAGTCGGACAGGGGCACGCCGTTGACGAGGCTGGGCAGGACCGAGTTGTAGCGCGGGGGCTTCTTGCCGCCGGCGGCCTGACGGCGCTGCTCGGTGGAGGTCTCGGCCTCGGGCTCGTCGTCGTAGTCGCCGTCGTCGGAGACGTGCGAGGGGAACTTGTCGAAGAACTCCTTGTCGAGGGCGGCTTCGGAGGCCTCGTCGCGGGCGCCGATGCCGCGGCGGCGGAGGCCGGACCACTCGTGGTAGGTCTTGGTCATCTCGTAGCGGCTGATGAGGGAGGGGACGCGGTGGATCTCGGCGTCGGTGATGCCCGTCTCCCGCTTGAGGATCTCGAGGTTGGCCTCCATGGCCTTGGCGGCGACCTCGGTGGCGACCATGTTGGAGTCCTTCTTGAGGAAGTTGTCAATGGTCGGGCCGGCGCGGGCCGGCGCGGGCCGGCTGATGACGCGGGCGCTGGCGTGGCCGGCGGCCTGGGCGTCGCGGAGCATCTGGAGGCCCATCGCGGGGTCGATGGCGATGATGGCCCAGCCGCGCTCCGTCTTGGCCGGCACGGCCTGCACCATCTCGTCGACGTGCTTGACGGTGAGCCAGGTCGAGTCGAGCACGAGCGGCGCCTGCATCTCCTGGGCCGCGAAGTAGTCCATGCTGTTGGGCAGGTGGTCACGGTCGCCGCCGACGATGATGCGGCCGGCGGGGAACCTCTTGCCGTTGAGCTCGTACGGCGGGATGGCCTCGAGGTTGCCGCCGGCGTTAAAGTCGGGGCCGCGCCTGTACAGGTCGGTCGGGCGGTTCGGGGCGACGGCGCCGACGCCGTCGCCGCGGAGGGTGGTGTAGAGGACGGCGGTGGAGTAGGTTGAGGGGTCGTGAAGGGCCTCGAGGAGGACGCGGATCGCGACGGCGGTGCCGTTGGGCCCGGGCATGCTGGCGTACGTGGGCTCGAAGAAGTCCTGCGCCCAGGCCTCTTTGGTGGCGAGGCGGGTGAGCCCGCCGGCGATGCCGGCGGCCTTGACGCTCGCCTGGATGCCATCGAGGATGGTGTCGAGGTAGGTCTTCATCTGGCCCTTGAAGCTGTTAAAGTCGGACGTGAAGACCTGGCTGACGGCCTGGCGGTGGTGGTGCATCAGCACGGGCGCGACGCGCAGCATGACGCTGTCCTTGGACTCGGCCTGGCCGTCGCGGACGCTGAAGTCGATCTTGACCCGGCCGTCCCACTCGGGGCGGCGAGTGTCACGCGCGTCCACGCCGAGGGTCAGGCCCTGCTTGAGGTCCTGGGCCTTGAAGACGGTGTCGTTGTTGACAATCTCCCACTTGCTGCCGTCCTTGCGGAAGACGCGGACGAGGGCACGCGACTTCTCGTCCGCGACTGTGATGGTGCCGGTGGCGTCGTCGCTCAGGCCCGCGATGGGCACGGTGAGCATCGGTGCCAGGTTCTGCGGCGCGCGCTGCGTGTCGTCGCTCGCGTCGTGACACGTGCCGAGCGTGTCGTAGAGCTTGCCGAGGTCAAACGGGAGGTCGAAGCCGGTATGCAGTTTCTTGCAGCGGTCGCCCGAGTCGCCGATGTTGGGCAGGAAGATGGCACCGGAGGCGTCGCTCCAGGTGTCCTTGCCGGCCTGGTCCGAGGTGCCGTCGACGTCGACGATGCCGTCCCGGTTGGTGTCGACACGGATATCGGCCTTGGACGCCGTGGGGCCGGCGGCAGCGAGGGCGGCAAGGCCGGTCAAGACAATCGCGTTTGACTTCATTGCGGCTACGGGTTGGATGCTTGGGCTGTTCAGGTCGTGATGGCTGGGGCAAATGAATGGATATGGCTCAATTGGGCCACACAGAAAAGAGTGTCTAAGTTGGTTGGGGTTGGACAAGGAAGGAGAAGGGCTTCTGGAGTTCTCTATAAATAAAAACGGCTGATGTAGCAACCAAGGTTGACAAATCTATTCGTTACACGACTGGCACAAGTTAAAGGCACGAGTCGTTCAAATTACCTGGCCCGTAATTCGAGCCTGGATTCGATGCGTACGACTCGGTTCCTTGCTCAACAATCCTGCATAAGTAGACTCAATTTGGGTTATGCATTCAATATATTAAAACGTACAAATTGTCTGTAGCTAGCATCCACGACAGCGTGATACTAATTTGCATACCAACTATGTAAATGCAAGTAATCATCGTTAACTAATAACTACTAAGCTTATCCCTTTCGCTGACCACATTGCGGTTCGAAACCTAAAGCGACTAGGCAGGATACAGTACAATAAGATTAGCTATGCTCTAATTATTATAATAGACCCTCTGTCTATGGTCAAGGAACGGCTTAGTCATGTTAAGAATTTCCAGTGGCCAGCTCATACTATCTATAATAACCCTCTTACTATCTTTAATATTAAGGTTCACCATCCCACGCTTCAATCAGGCAATGGCAAGGGTACGGCCGCGATGTAGCGCGATTACCAAGTCGTGCCTTCTCTTTTGAGCCTTGGCGGACGAGTCTGGTAGCGTTCCAGCGTCAGTTGACGCCAGATCAATAGCAGCACTTTGTCTACCACGGACCTATGCGTATATCTTAGATGCTATGGATGTTTAGCCACGGGTTGCCATTACTGCATATCTTAATCTCTTTAGTCGAGTGGTTGCCTAGGTCTATCGGTCCCCATGCTGACATAGGATACCCAGGCCTGGGAAGAAGGATCCCCAGACTAAACACTGAGCTATAGCGATCAGAAAGATTGAGCAAGGGCATCCCACTAGTCATCCCTCATAACAGCCATGTACCTTCAAGGTTCATGACAAGATTCGATTCATGACAAGACTCGGTTCATTACAAGACTCGGTTCAAGACAAGACTTGGTTTATGACAAGTCCCGGCTTGGCGTTGGAATTCTTGACGCCCTAAAGCGACCCCCTCGGGTCGATATCGAGGCCACAAAGAGTCAAAGTCTGACTATACCTGTGGCTGTGCCTAGGAAAGCTCCATGTGCTCGGAAGTCCTCGTCACATAAACCCATGGCGCGTAGATGAGAACCCGCACTTCCAAGAAAAAAGGCTCATTTTATGTTCTCATGAGGGACAAAGGCTAAAGAGAAGCTTTTTACATTCTAATTATGGGCAAAATGCTGGTATTTGTTACTTGGTAACTTGCTTTAATACATAGGGTTAACCTTGGCGTTGAATCTTGGACGTATTTATGACCCTCCAGTAACCCCTTTCAGACCACTTCCATCCTCACAATCTTCTTGGACACTTACAACACCACACTCATTCCACTATCCTATTGAATACACTCGTTATGACCCGTCTTTACCTCTTATCGGCCTTGTTGCCGATCTTCGCCAAAGCCTTGGCCATCGGTGCCACAAACCAGGCAGCAGGAGCAACCCAGAACGAGGCCAACCTTGTTGAGGGCGCTTTCATCGTCGAGTGCAACAGCCTCAGCGATGTCAAGTCTCTGAAACAAGAGATCCAGAGCCTGGGCGGCACTGTTCGCCATAACTACACTTCCGACACCTTTTTCGGCCTCTCCGCGCAGCTGCCTGGTGGGAGTGATGGCAAGGCTAGCAACTTCTCTTCTGAGATGAAGACCAAGAGCGGCGTCAAGAACGTGTGGCCGGTCGAGACTGTGACGCTCCCCACAGAGGCGACAGAAGAGATCAAGGAAGTGCAGGAGAAGTTGCAGAGGCGTGGCAGTCGCCGCGCTACCGATGGCAAGGCGCCGTGGAACCATCTCATGACGCAGGTCGACAAGCTTCACGCGGAGGGATACTCTGGCAAAGGAATCAAGGTCGGCGTTGTTGACACTGGTGTGAGTTTTATCTTCTTCATCATTACGCGTATTAGCATGATCGTGTCTGCGTCTGGGAAACTCACATCTGCTCTAGGTCAACTACAAAAATCAAGGCCCTCGGTGGTTGCTTCGGCCCCAACTGTCGGGTAGCTTTCGGAGGCTACTTTGACGGAAACACCGTCCAGCCTGAGCCCATCGTTACTCATAGCTACGGCACCATCGTTGCTAGCATCTTGGCCGGATATAGCGAAGAAGACGGCTTTGTCGGCGCGGCGCCCAACGCGACGATCGGAGCCTACAGCATCGGCGGCGGGGCTACCCACGCCGAGGACAGCATCATTGCTGCCTGGCTCCAGGCCGAAAAAGACGGCATGCAAGTCATCGTATCCTCGTTCGGCTACCAGGGCGGCAACTGGGCACAGCGGCCGACAGCTATGGTCGTCTCTCGTCTGGTCGCCAAAGGCATCCCCTGCGTTGTTGGGATCGGTAACGAGAAAAGCAACGGCTTGTTCAACGTCATGAACCCGTCGTCCGGCCGGGGCGTCATCAGTGTCAACTCCTTCACGGAACAAGGTTATATTGCGAGCCTTTCGGCGTCCGGGCCGACGGCGGAGCTGGACATCAAGCCGCAGGTCGGTGCGCCAGGCGAGCAAGTGCCGGTTGCGTACGCGGACGGTAGCTACGGCAAGAACAGCGGCACGTCCTTCGCGGGACCGCTTGTCGCGGGCATCATCGCCCTCGTCGCCGAGGCCAGAGGCACCTTTGACCCGGCACTGATTGAATCCCTTCTCGTGTCCACGGCTGAGCCGCGAGGCGAGCCCAATTACTCGGTCGCTCTCCAGGGCGGCGGCCTCATCCAAGCCTGGGACGCCGCGCACGCCACGACTCTTGTGCAGCCTGCCAGCCTCGCCTTCAATGACACCGATCACCGGGTGCCCAAGCTGAGTCTGAAAATCACCAACACGGCCAAGTCGGATGTGAAATACCAGCTCTCCAGCATTGCCTCCGATTCGATTTACACTTTAGGCGATTGGGGTATAAAGCAGGACGAAACCATCCAGAGTTCGGCTCAGATAAAGCTGAGCCAGAGCAGCTTTACCCTGACTCCCGGCCAGTCGACTTCCGTCGATGTCTCGGCTTCGGACCCCGAGGGAGCTGACCCCAACCGCTTGCCAGTGTGGTCTGGCTATATCAAGATCCAGGAGACCGGTTCGTCTAGCAAAGCGCTGACGGTCCCGTACCTTGGCGTGGCGGGCTCACTTCGCTCAATGCGTGTCATCCCTTTCGCCGGCCACGTTTCGGTTCGAAACTGGGATCGGCCGGCTAAGATGAGGTACAACAAGATTGGTGATACTCCAGTCGTTGTGGCAGACCCTCCGTCCATGGGTAAGGAAGGGCTCGGCCGCATTGAGAATTTCCAGTGGCCCGCCGATACCATCCATAACAACCCCGTTGCCATCTTCGACATCAAGGTTGGAACGCCGCGAATCGAAGTCCACGTCGTGCCTCTGGACATTTGCCCGAAGCAGACCGACGAGAAGCTCAGCATCGGCAAGGCTTGCGTTCCTGAGTCGAGCCTGGTTGACGTTGCAGGCATCAAGTCTATCGGAGTGATCGCCGACTACGAGCATAACTACAAGGGTCGTGGGGATGAAGAGAACGTCTTTGTGTTCAAGGGCCTGCTTGAGTCTGGCGAGTATGCTCCTCCGGGTAGATACAAGTTTGTCGCTCGCGCCCTGGCTCTTTTTGGGGATGCGGATAATGAGGCCCACTGGCAGGTGCAGGAGACGCACAAGTTTACCTTTGGGTATGAATCGAACCTGATTGAAGTCGCGTAGGACGTGTGCAGGTAGAAATTCGAGGACTACTTGTCGGCGTACGGCCTTGAGCCGGGTTTCCGCGCACGGCTGATTGCGTTCGCCACAAGGATGACTCTTCTCCCTAGACTACATTAGAAGTCATCCACCACATACTTGAAGAGAGAATTCAAGCGCGATATGCCGTCGTTGATGCATCTCCTCTCCAATGCAGCCGGTGATGACGGTTGTCCATGATAGATTCTGTAACCAATCATCGGGTAAGACAAGCGGAATTCTCATGATCCGCTGGATATTATTTCCATCAGGGCTCTGCATTTATGTTAACTTTGAGAATTGCTAAAGGTGGGTGGGCTCTCGTCAGTTTCACCCTCCTCCCTCCGGTCGCTTGTAAGCTGGAGTCGGGATGCTGAAATGAGGAACAACGGTGTCCGGGGCGTTGGACAGAAAGAAGGCGGATAGAATGAAACAACGGCAACGACTCGGACGTGGGGAAAGGGTGGCCTGCCAAGACGCGCCGCCAAGACGCGTCAGCCGAATTGAGGCGTTTCGCGGCGGCGACCAGGAAGGCGAGCAACGTGCCAGCATCCGCGATTGTGGATGGCTTGTCAACAAATATGGCGACGGTTGAAGATTTCCGGCTTTGAAGGATGAGTTGGTGGGCAGACTCCTTCTGAGGCTTGTCGCGGGACGCGCTACGCGAATTTCTCGGCTGTTCGTGACAACGGACGATCCGCAAACGTGAGCGTATTATTCCCGTGAGAAGAGGGATTGTTCTTGAAGAAAAAAGGTTCAGACGGGGAGGGGGGGGAGACCAAGGAAAAACTGAGAGGGAAATACAAAGATGGTGCAGCAAGCTGCCGAAAAGCAGCTTATTTTGTCGGAAAGGCTGTCGAAAGAGACCAGTTGCCAAACAGGGACGCACGTGTAGATGTCTTCGGACATGATTGGCCAGCCAAGAGGAGGAAGATCTGGATAGACCTATTGATGTGGCTTTTCGAAAGAAGCGTGAAGTTAAATTGAATGGCCGTCTGGTCACCTTGGCGGGTTCCAGCTTTTGCAGTTGGAGATGGGAAGCCTCGCAGGCGACCAGTTATGGCGCGCGATGGTGGCTTGGCATTAGCGCCAACGTAAAAGATAGAGTTAATGGGTGCGATGCGCTAATATTTCGGTCTCTTTCTTTCAGATGCTTCTTTTTTGGTTGATTTCGTCCGTGTCGAGTCTCAGGTGCCTTGATTCCGTTGTTGGAAGCAAATACCTGTTTCTTGGAGGTTGGCTGGTTAATTGAGTGCATATACGGATAGGGATACATAGGTACCTTTGTGCTTACCAATCCTGTTGCTTGCCATCGTTATCAGCCATCTTATCAGTTCTCATCTCTGATGCATCGTGCAAGGAACCACGCCGTTTGCTCCAACCTCCCAACTTCCCCAATCCCTTAGTAGCTTGAAAACATCATCTTAGTATGCTACGGCTTCTCTGAAACCACCGCCCGTTCCAGTATCTTGTGAACATCGCAAGCGAGTATCCCGCCCCCCTCCGCTGCCTTCACCCAATCGACCGTAGCCACCCCCTAACGGGGCGCTTCTCACTTTAGAAGCCCGTCGATCAAAACATCTTACGGACTCGTCCACGTGCTACTCTACCTTACAAGATGCTGTTGGAAATGTCTTGGCTGGGGTAATTTTACCGGCCAACCTGGGGCCACTCAAGGCCTCCATGACTGCACCTCAGCATTTTGCCACTGTTTCTTGGTCTGCTGGTGGTGCAGCTATTGAAGCCAAGTGGTCGTCAGTAACAATCATCAATTGGAGCAAATGAGCCTTGTTCTGGTTTTTAATAGACCTCTAGTTTCGGTCAATACTGTCCTCAAACACCAACGTTGTTTAGCCGCGGGCCTGCCAGCCAACATTCAAGCATTCATCAGGAAGTATCATAGTCAATATTGATGGCTGCAGAGCCAGGTACAAGATCAAGGCCGCTCTCCCCAGTTGCAAAGCCATGACGAAATTTACGGCGAGAGGGATGCACACAAAACCCGGCGACAAGCACAGTCTGCCTCACCCAAGAGCTGGCCCCCGACCGAGCCTTCATAGCAGCGCGAACCACGTGGCTGAATTCGCTGCAGCTTCTGCCTCTTCTTTCCCACTGCTAGACCGAAGGACACCAGCTCGTCTTGGCATGACCGCCTGTCAAGCTTCTTACTGCGTTGGCGCCCAGCTTCCTATGTTTCCACAGCGCCCCAGCTTACCCGCCGCCATCATCCACACACACCAAACCGACCGGCACCATCCCTACAGTTGGAACGGACGCTCCTATTGCGTTTCTGCTCATGCCAGTAGGATGTATTGGTTGCAATAGCAGGCACAGGTCCGCGTCTTGGCGAGTAAAGCTGTGCGCCGGTCGGAAGAGAAAGACTTGACCATGTTCGGCGCCCTTGGCTCTTGGCCCATCTCAGCTAAATAGTCTACTCATCCTCGCCTGGCTGGCGCGTTTACTCCTTCTCTGGCAGGTCATTCCTCGATAGTAGTGTTCTCTTTTACACCGGCCTTTGCCGACGAGTTCCTGGTGCTCCTTTTCACTCTCCTCCTTGATCTTCTGGAAAGATTCTAAAAGAACCGACAACCACCGCACTCACCTGCCACCTCCTGTGAAGCAACCGCCAACATGGTTCTGCACCAGTACGACTACCTTCTGGCGGTCGGCACCATCTTCGCCTTCCTAGATGCCTGGAACATTGGTGCCAACGATGTCGCCAACTCGTGGGCCAGTTCCGTCTCGTCCCGCTCCATCAGCTACCTACAGGCCATGTGCGGCGCGTCGCTCATGGAGTTTTCCGGAGCCCTCGGTGTAGGTGGCCGTGTCGCCGATACCATCCGAACCAAGGTCGTCGACGTCAAGGCCTTTTCCGCCCAGCCGGCTCTTCTCATGCTCGGCATGGTCTGCGCCGTCACCGCCTCCTCCCTCTACCTCACCATGGCGACCAAGTTTGGTATGCCTGTCTCGACTACGCACTCGATCCTCGGTGGTGTTCTCGGCATGGGCATAGGTGCTCTGGGTAACAAGGGCATCACTTGGGTTGGCTACCACAAGGACGGCTCCCTTGATCTGAAGCAGGGTGTCGTCCAGGTCTTCCTTGCCTGGATCATTGCCCCTATCCTGTCTGGTAGTTTCGGTGCCATGATCTTCCTCCTCACCAAGTACGGCGTTTTGCTTCGCGCCAACCCTGCCGCCAAGGGTCTCTTCCTCGTGCCCATCTACTTCTGGCTTACCTCGTCCCTCATTGTCATGCTGTTGATCTGGAAGGGTGGTGACTACAACGTCGCCCTGACGGAGGCTCAGATTCCCGGTGTCATCGTCGGTGTCGGCGCCGGCTTCGCTCTTCTCATCACCATCTTCCTCGTTCCCTGGATGTACCGCGTCGTCATCAAGGAGGACTGGCAGCTCAAGACGTGGCACATCCTCCAGGGCCCCCTCCTGCTCCGCCGCGGCGAGGTGCCCCCTCCTCCCGAGAACTTTACCGGCATCGTCCGCAACTACTACGAGGGCCACATGACGCGCGAGGAGCTCGACGCTCGCCGCAACCGCAACGCTGCCGTTGTCACCGGCGATGTGGAGGGCCAGCATGAGGCTGAAGGCCAGCAGGAAAAGACGGCCGTCTCAGACGTCTCCACGGAAGAGGTCCCCAAGTCCAGCCACAAGTCCCTCATCGGCCCCAAGCCCGACGGAGCGTGGTACACTCCCGCCGTCGCCTTCTGGTGGCTCAAGTGGGCTGTCCTCCGCGGTGTCGACCAGGACATTGTCGGCTCCCAGAGCGAAAAGTCGGTCATTGCTGGCGATGTCGAGGAGATTCACGCCCACGCCCGCCACTTTGACAACAAGGCCGAGTTCCTCTACACCTTCCTCCAGATCATGACTGCCGCCGCCGCCTCCTTCACCCACGGCGCCAACGATGTTGCCAACGCCGTGGGCCCCTACGCGTCCATCTACCAGATCTGGAAGACCGAGGTGGTTCCCCTCAAGGCCGACGTTCCCCGCTGGATCCTCGCCTTTGGCGGTGCCGGTATCTGCATCGGTCTGTGGACGTACGGCTACCACATCATGCGCAATCTGGGTAACCGCGTCACTCTCATGTCGCCGTCGCGTGGTTTCTCCATGGAGCTCGGTTCCGTCATCACCGTCATCATGGCCACCCGTCTCGAGCTGCCCGTCTCGACTACTCAGTGCATCACCGGCGCCATTGTCGGCGTCGGTCTCTGCAACGGCGACTGGCGCGCCATCAACTGGCGCATGGTTTCATGGATCTACCTTGGTTGGTTCATCACTGTGCCGGTTACCGGTGTCTTTTCTGGTGTCCTCATGGGCTTCATCACCTTTTCTCCTCACTGGTAACTGACCCGCTGGTAGCTGTCGGATCTCAACCCATGCGGGTCGTCTCAGCCGTCAGTATTTATCTCTTTCTACAAGCTTCATGTTCAAGTCTTTTGCATTACGGCATGATCGGTATGCATTTTTATTCATAACTAGAGCCGCGCGCTCAACAGATGCAGGATGATACCACAAGATGGGGTTGAAAAATGTACATACCCTAATAATACAAATGCATTACGGCAATCTCACCGCCCTTGTGAACAGGCAACTAGATCTCGTGCACAATGCTCGGCTTGTACACAAGTTTGCTGTGGCGAGGCAAACACTTGCGAGCGTCAAGCTGAAGCTTCGGCGGGTTCGTGTAGCGCCGCCGAATCTCGTTTCATCCACATTGTTCCTGTTCCTGTTCCCACTTGTTGTTCCTTTGTTCCCTAACAATAGACACATATCCCGAAGGTGGCTGTCAACAGGCGCCACTGACGACGAGCGGCCTTAATTGGAAGTCCTCCTAGTATTTATTCACCCCACGTTGTTGTCTTTATGTTCCTTACAAGCCTAAAAACAGAAACTAAAGAGGACCTCGGAGCAACAAAAGCAGCTGGCTGTGAGCCACTTCCACCTTTTTTTCCAACGTTATATCAGCAGGAGGGTATGACATCGGGCACGTTGTTGTATCATCGTAGCGAACCTACCACAGACTTGCTTCCCTTCTCGTTTCCCCCTCCCACCCTTTTTCGCGAGATCTGGTGTGGCCTTCACCCGACGGTCGCGCGGCCAGATTTCTGTGCCTCGTCGCAGGAGTTGCCATTTTTTTTTTGGCGGGATGTTGTATTGTTTGCGCTCTTTCATCTACCTCTTTTCCTTGGGGTCGATAATTTGTAGTAGTTAGCAAGTGCCGGGCCGTGTGGCGACACTCTGTGCGCCACTGCCGACGACATTGTTCCTCGGAGGCCCGTCAAAAGGTGAACGTGACAATAGTGCCGTAGCTTGCTTCAATATGTATATATATATATATATAGATATCCAAAGCTACCATGTGCTGGGCTTGCTTTGTTCTGTCCTAATATACGAATCCCACTTACACCGTTGTGTCTGTCCGTGTTGGTTCCCCACACACACGATCCTTGCTTCATACAGCCCTCTGGTTCAAATAAGCAAAGCTATGAAGGTCGCCGTTGTTGGAGGCGGTCCCGCGGGCATCGCGACGCTCAAGTTCCTGGCCACGGCGCACCTCTTCTTCCCGATCCCGCCGCTCGACGTGCGCCTCTTCGAGGCCGGCGACGAGGTCGGCGGCACCTTTGTGCAGCGCGTCTACGAAGACGCCGAGGTGAGTAGACCCTCTGACCCCGAGGCACATTTCACAACTGATGACCAACGGTAAACAGCTGGTCTCGTCCAAGTACCTGACCGCCTTCTCCGACTTTCGGCTGCCGGCCGACGCGCCCGACTTCGTCACGCCCGCCGTGTACGTGCAGTACCTGCGCGACTACCTAACGCACTTTGGCCTGTGGCCGCACGTCCGGTGCCGGTCGCGCGTCACGCGCATCGTCCGGCGCCTGCCGGCCGGCCACACCGTGGAGGTGACGACGACGGCGGCGGACGGCGGCGCGGCGGTGGTGGAGGCGTGGGACTGCGACGCCGTGGCCATCTGCACGGGCATCAACGTGTTGCCGCGCATCCCGGAGGTGCCCGGCCTCCTGAGCAGGACGACGACGACGGTGCTGCACTCGTCCGAGGTCAAGACGCGCGCGCAGCTAGGCGAGGGCACGCACGTGGTGGTGCTCGGCGCGGGCGAGACGGGCATGGACATGGCGCACCTGGCCGTGACGGCACCGACGGCGTCGGTGACGCTGTGCCACCGGGAGGGCTTCTTCTGTGCGCCAAAGGCACGAACCACCACACACCGCCAATTCTGGAGACTGGGAGACTGACATGGAGTGAACAGGTTATCCCGACGCCGACGCCGGGAGGGCGCCCGCACAAGGAGGGCACCCGCCAGAACAAGCCGGTCGACACGTCCATAGCCAGCCTGTTCGACACGGCGTACGCGCACCCGCTGCTGCAGCGCGGACCGCTGCCGTGGGCGGCGTACGACCTCTGGGTGCGCTGGATGCACTGGCTCATCAGCGGCACCGAGGAGGGTCCGGACCAATGGGTCGGACAGATGAGCAAGGACCGGAAGCATCTCGATTCTCGCAAGTCCTCCCCCATCTTCCCCGTTCTGTCCGTGTTTTGTGACTAATGATGATGCAGTCTTCATGTGCAAGTCGGACCGCGCACTCCCGTACCTCTCCGCCGGACACCGCTCCACGTCCTTGCTGCAGCGTCTCCGCGCGCGCATCCTCAACGTGCCCATCCGGCCGAACCCGGACGGCCGCACCATCACCGTCCGGCGCTGGCCCTCGCACGTCGACCCGTCCTCCGGCATCATGCACTTCTCCGACGCCGACGCCACCACCGTGACTCCGGACGTCGTCGTGCTCGCCACCGGATACGCCACCTCCTTCCACATGCTCGACCACTCCCTCGGCGCCTACCCTTCCCTCGACGACGCCACCTCCGGCGGCCGCGGCATCTACTGTCCCACCGCCGGCGTGGACGTCGCCTACGTCGGCTTCGTGCGGCCCAGCATCGGCGCCATCCCGCCCCTCGCCGAGCTCCAGGCCCAGCTGTGGGTTCTCCGCCTGCTGCAGCGCTCCCTCCCGGGGGACGTCGTCGCTCACCGGGCAGGGGACGCGGTGGAGGGGTACGAGGTGGACTACAAGCTGCGGGCGCGCGCCGGGTACGACTTGTTCCGGGACAGGCGCGGCGTGGACCACGAGAGCTACGCGTACCAGCTGGCGCTGGACATGGGCGCGGCGCCGACGCTGGGGAGCGTGCTGGCGCGCCGCGACGCGAGGTGCCTGTACGCCTGGGCGATGGGGCCCAACTTCAACACCAAGTTCCGGCTGGTCGGGCCGTGGCGCGACGAGGCCGTGGCGGCGGCGGTGATGCGTGGGGAGCTGTACGAGGTGGTGCGGCGTTCGGGGGGAGCAGTGTGTAAGTTTTTTTCCGTCTTTTTTTTTTCCTTTTTTTTGTAGATGCGTAAGAATACATGCTAACGGGAAATGACGGTGGAGTAGATTTCTTGACGTATACGGTCATTCCGTTGCTGGTCTTTGGCACCCTCAGCCTCGTCTTGTACGCGGCGGGTTGGGTCGCGGGGCTGCCGAGCAAGGCGCTTGCTGCCTGCAAGCGCGCGGTTGGTCGGCAGGGCAGGGCCAAGGAGGCAGATCACAAGTGCAAGGCATGCGATTAAAAGTAGTCTGGAAAGATGCCATGCTAGACTGTACGTTTACTACCGTTAGCCCGAGGATGCATTCATGGTCGCTTGTGTGTATTTGTTGCCAAGTGGTGGCATGGTTCCAGAGCGCTGAGTGAGCGATGCCGGTATCTTCACTTTAAATTGCAATTTATTTCTTCATCCATTTTCCTCGATGAGACAGAGTATTGGTAGAGACAGGTTATTTATATAATTATCATAGCATCTTTCTCATTCATTCGACAGGGCCACCACCAAAACACCCTCGCACGGTGCAGTGTTGTCTGCCATGGCCACTCCCGACTACTTATACTCGCAAAAAACTTCCCACTTTAATAAGCCAGGTCCTCCTATGCTGACCATTATTTTCGGTGGCTCGAGCAGAATCAAATAACTTGCCGAACACCCTCGAGTCAACAGCCGGAGCTTTGCGGACGTGAAACACTTGCGACGGGCCTGATCACCCTTGGGCCCGACGGCTGCTTGGTCGGTTTCACGGCTATTAATACAGCGCATGAACTTTGCTATAATTTATTTAACTAGTTCCCGCGGACGAGTAATGACGGCCAGCTCATGCTGTGCCACCACAACCACGGGCCAAGCCACGGCCATCAAGGGGCGGCGGGTCATACCGCCATGATCGACGGGCCAAGACGTATCACCGTGAAACTCACCCAGCATCGAGTACAGACGTTTCCCGCATCGAGTTGGGTCAGCGTTAAGCCTCAAATATAGATAAAAATAGCATCACGGGGTTCAAGAGTAGTTGCAATATGTCTGTTCGCTCTCATTGAGTAGTGTACCCTCGCGGTTCTATCTATACAAACGATATAGATGCTCAAGTAAATATATATATATAGAAAAAAACAAGCTCATGCTTGTGCCAAGCGCCAGTCCCGTTATCCCAGTAGCCCGGTTCCCCAATATGCACAGTACATGTCGTACAAATGAAACGCTCTGCTGAAGCCATGATCGCTGTAAATCTTTTGTGTTGTAAAATCAAATCCGTCGTAAACCAGTTACAACTCCCGGGTGAGGAGTTCTAATCTGGCCATCACCGACTCGGCACTAGCGGCGATGTGCTGGACACGAGCCATGGCATAGGCAGAAGAGCGCTCTACTTCCGTGACATCAACAAGTTCATAGCGGGACAGGACCTTCTCAGCCTCGATGCCGCCAAAGACATCAATGTGAGAGAGGCTTTCAGATGAAACAGACGATTCGTTGGCAGGGGTAGACGGCTGGGCATGGAAAAGAGCGTAGTCAGGGTCAGACTCGAACTCCTCGTTGACGACGGCGGCTTCAGCGGGCTCGACAGTCTCACGCTTGACGGGGCGCTCGATGACCGGGGCATCAACCTTCTCCTCCTCAGAAAAGGACTCGACAAAGTTGGAAGTCTTGCCAGCAAGGACACCAGCGTCAATGGGAGCAGGGATCTCGGGAGTATCCACGACAAAGACGGTAGGCTGGAAGTTGTACCCATCGAGGGCCAGCATCGAGTAGTCCATGCTCTGCTCAGGGATCATCGCCATGCCGATCTGCTGCTGGGACTGGTTGCCGTAGGGGTTGGTATCCTTGGGAATCTGAGCCTGCTCTTGCTCGGGCTGGGCCTCGACCTTGATGGGGGCCTGGGGAATGGCGGCAGAGTTGGTGCTAAGGTGATCGAGGAAGTTGGAGAAGCTGGGCGAAGAGAGAAGCATGCGGGTGAGGTCAGACAGACGCTTGTTCTCCTCCATCAGGGCACGGTTGCTCTGGCGGAGGCGGGTGACCTCGTCTTCCTTGTTGTCACGCTCGCTCTCGAGCTGAGTGATGTACTCCTTTCTGCGGGAGCGGAAAGCACGGGCCGAGACCTTGTTGCGCAGCTGTCGACGCTCCTTGGAGCTGAGCTTCTTTCCCTCCTCACTAGCGAGGAGACGCTCGTCCTCGTCCATGTCCTCCTCGGACTTCTTAGTGCGAGGCATGCTCGAGGAACCAGACTGCGAGTCGCCCGAGGCAGAGGCAGGCTTGGCACGCATGTTGTTGAGTAGCTGGGTAATCTTCTGCTCAACGATCGGGTCGGTAGCCTGGGGAGCCTTGCCGCGAGCCTTTTGACTCTGGGACTGTTGCATCATGTGGCGTTGGTGAGCCTGGGCCTTGGCGACGGCAGCGGCCTGGGTGTGGGCACCGGGCCAGAGACGGCCGGGCGAGCTGTTGGCGGAGGCTTGCTGCTGGGGCTGCTCAATGCTGCTAGGGTTGACGGTGAAGAACTGATTCGTGTTCGAGGCGTCAAAGTCCATGTCGAGCTCAGAGGCGGCGAGAGTGGCTTGGGAGGGCGATGTGTTGAAGTCAAAAACGTCGTTCTCGGGAGAGAAGCTGGTGAGGTAGTCGAGGCTGCCAAAGTCCTGGTAGCCAGTATTGTTGGTCTGGTTCACGGCCATGGTGTTGGCGAGGGCGCCCGGGACGAAGCCGGTCTGCTGGCGGTACATGTCGTAGTTGTGACTGGGACCGTTCATGGCCTGCGTTGTGGTCGACGGGACGGGCGGGGGGGTCATGTCGGAGATGGGGCTGGCAAAGCCAGGCTTGGTGCTCATGTTGGGCGAGAGTGAGGGAGACTGGTAGTTTGCATCATACTCGGAGAGGTCGAGCAGAGCATCGAATTCGTTCTGGGCCGAGGCCGACATTGTGATGGAATTGGCTGTCGTCAAGGCGATGTGGCGATCTGAAATGAGTCAAAGGCGGAAATAGAACCGAGTCAAAACGAAGACTCGATTGCAGATGGATAGTTGGGATTGATTTGGAAGTCCTGAGGCGGAATGTTTGTTGATGTGAGAATGATGGAGAAGGGAGGAAGGAGGAAAAGGCAAAGGGGAAGGTGACGTGAGGCAGAAGGGGGCCGTTGTGGCTATGAATGGAAACGGAAGCGGATGGGAATGGGGGGAGTGTGGCATAGCCGGGGCGTACAAGGGGGGGGGGGCTTGAGGGAGAAGAACAGGGCTCTGGTGCTCGATGAGCCAAGGAGCGAGCCAAGGAACAGCCAAACAGAGACAAGCACAGGCGTAACGGGCGAGTAGAGGCCGAGCAGAGACCCAGGCAGCCGGGAAAGGGAGCCGTTCGGAATATCCGCGGTTGAGACTTGGTTGGTCAGATTGGGTCGGCAGTGGGGTCCAAGGGGATGAGGGACGCGTCAGCTTTTTCGTTAGCTGGGACGCTGATTTCATGTTCCGTGCCAGGCTGCTTTTCAGTGCAACGGCGGGCATTTACAGGCCATTTACAGGCCATTTACAGTGCCTAAACGTGCTACAAACCCGGCTGACTGGTTGCCCAGCGGTGGCTGCTCTAGCGCTCCAACGGACCTTGTCCGGCGCTCAGAGCCTCTCCCACTTCACCGTACCAGCCTAACCGACAGTACTTCATTCTGCTCGTTTTATGCATATTGAATCAGGACACCTCTGCTAGCAGCCGAGTGAAAAGTGATGACGACGCTGCTCAACTCCTGCCCGTTTGGGCAACCATGCTGCTGCGCCTCCCGTCAGCCAATCGCTCCATTCCATCATTTACTTGCTCACAGCTGTTGTATTTATTTTGGGAGCTCTCGCTGCCGTTTCTTCCTCGCTGTCCCAACTGTTTCTGTCTAGTGTCCGAGAGAGCTGACGTACCAGGCCTCTTTCCGTCTCGGCTCTCCGTACAGGGTCCTTCGCGCACATGTACATAACACGGCTGTATATCGCATGCTCGTCTATTCCTCTGCTCCAATGGTTCCGTCTTCTGGTCCTCGGTCTACCCTCCGAACTCTCCCATATGCACTGTACTCTGGAATTCTCATCTAATAGTGCCCACGTTCCCAAGCTTTCAGCGCAAAATTACAATTAATAACAATCTCGTCGCCTTCCCCGAACATCAGTCCACCCGCCCCAGAAGATCCAGCACTGCCACCCACTTCAATCGCCACGACCCCTCTCGAAACGCTCTAGCGCTAAACTCATTCTCAGTCCAAAAGATACACGGTTCTTGGCCCAGTCGTACCACGTTTCCCGGCGTCCTCCACAGTCCGGTGCCCTGGTCTTCGTCGCACTCGGCAACTGTCAAATGCCCCAACGTCCTCCCGTTCTCCCCTTGACATCCAGACACATGTCTTGTTCGTTCATCTCAGTTCCTGCGCTTCGCCTGTTTCAGTTTTGCTTGCTTGTCAGTGTAGCCTGTCTGCTAGCAGAGTACACTCTGTCTTGTATCTCTGCACAGCCTCCCACATCTATCTCATTATCCTGCTGCCTGTCGTGGCTGTGTTGTCCTAGCGCTGGCTCCCTGTAATTGGCTATTTTCCCACAGGCCCACCCAATCAGCTCAAATCACGTGTCTTTCCTCATTCTCAAGTCACGTGACACTTCCCGGCCCGGCTATCGCTTTTGTTATCACCCACACCATTTCTACATTGGGAGTCATTGTCGAAACATCACGACACCACCAAGGCAGCATGGCGATTCAGCGCATTAATTAAAGTAGGCCACCATTCCCATCCTCGCCATCCCAGCCGTCTCGTCTGCCCAAGCCTGACAGAGTATGCTGACATTATCAGTCACCCTCACTCTTCTCACCACCAGTGTTGACCGTGACCCGATGGCGGTGCTACACCGTACCGGATTTCATGCATGCATCTCACCTTTACCACTCACCGAACGGAATTCACCAAACACTCCAGTCAGGAACAACGGTCGTCTTTATTTACTCGTAATGCCTGAAAATCCACTTGGAGTCAGGCTGGACCCTAGCATTACCGCCAATGAGCTATACTAGTGCTTGTCTCCCGACGGCCAGTGACTGCTGTCTATCGCCTGAGCACCTCGAATTCGCTTCACGCAGCCATCATTGCCTCTCTACAATGTATAGAGGCTAATCATGGCATGATCTGGTCCCAATTATCGCCTCAGCGCATTATCGCATCCAGGCCATACCATGGAGCATGAGTGTGTTCCATGCGTGATGCATTGGCACTGCAAATGCATCAACCAGAACGCTTCAGTTCTCGTAGCTTTGAGCACATATCTCGTAAGCCGTGTTTCTCGTACAATTGACTGCCATCCACACACATACACGAATTGCTTCGTTTTCCCGACGCCTGTAATACATCAACAGCCAATCTAAATGCAGTCCCCGCGACATCGTCTGTGCCGCTGCATCTGGCCGCCAATGGCCTCACGGCTCGCCCTTTGGACCAATCTGACTGGTCCTTAAAGGTCAAGCTGCATAAATCGAGACCGCCCTATTTATCCCCAATTACAGCCCAATCTCGTCTGGCCGCAATACATCACACGTGATGCCCGCGGTTACGCCTTCACATCTCAGTTGCGTGATTACCTAATCACGATCTGCCTAACCAACCTCAATCGTGGCCCAACTTCCCCAACATCCATCCAACGCGCTCCCAGTTAGCTCAAAAGCACAGCCCGCTCCGCTGATCAGGTTTCCCTTTTTCGACTTACCCTTCTCGGGTGTGGTCTTTTTAAAACAGCCACTCGCGGTACCTGTGTGGCCATAGCTCCTGCCGCTGCAGACCCGTGGAATCACCAATCGTCTCGCCCACGATCGAGTAGAGTTCTGTTCTTCTGCTCTGCCGGACTGGCCCGGCTGCTCCCACGCACCCGGCTTCGCTCATCTGGCTGCCTGCATCTCGAACGCCTCCCTTCCCTTCAAACATGACATAGCCGCCACAAATGGTGAGGGAACAGCGCGGCCTCCCTGCCGCGGTGGTTGGCGGCCCAAAGGAACGGCACATGAGGCAGAGCAGGCCCCAGTTCGACTGCTCTGCGCCTGTGCCCGAGAACTTTGCGGCGAGGCCTCTCGTGCCAAAGTCCAAGCATCACACGTATTTTGAGTTTGTCGCCAACGAGAACAAGAAGAAGAAGCTTGAATATGAGGTTTGATTGACTATTTATGCCGTGGCACGTAACCTCTTCTTCGACTCACGCGTCGTCCCTAGACCACAATCAAGAGAACGCCGCCCGCAGGATTCGAGTTTGTCCCCATAGGCAACCCCGACCTGACCACGGCCTGCAAGGAAATATCTCGAGAAAAGGATGCCATGATCTTCATCGTCTCCGTATGTGGCTAGCCGTCGGCCGCCCGTCACCTGTAGCTGTCAATATTAACACCCTATCGCGCAGAACGCCAAGGCAGCTCCCGGGACTACCATCTCCGGCCAGGTTCACCGCGTCGGTCACCATATCAGAGCAATGATTGTTGAGGAGGCCAGGGCCAAGCTGGGCCACGTTCCCCAGCTGCCCGCCGTCACCACAACCAACGGAGCACCCGAGCCCATTCCCGACTCGCAGGAAGTCTATCACGCACAGGCTGACGCTGCTCTCAGAGATTTGTTTCCTCGCATCCCCAACACTGATCGCCAAATCATTATTGATCATTCCTTTACCCGAGTTCGTTTCCCGCCTCCTCGCCTGTCCCTCGCTAATCGTCATATCCAGAGTGTTTCCAGCAAAGGCTCCGGCTCCGGGCCCGTCGGCCTTTCTAAGGACATATCCTTGGCTAGAAGAGTGCAGTTGGCCGTCCTGGCCCATATACGCCATAACCACACTCCGTATGATCAGTACCTCAAGGAGGTGTCCTGGGAGAATGCTCGCAAACTCGTGGAACAGCGTTGCCTGGATACCCTTGTCCAGTGGCGAGGTGACGAGGAAACTGGCCGTGATCAGCTGGATGAAATTCTCCGCGAAGTAGTCGTCATCTCAGACTCTGAAACTGGAGACTCGGATGATGAGTCGACGGATGCTACCTCGGCCGAGGAGCCAGACGTGGAACCCACCGCTGCCGGACCAGCAAGCCCAAGGCTCCCTCTGCCACAGCCCGGATTGGATATCACCATGGAGCAAAGTGGCCAACCCGGGCGTCCCGCTGGACATGTACAATCCCCTGACCCTAACCAACAAGGATCCAAATCTCAGAGGCGGAATCAGCGGGGATTTAAGCGATACCGTGCCTGGGAAGAAGCCATCCGGCGAAATAGAGAGCTTCGGGGCTCTTCCTCTTCCACGGCCATGGAGACCGATCCTGGTCCCTACCCAACCTACGCTCGGCAGCAACCGCTGCACTCTGCCCCAATCATGCTGCCAATTCACCGGCCACCATTTGGAGGATCAGCCGCTTCGCGGTCCCTCACGCCCCCGTCCCATGATGTACCACTTCCCTCGATAGAGCCAACATCACCCATGCAGCCATCATTTGTGCGTCGCATACCTCCTCAACGCCCCATGGATAATCAGCACCCAGAAGCCTGGAATCAGCCTCCGTTCCAAACCAGCGTACCGCCTGGAAGGAGTGCTCCGTTCATCGTCACATCCGGCCCCGCATCGCAGTACTCGGTGGCGCCTCCGCAGGCGCCTCCCTACCCGTACCAGCCACCGTACGGGACAGAAGTATATCTCCATGCAAGGCAAGTAAATGACGCGCAACCTCCCGGATCTAATGGCCATTTTCAGGCAGAGCTTTGGCAAGCACAAGCACAAGCACAGGTTCCCACCCCTGCTCACAGGATTATTATGGATGTCAACCGGCCAGGAGAGCGCTCCAACCCCATCGTTATGGAGGATAGGGGAGGATTCTACGAGCGCGTCACCCAGCCGGAAGAACCCATACATATTCGGGAAGTGCGTCGCTGGTCTCGGCCCCCAGAGCCATATGGAAACCGCTACTTTCCTCTCCGCCGCGAGAGTCCGATGGTGCAAGACCACGAGATGGATGGTGGTGTCGAATTGTATCCTGTTTCGCGGGAAACCGCCCATGCAGTGCTTCCATGGAGACCTCCGTACCAGACTCCCTTACAGCAGGCTCCCCTAGCCGCATCTGACCACCGAGACCACGGTGCGATCCATATCCGGGCCGTATCGCAGTCCCCATCCCACGCCGAGCACCAAGGGCTATTCTCATTACCTCGTAGGGACCAGTGAGTGGTTTCCTCCGCATTTGCTTCTTCATTTTTATTTCAACCTTACACTCTTATTTCAACGCTGTGCTCACACGAAGCAGAAACCAAAGCAGCTGGGGCACCGCCAGAGACAGCCAGTACGGACACGGACAGGCTCGAGGACACGGGTACCGGTCACCGCCAATCCAGGCATCGCCGCGCCGGCATGGGCCACGAGGGAACGTGATTGTTCTCGACTAAGGATCCGTGGGCATGCCTCTGCCCCTTAACTGGGCGCAATACGTTTTTTGTTGGATCGGGAGAAGAGGCTGCTGGAAAGCCGCTCACCTTTTCACGTTCTTTCTGTTGTCGGGGAACTGAATGAATGAATGCACGCTGGACCGAACCATTGACACACAAATTGTTTGTGATGACCGTTTTCGCTTTTCATTTTGTTCCATTTCTAATGCTCTCTTGAGTGCGACGTTTTCTCTTTTTTCTCACATCTGAAGTTTGCATAGCGCTGCGGGAAAGACCATGAAGACGCATGACTACGTTTTTTTCTTCTTTTTTATATAAACACACATGTTGCTATGGAGAGAGATGATACACCGAAGGGGGGCATTACAAATGACTTTGGCGGCCGATGGGGAAAGGAAAGGATGCTGCATATTCAGATAATGGAACTTGGTGACCCAAATACACACGCCACTTATTCACGTTTTTACACAATTGTTATATAATCATTTTTTTTTTCCCTTTTAGTGATTTTCCTTCTACTTGGTATATATACAGTCTCTTCTTTCCTGTAGAAAACCACAAAAATAAAAAAAAATTGTCCCTACACGTTCTCTTCTCGCTTTCATGTAAAAATGTGACGACCAGTTCACTCCTTGCCTTCATTGCGTCCCCTTCATCTTCTTTAGTTCCGACCGCCTCCCCGTCGGCCCTTGCCCACGCCGTTGGCACCCGTCGGCCCCGCGCCGCCTCGCTTCTTCTCCACGCCCAGTCCCCTCCGGCCGTTGGCGATGCCACCACGACCCGAACGCGCACCGCCGCCGCCGCCACCACCACCACGGCCACGTCCACCCCTGAAACCTCCGCGACCGCGGTCGCCGCCGGCCTTGCCGGGGCTGATCCGGTTCTTGATGATGACGGCCGCCTTCTCGTCCAGCTGCTCGCCGTCGTCGTCGTCGTCGGCGGCGTCGTCGCGGGAGCGGCGGTTGGAGAACTTGAGCTTGCCGCCGCGGCCGCGGCGCGCGGCGTCCTTGCCCTTGATGGCCGCGACGTAGGCGCCGACGCCGGAGCCGCCCTCGGGCTGGTCAATCTCCATGGCGTTGTCGTCGGCGGCGGCGGCGGCGGCGTCGTCGTCCTTGCCGAGGATGAGCTTGCCGTCGAGGTCGACCTTGGCCCTGGACTTGCCCCTTTGCGGCTGGCGCGTCCGGGAGGGCTTGGTGGAGGAGATGTTGGCGAGGGCCTTCTTGTCGAGCAGGTCCAGCGGCTCGTCGTCGTCCTCGAGGATGTACGTCTTGCCGCCCTTTTGCGTCTTCTTCTTCTGCCGGGGCGCCTCCTCGTCGTCGTCATTGTCGTCGTCGCCCTCCGACTCGCTGCTGTAGATGGCGCGGTCGTATTCGGTGTCGAACTGCTGCTTGCCACCGGCCTCCTCATCATCCTCCTCGTCGCCGCTGTCGTCGCCGCCGCCCGCGCGGGCCGCGTCCTTCTTCCTCTTGGCGCGGTCCTTGCTCTTGCGGATGTTGACAATGAGCTTGCGGGCCTCCTCGGGGCAGTTCTTATGGAGGTCGTCGTACCCGAAGCGGCGCACCATGCGCTCCAGGATGTGCTTGACCTTGGCCTTGAAGTGGCCCTTGTGCTCGCTGCTCCAGACGATCAGGTTGGGCACGAGCGTCGCGAGGCGCGGACGCATCAGCTCCGTCGGCAGGCTCACCACGCACACCTTGACGAAGCCCAGACAGCTCTTGACGATCTCGCGATTGTTGGACGTCAGGAAGAGGTCCATGGTCTGCACGAGGTCCGACAGCGTCTGCTCGCCCAGGGCAGCGCGGAACTCGTACAGCAGCCGGCTGATGGCGGTAACGCTCGCCGAGATCATGTGCGGCGTGCTCCCGGCGAGGCCCGCGCTAACCATGGTGAAGAACTCCTCGATGTTGGCGACGCCCGCTGGGGCATCGTCGGGCATATGCGGCACCAGGCGGTTGTCGATGGGTGCGTCGCCAGCCGCGGCCATGCGCGTACCCATCTGCACGAGCAGCTCGTACGCCGCTTCGCGTGCACGCTCGTTGTTTTCCTTGCAGCAGATGACGACCTCGCTGAGCACGGAGGGGATGAAGTGCAGCGCGGTGTCGGGCACGTAGGGCAGCAGCGCGGAGATGGCGGCAAGGCGGTCGCGGCGCGCCGGCGCGGACACCTTGGCGGAACTCGATACGATGAGCTGTTGCAGCTCGGAGCTGCGCTCCTGCAGCGCCGCCTGGCCAAGTTCCGAGGTTGCCAATCGCGGGATCAGCTTATACGCCTTCTTCTGCAGCTGCGGCTCGTCGTCGCGGCCGATGATGAGCGTTGCAATCTCGAAGAGCGTCGCGAAGCTCTCGCGCGGCAGGTACGCCGACATTGTGATGACGAGGTCCATAAGCGTCTGCGCCGTGGACGGCATGTGGTCCTTGCCCCCCTTGTTACCCTTCTCCTTATCACCCGCGGCGACAGGGAGGTTTTCGAGCTCTGAGGCGAGCATCTTGCTCACGCGGTCAAAGGTGTCCATGAGCTCCTGCTTCGGTGTGATACTGAGGAATGCGTTGACTGTCTGCAAAATGGGGCCGCGGCTCTGCGGCAGCGTCTGGGTGTATACGTTGAAAAGCACAGCGAGCATGTTGCCAGCGTACTGTCCGAGGTAGGCGAGGTTACTGGCCGCCGTCTCCTTGCTGACGCGAGCTTGCAGCAGGAAGTCGTCTTCCTCTTCGGTGATGGTTGATAGAGCCTGGTTCGATTCAACCACGGTCTTGAGCGCACGGCAGACGTCCAGGCGAAGCTCGGTCTGCTTGTAGAGGAGGTTGGCAATCATTTCGGCAAAAGTTTGGTCAAACGCCTCAGTGAGATCAAGAGGTAGGTCGCAGTACCCGGGCAGGATGGACCAGACTTGCTGCACGAGGGTCTCGTAGATCTTAATTTCCATCGTCTTGGGAGCTTCACCGTGCTCCAGCACGCGCTGGAACATGACCTCACTCAGCGGTACCATTTCACGCCTGAAATGGGCCAAGTCTGTGTTGCTAGTGTAGTCGCGGAGGATGGGCAGCATCCAGGCGCGGCCAGCCTGGCCTTTGACGGGCTTGATCAGGTTGAGTGGCAGCACGGAGAGGACGGCTTCGGGCCCCATAGCGCGGACGGCCTGCCCAATCACCTCGTCGGCCTCCTTCTTGTTGCGGAAGGATGAGTTTTCACGAATCTCACCAATGGTCTTGGTGACGCTCAGCAGGATCGGGTTGGCCCTCCAGCGCAGGGACAGGAACATGGCGGCGAGGACGTTAAAGGTCTGCAGCCAGGCGGCCTGGAACTGCACTGTGAGGAGGGACTCGGCCGTCTTGGCGACCTTTTCGAGAGTCTTTTCGTCGTATATTGAGGGGTCGATGATGACTTGCTGTGGAATGCAGTTGGCCATGAAGGAGATTAGGCACTCCGAGGCGGAGATGCGAATGTTTTCGGACTGTGATTCGAGGAACTGCGCAACCATGCGGAACAGATCGGGGAGTTTTTGAAAGGTCTCCTCAGGCTCCAT
Source organism: Cordyceps fumosorosea ARSEF 2679 (assembly GCF_001636725.1). Lineage (NCBI taxonomy): Eukaryota > Fungi > Ascomycota > Sordariomycetes > Hypocreales > Cordycipitaceae > Cordyceps > Cordyceps fumosorosea. Next base: position 410,708 of record NW_017387303.1, on the reverse strand, counting down.
CTGCGCCGAGACGTCGTAGCCCCGAGACAGAATGGCGAGCCAGGGCGGAACCAGCTGTGTGTCGTTTGCTGCTGGTCGCAGCTCCGAAATAATCTCCATCAGCCGGGGGAGCTTAGCCGAAGACACCTCCTCGCTCATACCCTCAAAGATGAGCTCAAAAATCTCAAACGCGGCCATGGTCATGTATTCGTTGCCCGTCTTGGCAATATTCAGAAGCAGCTCGCACAGCGACTCAATCTTTGTGCTCGGCCAGCCGCCGCTCGCCGCCGCGACCGTCTTGACGAGCTGCAGGGCGTGAATCAGTTCTGGGTCGTGCGCCGCCGCGGCCGCCGCCTTCTTGCCCTTGCGCGCCGCGAGGGCCTGGGTCGCGAGGTCCTCGAGGTTCTTGAGCGCCGTCTGGGCGCACATGTCCGCGGCCGGGTGGTCGATGGCCGGGCTCGGGGGCGGGTTGCGCAGGACGCGCTTGAGGGCGTCCTGTGCGCGGCGGCGGACCTTGGGCCGCGTCGAGGCAGCCCATGGACGCGCGCAGCAGCAGCGGCTCGGCGGCGTCGCGCAGCAGGAGCACGGGCGCCAGCAGCGTCAGGATCTGGGTGAACTTGGAGCGCAGCAGCGCCTCGGGGGCGTGCGGCGTGACGACATCCAGGAGGTAGACGACGGGCGTGGCCAGCTCCGTGTTGACGGTGCCGCTGCTGTTGGCGTTTTGGAGGAGGGCGAGGAGGGCGGCAAAGTATCCGGTCGGGGTGGGCTCAGTGTTTTGTTCTTTCAGGGTGGACTCGACGGCCTGAAGCACAACAACAGTCTGCGGGGAGAGGCCAGTCAGTCGAGCCTCGCAGGAAGAAGCGGCGGTATGGGGAAGTTGACTTACACGTTGCTGACTCTGCAGGCCGGGTGACTTGATCTTGTCAAGCTTCTCAGCCAAAGATAGCGTCGACATTACCGCCATCTTGTCCCAAGAAGGATTGTTTGATCAATACAAGTCGAACTGTTGGTAACTCTTCCAGAAAGCCAGTTCCAGCCAGGCCCGAATTTTTGATGCAGTGTCGTCCAAAAAAAATTCCTTATCGGGGACTCCCCGCCAGCGATAAGATCCGTCCGTCTTCCTTTTTCGCTTTTGTGGAGGTCGTCCAAAGCGAATACATTAGCCGAGTTATCGCTGTATCCGGATCTTCTTCACAAGCCACACACTAGCCACTGTCTTAGTGGCTGCCTATGTACGTATAGAGTAGTCAGTTCATACAGTAGGTAACTAGACTTGCCAGGCGGACTCGTCACTAGTTGCCCCTCCAGCCTCATACCGTTGAACTGCGAAGCTCCGGCGACCCGTCGTCAATTCAACCCTCTTCTGCGCTGCCAGAACACCATCGCGTCGCACGGTTGCTGCAGCTTAGCTGCATAGGGAGCACAGAACACCATGGCTTTCCTCATCCTTGTTCTAGGCGATATCCATATCCCCGATCGAGCTCTCGACTTTCCCGCCAAGGTATGCCGCCTACCTCCGAAAGCGCCAAAACGCAGCTTTGAACAAACCTCGTTGATTTGCTAACGGTTGCCCCCACCTCGTACAGTTCAAGAAGCTTCTCGCGCCCGGCAAGATTGGCCAGACGCTCTGCCTCGGCAACCTCACCGACAAGAGCACGTACGAGTACCTGCGCTCCATCGCGCCCGACCTCAAGATCGTCCGCGGGCGGTACGACGTCGCCGAACCCGGCGCGACGGCGCTGCCGCTCACGCAGGTCGTCGCCCACGGGGGTATCCGCGTCGGCCTCGTCGAGGGCTTCACGCTCGTCGGCTCCGCCGAGCCCGACCTGCTGCTCGCCGAGGCCAACCGCCTCGACGTCGACGTCCTCTGCTACGGCGGCACCCACAAGTTCGACGCCTTCGAGTACATGGACAAGTTCTTCGTCAACCCTGGCAGCGCCACCGGCGCGTTCCTCAACGGCTGGGGCGACGACGGCGAGGGCTCGACCCCGAGCTTCTGCCTGATGGACGTAAGCTGGCTGCTCCTCCTTCTTCTTCCCCCTTTTGAGCTGTTTGTGGGCACGAGTTGGGAACAATTTGGGGACTTTTCTCTTCTATTCCTTGCTCATCTTGCTAATTTACCTCTAGGTCCAAGGAATCTCGCTCACATTGTACGTCTACCAGCTCAGAAAAGACGAGCAAGGAAACGAGACGGTTGCGGTGGAAAAGGTCACATACACAAAACCCGTCTCACAAACAGGGAATGCGTCATAGCTAGCCAAAGCGAGCGCGAATACGGAAAACGGGTAGAAAAGGCTGTGTTTGCATATGCAGAACAGCAATTGCAAGATTGCAACTATAATACCATGATATGCATAGAATTACCACAAGAAAAGTCGCCTGGCGGCGAGGACCTTGTTTGTCATCGGAGACAACAGCCACACAACTACGGCACGAGCAGATTTGGAGGAGAGGGAAAATGTAATAAAGCATCAATGAAAACGACTGCGACCCTTGGTATCTCTAGCATAAAAACATAAGAGCTCTCCTCCCTTTGTGCAAGTAAGCAAACGCAAAAAGGATGGCCATCCATCACTGCAAAGCAAAAAACATTTCCAAGAAAAAAACGCGAAGCCATCCAAAAAAAAAACAGTCATCCAAAACGAAACGAAACAAAAAAACGCCTAATAATGCATATGCCTTGCTGCCTTTCCAAAATGCTTTGATACCTTTTCAAATCAAAACCCAAAACCGATGCTCGCTCTTTTTAAACCATCATGCTCCGTCGTCGCGTCGTAATGCGGTCGTGGCTCACAACACTATGATCTTCATCGTCCGTGGTGGAGAATCTTCTTGTTGCAGTTATCCTGCGTCCACTTCGCGTCGTCACTGAATGTCCGGAACTTCCGCCCGTATACGGTGACGAGCCACTGAACTCGTAAACGTCATTCTCCTCGCGTTCAGAAAGGCGTGAGCTTCTCTGCGGACTGTCAGCCTCCACTGTAGACGGCACTTCATGAGTCGGAGACTCATGGTCCGTGGGAGGACTGACAAGTGTACTCCCTGTGGTAAGTCCAGTCAGGCGGGGGTGGGCAACCGAGAACTTTGTCCAAGCGTCCAAACCGCTCAACCCCCTCTTGGTGTCGAGCGTAGAGAGTTCGGAGTGACTAAAGCGTCTGCTCTTGCCCTCGCCGGAGACCGCATCAAAAGTTTCGTTTCTTGGCCGTCGCATTTTGTCTCTCAGGTTCGGTTCGGTGTAGCTGATAGCCGCTCGACTTCTGCGGCTCGGTCTAGAAGTCTCCTCTAGATGGGTGACGTCCGCAAGCGCTGGGTTCTCTCTCACGTATTCCTCGGCGGCTGACGGTTCAGGTGAGCAAGAAGACATTTTATCTGCTTGAGGGGATAATGTCTCTGTACCTGCAGCCAGCCTAGCTTTATACCTCATGGCCGCGAGCGCCTCTGCTTCCTGAACACGCTGTCGCTCGGGCCTGACGGTTAAAAAGAATCTAGGCTTGGGCAGGTCGGCATCTGATATGTCATGGGCAGGTACTGTCCTGCGCTTCTTGGGCGACTGAATGTCATCGTTTGTGCTCTTGATTGCGAGTGGCATCCTTCCTTCTTTCGCGGCCTGGGTTTTGGCACGATTCTCCTCTCGCCTGATGGCGGTCAGCTCCTTGAGAGTCTTGCCACGTGCGTTATCAAGCACAGAAATTGTCTTCGTTTCGACTCTCGGACGATTATTCTCCTTTGCCATCAATGCCTTTCTCCTCGCTGCGTAGTCTTCCACGGTGAACTTGCGCTTCGATCCAGCCTTAGTGGGAGGCGCGATTGGCGTGTCAGGGGTCAGGTCAACATGAACTCGGCTTTCTCTAATCATCGGGGTCACAGTTTTCGTGGCTAACGTTGAGCCAATATGAAGATCATCAAGATTTGGCGATGAAACTACCAGAGGTGAAGAGTCGATGGTGCTGGAGAAGTTGCGTGCTCTGGTTTCGCGGGGTGGTGTGTCGGCCTTGGCTGGCTCTTGACGGGCGGGGCGGGAAGGAGAGGGCAGCTTGGTAGCTTCTTCTTGATCTGCCTGTAATCGGAGTGCTTGGATTTGTTCAGGGCTGAAGATGTTAGTTAGTAGCTGGATGACAGATCAAGGGGTAGTAGGGGCCACCTACTTCATGGACTCGCGCGAGTATGCCTTGTGTTCGGCAATGTGACCAAGTTGCTCGCAATCGTTTGCAATATTGCGAAGACGGCGCTGTGAGGGGCTTATCCGTGCAGGGAGGGAACTGGTTCTGGTCTTGGACGCGCTTTCGATGGGCGGCGACTGCCTCTTGGGGGGTTCCATCCCCAGACCCCCAACAATGGTGCACCAATCAGTAAGTTGGCTCTCGAGTGCCTTCCTGATCTTCAGCGTGTGTTCTTGGCGTTCTTCGTGTTCTCTAGCTTCTTGCTCCAGTTCATTTATGCGACTCCGGAGCTCCAGATTATCATTCTGGGCGCGTGAAACTTCTTCTTCGAGCTCGCGTATCCGAAGGGCTCGTGTGTTGTTTAGCTTTGCCAGCTCTCTATTCTGGCGTAGCATCTTCTTTCGAACTAGAGGTAATACTCAAGTTAGCATCATGATGGCCACGATCGTTCAAGGGAGTGGTCGTACGCATTTCGATGCTTTCGGCTGTTGAAATCGCAGGTTCGTTTAGTCTGGCCATCTTGCGTGACGCGGCGACTCCGGGGTTGTGAAAAGTAGATTTGGATGTCGTAATCGGGTATTTAAAGCAACTGATGGGGGTTTCAAAGTTCTCAAGGCGAGTAGTAAAGCAGAAGCAACGTTGGATAGAATGTCAATCAACTTTTGTGAGCAATGCAAGGTTCAGGTAGCAGTCGCGTGTGGACGATTGGCTAAAGTAGTGTGGGTCCAACCAAGCTCGCGCGGGTTGACGGGGCAACGATGTATGAGGCTGGTGTTTCTCCTGTCAAGCAGCTGTGGCGCTGGGATATGTGTGGCGCGGGCACCCCGCTGAACACTGGCTGGGGGCACGAACATGAACATCAATTAAATAACTAAAGCTCTACACCACGACAAATTTTGAGAAAACTAAGTAATCAGTTACGCGCCTTTTGCACTTTACCACGGCCACCATCCACAATGTCGTTTCCTACGCGTTCGCTGTCGACCCATATGCGTGCCCAAGGCGGCATCGGCGCGTCGAGCCAGCAATCCGCGCTCTCTGCTCGAATTGAGGAGAAACGCGCCGAGCTGGAGCATTTGAAGGAGCTCAAGGAGCTTAGCGGTGCGGTAGCAACGCAGATGGAAGCCTTGGAGCAAAAGTTGTCTACGCTGACGGATGGAACGGAAGGCGAGTGGCGTTCTACCGTACGTATCTGGCATTACTGACATTGTACAGCTATCGCAGCCGTGATTGGCAACTGGCACAACGTTTTGGGTGCTATCAACATGGCATCAAGTAAGTTGGGTGCCGGGTTTAGATTCCCAATCATGCTAATCAATGCAGCAAAATTGGCAAAGCCAACACCAGCGACTGCAAACGAGGGCGGGGAGCGTGAAGAAGCTGGGCCGCCACTCCCAGAGACACTCGTCCGGATTCCTACAGAACACGCGCCGACATTACAAGCCCAGACGGAAAGTATAGAGGCCGCAGCCGCCGAAGACGCGTCCATGGCGAGCCCTTGATACATTGTCAGTCGAGACCGCACCAGGGAAGCACTATCGGCGATTCAGCACCCTGTTACATCTTGACGGCCATGGCTGACATGAGCTACAAACGAGCAATAATGACAGCACCTATCTTTGTGTGCATAGGCACGGCGAGGCCGAGAGTTGTGCGTCATAGACATACCGAAATACTGGTAATGTTTCTTTGGCGCATAACCTCAATCTGACAGGGCGGGGCTATTTGCCAGCCAAAGAACGCGTCCTGCCGCGGCACGCGTTGCCTCAATTGAGAGCCCAGTTATTCCCTAGAATTCATAAATAGCCAGCAGCTGCAAATAAGGGGATTTTACCGATGATCAACGCCATGGTCCTGCGGGGCGTTGACAGGAGGCAGGGCTGTTTATTGCAGAACAAGCAGCCCAGCCTAGCAGCATGCAGTACCACGGCGCTATCCCTGTGCGTCTCTTGGCTGCGAATATCGACCCTGGACCAGGGTTCTTCGGCTTTCTCTTGTTGGGCTGTCCATTATCACAAGCGAGGCCGCCTGCGTGCAACCAGTCTGCAGTTGGCTTGTGTGACTCTCGCTGCAGTGTGCTGGCAGAATGGGGAAGGAGCTGTTGACTAGCTGCAGCTGTAGTTATGGCGCCGTTGCTCCATGTAAATAGCGGCCTGGCTGGCCAAAACAAACAGAAAATCACAACACTTCTTCCCTGCATTCACTCTTGAACCCTCTGCAAAACATACGCCTGCATTTTCATCGTTGTCTCTTGGGTTCCATTCTACTATCCAGTTTATTCTTGCTTCCTCGCTTTCATTTTTCTTCTACTCTTGGCTTCAGGCTCAACCGCCCTGTCCACCGACCGGTCCCAGCATAAACTGCGCTACCCTCCCTTGCCGATCCCGCGAAATTGCAACAGGACCACCCGTGGACTCCCTCGAAAGCCACATCGAACCCCTGACTGTTACACCTTTTTGCAGGGTTTTCTTCTGAGTCCCCGGAGCAGAATGGCCCCGGCTCGTCCAGAATCCATCCGCCCCGGCCTTATCCACCAGACAGCCTTTGACGTTCTCGAAGACGCTACTGCCAGGATGCACTTATACCCTCCTGCTAACAAGGACGGCAACTCCTTCTCTCGCGCCCTCGGCGAACTCGTCATCAACAATAGCCAAAACATCTCCCCCGCCAGGAACGATCCGGATCCCAAGCTTCTCAAACCTCAGATTGAGCAGCACGTTGCGCGACTCCAGCGCCCTGCCTTGAGCGCCCACACGTTTGAGCCACTTGCTGTGCTTGACGAAAACAGTGACACGACTTTTGTGCAGCAGAGAGTAGAGAGTAGGTGTTCACGGACCCTCGCCCCTCAACCGTAGCATTCACTGACTTGTCCCAGCAAAACACTGCACCAGCGGCCAGACCCTTACTGCTATATACACTGCATCTGAGCCCACACTGCGAGACCAAGTTCAGAAGCATCTTGCAGGTCAGTTTAAATGGCTGATTTCATGTCCAGCAGAGCCGAGCGCAGGCGACCCGCATCAGCCACGGTTTCATGGCTGCAGTCGTGAATCGAATCCGGCTATGCTCTTTGGCTGCAACTTGCTGCACTCTGTCCCGAAATCAGGATCTACCCAGCAGCCATCAGCCCAACAGCAACAAACTAACAGAGTTACGCTTTTAGCAACACCAATCAGTGCTATCCAGTCAAATTTCAGCACCATGTCTTGGGATCAACAGAACCCGCCACCACCTTATGATGGCCCTGCATTAAAGGTGCCCGAGGTGGTCAACATGGTTGAGCATGCCCTTTCGCCAGCCCTCTCAGGCATCTCGGACCGTAGTGAAAGTTTTGCCGGGAGCTCTAGAACTGGTTCTTTTTCCGTCCCGCGCATTGAAGACTCGCTCGAGGAGCTTGATAGGCTCGAGGAGCAGCTCGAGGCAGTCGGTGCCCTAGCCAAGATCAAGACAGCAGCGCCCAACGACAATGTGGTCAGGTCGCCTGCGGCCAAGTCTGCTGTCAGGTCGCCTTCCGTCCAATCACTGACGCAGCGCACCGCGATGATGAGCCTAAACAGCAAGACAAGTGAGCAGTCCCTGCGCCGATCTGCTTCCATGACGCTGCGTCAGAAGAATCACCAACCAGCGACACCTCCTACCAAACTGGCTGATAGTCCAGTCAGTGGCAGCACTAGGCGTTCGGTACGCTCAACACCATCTAGATCGCCAACAAGCAAGTCGACAAAGCAGCCAACGGTTCCCAAGTTCGAGTTGCCCGGCGAGGCTGTCGCTCGTCGATTGAAGGAGCAGCGCGAGGCTCGCCAGGCTCTTCTCGAAAAGAGTCAAAAGGTCAACGCTGCACCTGCCAAGCCGCGCGGCGTGACGAAACCTTCTTTTGAGTTGCCTGGTGAAGCTATTTCTCGCAGAAAGAGGGAGCAACACGAAGCGAAGCTGCGGGCTGAGGAAGAAGAAATGCGAAGGAAGCGAGAATTCAAAGCCCGTCCGTTTCGCAATAGCAGTGCACCGGGTGTCACACCTCGCGAGACCATTGCAAGCCGTGCAAGACAGGTGAAGCTACAAGAGGATGAAGCCAAGGCCAGGGCAGCGGCAGCAGCTGCCACAGTCCGGGGCAAGAGACTGTCAGTCATTCCCAACGGACAAGCATCTGTGGCACCCGGTACCGTCAGGAAGACTAGCGCCCCGACTGCCGGCCAGAGACCTACCTCGTCCTTGAGCACGGCCCAGAAGACGGCGCGACGCCAGAGTACCATTAGTGATATCAGCGCGCCAAGACTGAGACCCCAACCTGCTCAAGATATCGGAGTCAAGACTGCCAGGGAGCAAGCTGCTGAACGCTCTAGAGCCGCGAGTCGCGAATGGGCAGAGAAGAAACGACGCCAGGAGCTGGCACAGAAGGAGGCACAGCGGCGCAGCGTGGTCGGCAGCCAAGTGCGGGCCGAAATGTAGACGTCATCAGCACATTCGCCCATTGGCACATTCTACTTGTTTGGACAGTGTCGGCAGAGGGGGACTTTGGTGATTGGCGTTTTTACGTGCATCGGATATCTTGCTTAGTCGGAGGCAATTAGCCCACAATGTTACATTAGCATGTTTAGTCATTGGTTAAATCGCAATACAGATTGATTAGAATACCAGGTTGTATGTGACAGCTAATCGTAGATGGGAGCTTTCAAAGTGAAACACGATTTGTTGACAGTGAGACTTGCCTAAAGACGTCATAACTCCACCAATAACATCCCGGCTCTCGTCTACCACGCTCATGACATGACCGGCGTTGCTTTCAGCAGCATGTTTCTTTTATTCCAGATACGAGGACCTGCGAATCTAGTAAACTAACCCATAATCAGTCGTGCTCCGTGGTTGCTGCTGGAACGGCGGGGGAGGGATGCTCGTGTTGGCGTTTGCGAATGGGGGCCCATCTCCTCACCGGAGATGCCAATCCAACAAACAAGGGAACGAGAAAAAAAAGGGTTGTTTAGAATTATTGACGCGTCTGTCCCACGGAGGCTGAAAGGGAAAATACGACCCCGTCAATACAGGATTCGAATTTCTAATTACGAAAACTGATGTAGTGTCGCGTTTGCAAATGAATGCCTGTGCCGGGTAGCAACACACTAAAAAGCTAGATCGATTCCGTGCCCGTGCGACGACGGTACGGTAACGACATCTCCTCCCCTGCCTCCCGCGTCACACCACGGGATCGACATAGAATGTCGTCATAGTTTCCGTTGCACAAGGTCATCAACCAAAATCCTTTGTAAATGTTCATTCTTTGTTTTTTTATTCATCTTTGTTTTCAGCTACCAACATTACTGTACTGATTGATTTCCGCCGTCGCCATCTCCTCCACCTCTCGCTCCACCCCATCATTTTGGCCAGGTCCAACAAACACTCCAACTGATATATAAAAAAGAACCGGCAAGCTCAATCAAAAAGTCCAATCAGAAAACAAAACGCGCAAAAAAAAAGAGATATAGTAGTAGAAAAGAGAAGATTGCAAGAGGGAATATTCCTAGATTAAATCAAGGTATATTCAAGAACAAAGTTGGTATTGTCTCCATTGTTTTGGTTGTCGTGCCCAGCTGAGGTAGGTAGGCTGGATAGGGAGTGATGTTGTTGGCCGGGACTGTATTCACTGGCTTAGGCGTAAAGAGGAATAAAATAATAAACGCATTTTCGCAACACAAACAGGAATTAAAATCGAGACAGGCCCTATGTAGGGACAGGGGTGCTGACATCTCAACACCGTATATACAGTCCGCAGAATGGCCCGTCCCTGATTCGAGGAGAGCAACTGCCGTGCCGAGGAGAATAGTCAAAGTATGTCGAAAAGAGCCGCTGCGATTGCCGTCTAGTAACTGCGTTGCTGGGGGCATGTGGAAGGCCCCCGTCGTCTGTGGCATTTTTGGTAAATGCAAAAATAAATATGGTGAGTCGGGGCACACATATCAATATAGTTGGGTGAAAGTATACAGAGGGGTAAAGGAAAAGATCATGGCAACTCGAAAAGGCACGCTGTCGTTTAGAAATTTTGGGCAATGCCCGCGCTCTGCTGAGGATAGTGGGACGTGTTCTCGATCTGGGTGTTGCGTCGGGCGGGGTTATCGCGAATGACGGCGGCACCGTCGCCGTAGGCGCCCTGGCTGTACTGGTCATAGTAGGCACCGGCACCGGCACCGCCAGCGCCTGGACCGCCGGGGTACATGCCGCCGCCGTCAGAGCCCTCGGAGCGTCCGGTGGCACTGTATGAGGACGAGGCATTAGAGGGTCCGCGGCGGACGTCGCCAGTCGCAGTGCGGTTGTGCGCGGCGGACGGACCCATGGCGCCGAGAATCTCGCCCTCCTGGGACGAGGAGCCGTCGTGGGCGTCATGCGGGCCGCCACGGGCAGTAGTCGCCTCGGAGAAGGCGCCGGGGTTGGAGAGCGTGGTGGAGGCCTTGCGGCCCACGGAGCCACCGGCCGTGGTCGAGCCCCAGCCGCGATAGCCAGCAGAGGCGTCCTCGCGCATCTCGTAGCCGTCACCGCCAGCACCGGCGGCACCACCGACGAGGCCAACGGCGGGAATGGTGGGGTCGGCATTGGGGTTGTACGAGTAGTCCTCGACCTCCTTGCGGCGCTCCTCCTCGGACTCGAGGCGGGCCTTGCGCTTACGCCACCAGAACAGGCCAATGACAGCAAGGAGGGCAATGGCGGCAATAGGGACGACGACGCCGACGGCGACCTTGCCGGAGGAGCTCAGGCCACCACTCCCACTACCGCCACCGGAGACGGGGGTCGGGCTGTGCGTAGAGGAGGTAGTAGAGGAGGGCGGGAGCGGCGTGCCGATAGTGGTGGAGGTGACAACGACTACGGACGTCTCGGCGGGGGGCACGCTGGTCCCGGAGGGAGAAGAAGTTGGGGCCGGGGCTGCTGACGTGTGCTGGGTGGTAGTGGTGGTGGTGGTTACAGTCGGCACAGACTGGGACGGGGTTTGGCTCGGGGTCGGGCTAGGCGACGACGAAGGGGCCGACGAGGGAGGAGGCGCGGATGGCGACGAGGCGGGAGGTGGTGCGGAGCTCGATGACGGAGGGGGGGCGGCGCTGCTTGACGAATGTGAAGGCTCGGGCGTGCTGCTGGGCTCGGGAGACGACGTCGGCGTAGACTGGCCAGCACTGCTCGGCTCGCTGCCGGTACTGGCCGATGGGCGGGAGCTGGCGTCGCCGGTGGCCTGTCTCACGGCGATGCCTTTGCGGACATCCAGGACGTGATCGGCGGGAGGCATCTTGGCAAGTAGTGGCGGCGTTGTACGAGCCTAGGGGCGAGGGGATGCAGTGTTAGCGGGACGAGGAATTCGAACAGAAACGGGTAATCACGCGGCAGGGAAGAAAAAGGAGTGTTTCCGAGGGGGGATCAAGAGTGGCAGCGGTTGCAATGACGGGGGCCTGGGACGCGGACAGCCGCAGTGGTGGAGCAGCGCACAAAGATGTCGGTCGGGTGAGGCAACAGTTAACGGGTCGGCGGCAGCGAGCCAAGCACGTCAGAGGACGGAGGAGATGGGAGTGTCAGGGAGTCGAGGGTGCGACAGGAGTATTTGTCGTCAATGACATTCCACCGGGATTGCAAGTCGAGGGGTCGTCATGATGTGGCTTTTTCGTGACGCAACGGAGATCAAGCCATGGATTCAAAGCAAAAGAGAGCACGAGTCAAACAGCGTCGCAGCGTTCCTTACCTGTGCAGGCTGCGGTGTCGTCGGGGAGGTGCAGGGCCAGTATGGGTTGACGATTTGGCAGAGGACGATGCCTCGCAGGCAATGGAAGCGGTTCGCGTTCGATCGATCGTTGTAGGACCAGAGTTGTCGAGGGAGATTGGGGGGAGGCGAGATGGTCGGGGGAAAGGATGAGGATGGTGTTGAGAAAAAGGACGGACGACGGACGGACAGGGCTTTTCTCTGCTGGTTGTGGTTGTGCTTACAATGGGCGTCCAGTGGGTGCAGTGGGTGGGTTGGTGGATTGGCAGCGGGCGCTAGGCGGGCTCAATGGAGGTGGGCACCCACTGCAGGAAGCAGCAAGGAATTGAAGGCGGCCGCAAAGCGATGCAGGATTGCCCTGCGAGAGTTGGAAAACTGGTACGTGGAGTGGGGTAAGAGCGATTGCAAGGACATGGGCTTGCATTCGGTCCATTTACGTGCAGTTGGATGCAGTTGGCTGCATTCAACCACTCTCATTTGTTTTGGACATGAGCGGACACCTTGCAGTGATCAGGGCTGACTGGATGGATGCGTCGCCAAAAGGGTACCTAGGTACTTGCATTAGTTAGGCAGGCACAAGTGACCAAATAAAAGGCACAAGAGGAACGTACCATAAAACAGGCTGAGTGGGCGGGTCTCGGCTGTGGAGGATTCACACGCTACGATATTTGTCTCGGTGCATTATTATTACCTGTACTCAATGCGATCCCCGATTTAATCTTCTTTCTGCTTGATTTTACGGTCAACCTGCACCCAAAGGGGACGGCGCCGCGGGGAAATTTGTACAACGCTGCACAGCTCTTTCCTCATTTTCAGTTTGCTGCCAGTGCTGTGGCTTGGCCACCCCTCGATCCTGGTTGGTCGACGCCACAAACACGAGGTTGAGAGTCCAGCCACACCAACTGCATTGGTACTAGTGTGGGCACGAAGAGCCCGACCGCGAGGCCGACCTGAGACCAGGGACCCAAGACAACCTCGCTGTCTGGTATTGTTCGTTAAGACATAGTTATTGGTATATTATCCAAGGATGATGAATAACAACAGAATCAATATGACGACTTTGTCGATTCCATACCTTCATCTTTGGGTGGAATGTATGTGCGAAATGTCTGCGTATACGGACGGTTTCCTCTATCTGGCTACCTACTAGAGTACCTATCGAGGTACCTCGATAAGCCCTCTGAGCCTCTGCACAGCCGCATTCGGACGGATACTTGGCTCCAAATGTACGGACACACCACCACACTTATCCGTACGTTACGAAAATAAAATAATTATCAAGGGAGCACTAATAACGTGGTGTTAAAAATAGTCTTTCCCGATTAGGCGACAACTAAGAAGTCATTTCAACTACATCCTTGTTCTGCTTTCATCTGTCAACTTGCCAAGGCCGAGTTAGCACCTTCAACTCGCCGTTCCCTCCGTTCCCTCCGTTCCCTCTGTTCCCTCGACCGTGCAGATGCCAACCCCCCCCTGGCCACCGCAACAATAGACCAGCCAAAATGAGCGGAACGTGCCGCCCGCCCTGCACAGACGGCGCCGCCAGGGGAAAAAGACCACTGACAGCCAGGGGAAAAAGAGCACCGACGGCCAGGGGAAAAAGACCACCGACGGCCAGGGGAAAAAGACCACCGACAGCCAGGGACCATCCTGTAATTGTTTTCTTTTTTGCAGGTTTGTTGCCCCGTGTCCAAGCGTCAATCAGTGGTCACAGGAAGACGAGACCCTGTCGATGCAATTGCCGTGCCCGCTTCTGTACTGTAAGCTCAGGGCAAAGATGCGGTCTGATCTCCAAGTAGGCTCCGGGTATAAAAAAGAAAAAAGGTGTTCCGCTAGAGTAGGAAAAAGAAAGAAGAAGAAAAAAGAGCTCCATTGATCGTAATAATCACTAAATATTAGGTAAATGGTATTCGTTGGCAGCGAGCCGCGGTGCTCTGCGCGGCTGTCACTTCCGCCACTGGAATGTCGATGCCCTCTGGTCGTACGACGTTCCGTGATCCCAGACTGTCGGTCCGAAAGTAAGACTCGATAGGGTCTCTCCCCTCTGTGCGAGTTTTTGTGGGAGAAGCCATTTTCTTTCCTCACTTGGCAACGGCCTCTTTCCAAGCGGGAATAGCCCTAGTTACCTTGAAAGTTCAGCGGATCACTTCAGGATCACGGCGTTGTCCTGTGAAGAATAGGAGGCAAGTTTTTAGAATATTTAAAGTAGCCAGCGGACTTGATTAAGCTTTTCTGCACTGATTCTCAGCCACTGATCTGGTTCTTTGCTGCTGGTTTGATAATTTGCTGCTGATCCAGCCGGTTCTTTTCTTCGCTACGCAGGTCTCCTTCAAAAATTGTGTCTGGCGTTGTACTTTCCTTTACATTTTTTATATTTCCTGTTCTTCTTATCTTCCTGATCCTCCTTATTTTCTTTGTCTTCCGTATCCTCCTTATTCTCAGTCTATTTCTTATGTCTCATATATTTTGTACATCTTCCATTTCTACTGCAAGTATACCACTTTGCTTACTCGATGCCTGCTGCTGGAATAGTAGTAGATATGAATTTTAAAAAGGACATCTGCGCTTCATCATTATTAATGATTTGCGTCTTCTTCACTAGTTCTTCATGACTGATCGTGAAAATTGCCACCTGGTCCATTTTTTCCAAGGTTTGCTGGCCCTACACAGACGCCGGCCGCAACGGGCGCCCGCACGGAAACTGTCACCGCAGCGAATAGAAATCATGGTTATTGATGCGAATAATTCCTCGCATCATATCTTCCAAGTACTTCTTTTTTTCCCTGGGTTTTTGATGGACAAAGTTGTTTCGCGAAACAGCCGCGTTCGAGACAGCTCAGCCTTTGCCAACCAACACCCTGTATCTCAGGTCGTGATGCCCTCACCCCACGCCAACAGGCAGCCGGCCCTTCCAGTCCAAACTTTCCAATGAATAGAGTTCATGAAGCCAAATCGTAGCGTTGCGCGAAACAATTCTAATCTTCATCGTCTGGTACATAATTCTCTCGTGTCCCTTGAAGCAAGGCATTCACACATTCATCTCCCCAGCCATACGACCAACAGACGAACGAGACCATCAGGTCTCCCGAGCAATTGGCCAGAAAATCTCCATATAAGTACAGTCAAAAATACCCACGCACGAAAACGACGTCAAAAAAACACAAAAATGTCCAACCAAAACTCCAACCAAAACGCGAGCCAACAGCCGCAGCCGGCCACGAGCGCCGTTACATTTCACTTTTTGCACTACGTTCACAACGTTGGGTTCGTGGACGAGTCACAGCTGGCTAGATACTCTCCCCAGTACGCCGCTTTGATCTTCTTGACGCCGCCATCGTCGCCAGGGCCGCAGCCCGCGCCCGCTACGGAGGTAACCTTTGTCTACGAGTCACCCAGCACGGGTGATAATGACGTGATGGAGATAATGATTCGGCCAGCCGAGTCGAAAATGGAGCCGGAAACTGGGTCGGAAACGGCGCGGAAGAAGTCCGAGGAGAAGGAGGAGACGGTGCCAGAAATGCAGGAGCCGTCGCAAGTGGCTACTCCTCGATCTGAGTAGGCCTCTCCTAGCTACGGGTTGCAAGGTGAGTCTTGATGATCTACAGGAAAGTTTACTTCAGAGCCCACGCTAAAACTACGAAAACGACAACAAGAAATCTAGATAGAGCGCTATCGAGGCTCAGTTCCTTGTCCCAAGCCCCTGGAGTGCAAATCGAAGGCCACCAATTCTTGGCCTTGGACGAGCGACCCGTGTTGCTTCTTTCTCAGCGGCACCTTTTCGCAGAGGTTCGCCTAGGAGGGGCGTGTGTGCGTGACCGGCGGCGGGATGTATGTAGATGTCGGCTACAATGCCCTCGTCTGCGAAGAGAGGAGAATAGCCCCCTCTGCAGCGGTCATTGTTGCGGGTGTTGACCATGTTTCATGGGTGGTGGTGGGAAGTTGGAAGTTTGCAGTGTGCAGGGGTCCTGGGTCGGCGACTGAACTTGGGGGTTGTGAACTCAAGTAAAGGCAGGTGAATTTTTTCTTGATATTTTTATTTTGGAATGAATTTTCTGTGCGCATGATCTGCTTGTATTTTTCAATAACCTATATTTCTCTCTCGCGTTTCTAATACTTCAAAAATTTGGTACAAGTCCCCGGTCTTCCTTTCCAATGTCTAGTTGCGCGTCAAGATCGCTTTCTTTTTTGATTCCCTCAGCCAGCCGTTCAATATTCTGAAATTCGATATTTCACAATGCTAATTGGGTTGTGGAAAAAGGGTTGGTGCATGGGGAGGCTGGGCCTCTCTGGCAGCAGCCTATCTCTGCCACATTGACCTATGATCAATTCACTTTTCTTTGTTGTCGCGGCAGGCAGGCAGGCAGACAGGCAGGCAGCAGACTGGTACGTACCCGGATTGTGAAAGCAAAGTGACTTTGTTGTGGTTTTACATGGACTCACCGATAATCTGGGTTGATCGCAAGATATGTCAAGCAGATGACATGCCACGACGAACGCCTTCCTTATCAGAAACTCTTACTTACTTTGTATTTGATAATGTAGCTGTTACATGGGGAGAGGGGTAAAAGAAACGGCAGGAGAGGAGAGGGAGATCCCGTGAAGAAGCCACCCGCAAGATGAGGTCTGACGTCTGGAGATCTTGGTGGCCAGTCATTTACTGTTGCACTCTATTCACTTTATCAAACATGTTTGTTCTTACTCTATTCACCTATCATAACACGTTCATTCTTTTCTCAACTGACTGATCAGGTTCCGGTGACTGGTTTCACTGTAGTCCGACCACTTGCAAACGGCAACCTGTATCAATCAACTACTATGTAGTTACTGCTTCACTGCTCTGACCTGATTTGTAAATCTCTTCAAGTCGTCAAGTCTGCCTTTTGCTTCTGATTTGACCTAACCACCATCTCTTTCTCCGTCCCTCTCATCAACTTCTTCAGCTCCTCTCTGTTACGCTGAGGCTATCATCGTCAAGTATCGTTGACACCATTCCTTCCCCCTCTCCCGTCTTCTCTTCCTTTCCGCACAAAATGTCGGAAGGCGGAAAGAATCCTTCAGGATTCCCATTCAGGGCCTATATAGTCCCGGGAATCGAGAATCTCGATCAGGACGCTATTCGCAGAAATGCGCCAAAGATCCGGCAGATTGCGGAACGGTACATCTCAACTAGCGATGAAAAGGGTGACCCGAAAAAGTTCAGTTCGACCATGTATGCAGCACTGTTCTTAATGCCTGATGAGAGCATTGCTGCGCTTCTGGAGAACCCCGAACTTGGTGATATTGCTTGCGACAATATCCCCTCCTTTGCCAACCACTATATGTTCCCAATGCAGTTCCGTCTCCTTTGCTACGTTGCTGCTGACACTTAATCCGCCATAGCTGTCGCTCCGAAGAGAGCCGCAGAAGCGAATCAATACGCCCCTCGCCCTTCTGTCGGCTCCGGTAGGAAGAAGGCGAGACAGCCGAGCTCCGCCCAGCCGCCTGTCGCTGGTCCTTCGGAAGCGGCCCGCGCAAAGATGAGGGCTTTTTGGGGACAGCCTCAAGAAGCCGTTCCAGCCGAGGCCATCTGTTCAGAGCACCTTCGCCCAGGGCCAGGCCGCTGCCGCCGCCGCCCCGGGTTGGTATATTGGTGGAAGCACTCGGACGAACACGAAGCTGGTACGCAAACGGCGAAACGTGAAAGATTCCTAATCAAGTCGGGCGGAAATATCTTCACACGGGAAGCTGCAGCAAAAGGAGGAATAAAGCGAAAGCGACTTGATGACTGTCTAGTGCCCCGTGTAGCAGTCCTTGGAAGGGGGAATAATTACCACGCAATTACATAGCATCAGGCAACCCAGTATCACCTATTCCGAGGGCGTACTCGGCCAGTTTCCGCGGTTCAGTCTGCATGGCACGCCACTCACATGACGGCCACTCGAATACCATTGCGTCGGTGCAACCTGGCGGACAGTATCAGGATACGGAATTTTGAACCAAACATAGCTTGTTTGCTTCTGTACTCCCGACAGCACGATGCGTTGCCAGTCTCCTTCCCACTTCCCTCGCGTTGCACCACCCGCCACACTGCCGTGGTCCCTGCCCTCACGACGTGCCTAGCTCAACTTGCGGTAGATGGGGATATTGCTGCTGATGTACATGGGAAAATGATACGACGGGTTTACCTGAGCAATAGCAAGGATTACGCGCTGTGGCGTTGGCCCAAGCAAGCTGAGTTGGGCTCTTGGCGCTTGCCAGAGGCGAGCGGCAAGTCCGACTACCACAGATTGTAATGTTTGCTCTTTCATTCAATCACTCTTTGGACTCGGGAAAAGGTAACATTGGCCCGTTGCGTCCTCTGTCCACCTCCGCGCAAGAGGGCCGGCGGTTAGCCGGTAGCCATGTTGGTCGTACTGCTGGTGTCCGGCTTACAATGTGACCGTGACTGTCTTTTTTTTCACCATGCACAGAAATGCAGGGAAAGCAGTATAAGGCAGGAGGATACAAGGGTGTATACGGAGTACTATTGCTAATAAGAATCTGTTCTTTTTTCTTTTGAAAAAAGGAGAAAACCAAGTTACAGAGTACTGTAGTCCCCAGAACATATTATAAGAGGGTAGGGTAGTCCCTCGGGGTATCATGAATTATGACCCTAGACAGAAACTTTAGGCCAGCCCAAGATATTTCTGTAGCTCCCAGTTGACGTCGGCTAGGAACCCGCGACTATTTGAATGCGTTACGTAGCCATCAAAGCCAAAGTCGTCTTGTTGTTGTTGTTGTTGTTGTTGTTGTTGTTGTTGTTGTCTCTTCCTTCCCCTCAGCACATCTTGCTCCCCATCCTCCTCCGACCAATACTCATCGTCGTTTACGTGGCTGTGCGTTTCATTCCCATCACGGGTTGGTCGCCGTCTCTTGGATGGGTCACCCGCGGGCGGCGCAGTCTGTAGCGAATCTCCGGTAGAGGGCGTCATGGGGAAGCCTGACCGTATACTAAGCGGAGTGCTGCCTCCGCTCGACGGACTCGCAAGGCTCATGGCCGAGCTGCTTCTGTTGGCGGCGTTTAGCGACGATATAATAAGATTTGGGCGCTCGGCGGCCATGTTCTCGATGCAGCACATGGCGTAGTGGTGAGCGAGCGCACTGCGGTCAACTCGGGGTGGGATTTGCGCCTTTCGTCCGTGATAGACTTCGAGGTCCCCAAAAGGGACAAAGACGCGGATACGAAGCGTAGTTGGGTGGATGGATAAAAGGCGCGCATCAAAAAAGTCGTGTATATGCTTCATGAGGAGGATGCCGTTGCCGGGACTCCACGTCTTCTCCCATGCCTGGCATAATCGTCGCGCGCTGTCCCGAGTGGTATCGCCCCGGTCCCCTAAAGGGTACAGATGGTAGTGCTGCTGCGGGACAATGTGGCAGGCATGAACGCCAGGGCCGATGAGCTGCAGCGTGCTCCAGGGATGTCCGCCGCCCGATATGGCACAGCAGCTAGCCTGGGCGATGCAGGCCATGCGAAAATCACTAATGGTCTTGCGAGCCGCCTCAATGTCAATGTCCATGTCTGCGGGGGCGACCATGTCGTAATCTTGGTCATCAGGGCCACCGGCTGCGTCGTCTGGTTTATTGGGAGAGTTTGAGCCGGACCGCTTGAGCGGAGACTGGGAGCGCGCTTTTGCTTTGCGTCGAAGGGGCATAATGTTGAGACGAGGGTCGGTCGAGGATTTATTGTAGGGGAGGAAGGCGGGGTGGTGGCGACGGCGGGGGTCAGAAAGGTTGTAGACGCATTTGGCTGAGATTTTGTAAGCAGAGGTGGATATACCAACCCGAGTTACAAATAACAAACCTCGTATATGGTCTTTAAAGGAACCAGAAATATTGCAGGTCTTGTGATAAACAATGTGGTAGGTGACAGTTCGCCGCCTCGTGGCGCTTTCCGAAGCTAGACCAGGGACCAGCTCGTTAAACCTCTCGCGCATGATGAAGGATGGATAATTAGCTGCCTCGTCCGGCGTTTCCGTGAGCGCAAAGGCAATATCGATCCATGGATTTGTGTTGATTTCCTCTTGGTCTTGGCCGCTGTCGGCGTCGTCGGCGTTGTAGGCGTTGTCGGCGTCGTCAGCGTTGTCCAACTTGTCAGCGTTGTCCAACTTGTCAGTGTTGTCAGCGTTGTCGGTGTTGCTAGTGTTGTCGACATTGTCAAGCAACTTTCCGCCGCCCGGATAGTCAAAGCAGAGGGCCAGCTCGGCGCACACGTCGCCAAACGTCAAAGTCGGCTCGCGTGGGTTCTGGTAGACGCCCCCTAGATACTGCTTGTTAGCAATGGTGAAGATGACGTTCCATCCGCCAGCGCGCATCGGAGCCGTAACCGCGCTCGTCATCTTGGCGTTGTTGTGCTTGCGTTGAATGCCAAGGGACGGATGCTATTTCGATGAACAAGGCAATGCGAGGGGTGTACTTTTGGTGACTAAGCCAGTCGCGCTGGTTGGCCCAACAACGCCGACATACCCAACAGTGCGCAAGGCGAAAGAAGACGAAGAAAAAGGGAGAGATTTGGTAAAGAAAAATATGGGGGTTTTTTTCTTTCTGAGATTTTGCCCTAACTAATGTGCTCTCCTATTATTGATTTTTGGACGCTCTGGGGCTTGCTGTTGAGACAATGTCACTCTGGTTTGTGCAATAAGCACCATGCCCACGCTGTCAGCACAGCCCGCCGAGCCTACGACAACTTCACTTGCACGCAACTGTTATTCCCCTCATTCAATCAAACCATTCACATTGCAATAAACCCCTACTTTTAATAACCCGCATCATGCCATTAATTAGTGGTGGCAGAGTTCCGCCCCATGGGGCCCCCGGGCGCCTTGTCCCAATTCGGGAACTGCGCCGTCGCCGAGCCCCGTCCGGGAGCCACTCCGAGGACGTTCGACGCCGAACCAGCGGACGGCCCTTGTCTTTGTCTGCCAGTAGCCCACATGTGATGATGGTGTGAATGACATGTGAAACACGGTCATGGCATGATGATGGATGAGCTATAAAGACTCGGGAGTATCTGGGGTGCAAGGTAAGACCAGCACTTCTAGTACTCTCAACTATTCTGCCTTGTACATTCCATCTATTCTCTCCCACCATTTTCCTCATACACCATCACAATGCAAGACGTCATCACTGGCAGGTATCGTCTCTCCAAGACGGAAAACTTTGACGCCTTCCTCGCCGAGATTGGTACGTCTCCCTCCTGCCCAACCATCACCAACCCAGGCGAGACCTCACTAACACATTACCTTCGCCCCCTCCAGGCCTCGGATATATCAAGCGCAAGCTCGCCCAGTCGACCTCGCCCGAGATCAACATCACCCGCGCCGGCGAGCGCTGGACCATGGTCACCTCCTCCGCGCTCAGCACCTCCGAGGTGACCTTTGCGCTCGACGAGGAGTTCCCCGAGGATCGCCAGGACGGCGTATCGGTGACGAGCTGCGTCAGCGCCGACGGCAACGTCTGGACGCAGACGCAGAAGCCCGGCAACGGCAAGGACGTGACCATTGTGAGGGAGTTTGGCGAGACGGAGCTCCGGGTCATGTCCACGGTGAATGGCGTGACGGCGAACCGCGTGTACGAGCGCATCTAGACGCAGAGGGCGAAAGGAAGGAAGGAAGGGATATATGAATGATGAATTGTACATTATTGCACCACATGGAAATTGAGCTGATATTATGTAATGATCCCGTGTTATGGTGTGGCGGCAACGTGCAAACGGCGACCGTCTCCCAGTTTGCTCAACACAAACACTCCATCACTCTTCTCCCGTGCCCTTGCCGAGTTTCCCTCTTCAATTGTCTCTGTATGATGCAAGTATGCACCAAAATCCAACAATTTGCGGAATTTCTTCACATGCCGTCACATAGTAAGCAATCTGCCTTCTCTGGCAAGTCATATGACCTTCAACTGACAATCATAGTCCCAGCAGTCCTCGGCATCCCCAACTCTCCTCCCAGAACCCCATGAAGACCGAGCCTGGCGACACCCCGATGGTCACTTTCTCCGAGCAGTGCCCCGTCACCAAGAACCACCACGCCTTTACGTTCACTCGCTACAGGTTGTTCTCCGCGCGGCGTCTGGAGAGCTTCGCGGCGAGCATTTGGTACTCGACGACAGCGGAGCCCGGGTTGCCCTCATGGAGGTCATATTCAAGGTGATTATTGCCTGGGAATTCTCTAAATTGGAAAATATGCAATTTTGAGGTCAAGTTTGTCTTTTAATTAATTCACAAGTAAATTCGGTAGAATCCGTTGTCGAAATGGAGAACCCCTTCGCTCTGATGTCATGGTGATGGGACGGCTGGTGCCACCGTGGGTAGTTAGAACGCATTATTGCTAAATTGAGGAAATGCATCTTCCAGGTCGGGTATAATCCTTTAATAGCTCTTTCCAATTGGATATGAGCTCTTCTCCAGAAGTAAGCTGTGCGGTCGGCTGCGCAGCCGATGGATCGCGTAACCATTGCATCATACATACATACATGTAGTGCAGCTACCATATATAGGGCCACCACCATCTCGACACGACCTATCCAGGCCGTGAATCAACACAACCTCTTTCAATCTCCCGATTATTTAATATCACTAATTCCAGAAAAATGAACGCACCCACAGCGGCACGCAGTCTCCTCCGCCGCGGCATCCCCCGCCTGGCACCGCGCACCCTGACCGCGCGCCTGCAGACGAGACCGGTCAGCAGCCAGGACGACCTCGGCGGTCCGGGCGGGCAGATGCCGCCGCCGCCGAAGCCTGGCGGCCCCGAGGCCATCAAGCGCAACGGGTAAGCTGCCGAAACCCCCCCGGACGGGATGAACGACTGACCCATGGCAGGCTTCTCTACGCTGGCATCGGCCTCTTCGCGCTCGCCGCGTACGCGTACCTGTCGCAGCCGCGGGAGACGGAGCGCGCGGCGGGCAAGGCCATGGCCGCGGGCGAGAGGGCCAAGGAGGCGGGCAAGCAGGAGCTGCGGAACACAAAGGAGGAGGTTGTGGGCGGCGTGCAGAAGATGAGCGGCCGGGACACGGATGGCCAGAAGGGGTTCCGGTCAGAGTAGGGAGGAAGGAAGGGATGGATTACTCGGTGATGGGATAGTGTGTTGGAGAATGACATGGGAGGTTGCTCAAGGCCGTGAGATGGTGTAGTCCGAAGCTCACGACAAAAGCTGTACTTGTCATCATCATGTCTTCTTGTCATTGTCCTTAAAACTCTACGAATTTTCACTAATGCACGATTTACTGGCATCGCACACCAATCCCGTGTCTCGTGCAGACCGACAGACTCCCCGAAATGGCCCCGAGCCTGTCGCCAGTTCTCTTGTCTGATTTTTCCGAGTATAAAGTCGTGCGAGTGCCAACTTGACTGCGCAACGTCGCATCGGGATGGAGACGGCTTACACGCCGGGCAGCGCCCGATTCGGACGGGCAGAGTAAGCCGTGCAGCTGGCTCCCCAGGCTAGCTTCTATGTCAACTACATAAGATGGCATAATATCCGCGCGAAAAGACCATCCAGCCTTTGAATGAAGTATCCGCATATTTCCCGTCAGAGCATCCATCCGCCAACCATGAAGATCTCTAACTTGCTCGGCCTCGCCGCCGTGACGATCCCGGCCGCGTCGGCCTTCTTCCTGCAGATCAAAGACCAGTCTCTGGCCAGCGTCGGCGCCGTGCGCGTCGTCTACAGCTACCGCGGCGCCACGGCCGGCCACCACGACGACGCGCCGTACATGGGCGCCGTCGTCGGGCCCTCGGGCGCGCTGACCTCGACCGCCGACCTGGGCAGGATCTTCTTCAAGGTCGACGAGTACCGCAGTGAAAAGGGCTGGTACCGGGCGGCCTTTTCCAACCTGGAAGCTCCAACGGTGGGTGAAGGCAAAAAGAAAAGAAAAATTAAAAATTAAAAAAAAGAAAAGGCCGGGGTTGTACTGACAGAGGGACAGAACGCAGACATCAAGGGCCCGTTCGCGGTAGAGGCAGGAAAGCTCGTGTACAAGGGCGCGGAGAGGGTGTCGTGGACCATGTGCCCGGATAGCGGTGATGGGGGTGAAAAGGGCTTGTACTTGCAGCTTTTCTTGACGACGGACGCGGTAAAGCCCGAGTTTGGCTGCGAGACCAAGTTTGACCTCGTGGTTCCGCAGATGTAACGGGGTGAAGCCGGTTCCTTGGGGATTATTGACTGACCGACGTAAGTTGGAAGAGGGAAGCAAGTTTATGATGATTCTATAATAAAGATCCGGGCGGGCGAACAGCGCGTACTGGTAGTGTGGAGAATGAATATGAATTATGATTTGTGACGGGCGATTACTAGGACGAGACCATTCAGGCAGCCAATCGGCTTCGGTCCCCAGGTTATCTTAACAGATCAGGCGTTTTGGTGTGGAGTTTCACAAGTCAGTCAAAAACATGTCCGTCTCTTCCGCCGCGGCGGAGTTTGTAATGCCAAAACCACAGCCACGCAGCCTTGATCAAGTCGTCATAAAGCCGATCCTCTTATAGATTTCACCTCCGCCCGCGGCGTTCTTTTTTTATTTTTTATTTTTTTTCCCTTCTCAATCTAGATTGATACCGAAATCATTTGCCTTTTTTTTTTCTCTAACATTGATGGCGGACGCAAACCCGACCGGCTCCGGTAGCTCCACCTCCACTTCGCCCGGGGCCGCAACCACGCGGCCCGTGAGGCGGCGCAAGGTCCGCAAGGGCACGCAGAGCTGCTGGGAGTGCAAGCGCCGCAAGATCCGCTGCACCTTTGCCTCGCCGGGGGTGCACGCCGTGTGCGACGGCTGCAAAAGCCGGGGGACGCGGTGCGTCGGCCAGGAATACGAGGACGAGCCGGCGCCTGTGACCGTGGCCGCGGACCGAAGGGCCGATCGCCCGCGGCTGAGCCGACACGAAAGCGTCCAGCAGGACGAATCTCAACACACGTCTGACCTGAACAGTACTGTCACTGTAGGGCACGCCCCGTTTAGTCTCGACTCCTTTGTGGGATGCCGACCTTGCTAATGGCTAGGTATATACATAGAAACACCCGGTGCCGGACCCCTCCTCCTCCTCCTCCGTCGCCCTCGGCCTCGACGCCAGGTCGTCTGCCGAGCTCTCCCGACACCTCCTCTCCCTGTGGCCCTCTGAGCCGGACGTCGACCGCATCCTCGCCGCGCAGGCGAACACCTCCTTCCTGCTGCACGGCATCGTGTGCCAGCCGTACGAGGGCTACTTTGCGCGCCACCACGGCTCCTGGCTACGCCGCAGCTGTCTGCAGCGGCCCGCGGACGGCACGCATCCGGTGCTCGTCGCGCGCAGCATGCTGATGCTCGTGACGCTGCTCGACGGCCTGCCGGCGGCCGGCGGCGGCGGCGGCGATGATACCGCGGGGGAAGCGCTGAAGGAGCGCCTGTACAGCGCAGCGGCAAAGCTGGTCACGGCCAACCACGAGCTCCCGCCGAGCCTGGAGGGCATCGAGAGCCACCTGATGGAGGTGATGCACCTGGCCAACAGGGGCAACCTGCGGCGCGCGTGGCTGGTCAACCGCCGCGCCGTCAGCCTCGCGCAGATGATGGGTCTTCACGCGGCAACGACAAGCGGCAGCAGTTCGCGGTCATCGTCGTCGGTGGCGGCGCTGCACCCCAGCACGCGCGCCCGCGTCCGCCCAGACTACGCCTGGTTCCGGCTCGTCTTCACCGACCGGCACCTGTCGCTGCTCCTCGGCCTGCCGCAGGCCACCACGGACAACGAGGCCTTCGCCGCGCGCGGCGTCCTCGAGGCGCACCCTCCTCTCGAGCGCTTCGAGCGCGTCATGGGCGTCGCCTGCAGCCTGATCCTGCAGCGCAACGCCGTCTCCGCCTCCTCCTCCTCCGGCGACCTGGACACGACGTACGAGATTGACCGGACGCTGCAGCGCGCCGCCGCGCCCCCCCCGCCGATCGGCTCGCCGGCCACGACGAGGCCGCCTTCGCCGAGACCACCCGGCTGATGAACCAGTTCATCTACCACCACCTGCTCGTCCAACTGCACCTGCCCTACGTCCTCGCCTGCCCGTCCTCCTCCGGGTCGGACCCGCGGGTGGACTGCAGCAAGATGACCGTCGCGGGCGCCAGCCGCGCCATCCTCGCGCGCTTCGTCGCCTTCCACGCCTCGCCGGCCAGCGTCTCGTACTGCCGCGCCATCGACTT
This sequence comes from Cordyceps fumosorosea ARSEF 2679, assembly GCF_001636725.1. Taxonomy (NCBI): domain Eukaryota; kingdom Fungi; phylum Ascomycota; class Sordariomycetes; order Hypocreales; family Cordycipitaceae; genus Cordyceps; species Cordyceps fumosorosea. The sequence goes on along the minus strand of NW_017387303.1, from coordinate 384,671 downwards.
CTTCGCCTTCATCGCGAGCACCACGCTGTGCCTGGTGCACATCGAGGCCGCGCGCCGCTGCCACCACCACCACCAGCACGGCGGCGGCGGCGGTGGCGGTGGCGGCGGCGACTTGCTGCGGCCGCTGCTGCACGAGCGCCACGCGGACCGCGCCGTCATGCAGGGCCTGCTGGACGTCGTGGGGAGGATGAGCAGCACGGGGCCGGACCCGATCGCGCGGCGCATCGAGAGGATCCTGGGCCCGCTGCTGGAGATTGAGGCCAACGCGTCCCGGGGCGGGTGCTACAGCGTGTCGGCCGTGGAGGGGGAGGCCGGGGCGGAGGGTGGTGGTGGCAAGCAGGAGGAGGCGGCGGCGGGAGCGGCGGCGGACTTTGGCGACTCGAGCGATGCGCCGCGCGTGCTGCGCATCAAGATTCCCTTCTTCGGCACGATTCGCATCGAGCACCACCCGGAATGGTCGGCCTCGGCCTCGCCGGGGTACGCGAGGGGCGAGGATCAACAAGTCGGGGCGGCACCGGCCGCACGGAATGGCTGCGACGGAGACGTCTCAAGTGGCGGCTCTGTTGCCAACGATGCGCAATTGGCGCAGCAAAATGCAAGCTCCGCCATGAGCTCAAATACCTTGGAGACAGACTGGACAGGTGCCGGCGCCATGTCCGAGCATGTTTCGTCGCTCATGCCAAAGAATGACGACTGGACTCACAACGCCACGGGTCTGTACCCCGGAGACGGCTCAGAGCCGTATCTATTTGTCCCGGACCTGTCTTCTGACGAGCACTGGGCGCTGCAGGGTGTCGACATTGCTCTGTTTAGCAACTTGACGCAGGGATCTTGAACCGAATCGCCATGTCATGTACCGGGCTCATAGCGGTGGTGTACATTAGCTTTTCTTGATTAATTAATGAAATAGTTACTTTCATTCTTATGGCCATGACGAAGGCCTGGTTGAGATGCAGTAAAGTCCGACATGGAGGTGACATGGCACTCGATGGGCTCTTTGCATGGGTCGTCATCGCTGCCAAGGACAATGAATGGCACAATTGCGGTGCATTGGACGAGCCGGACAGTGAACATTAGAAAAATCAGTCAACGTAGCTGTTACAAAGAAGAAAAATCACTTGAATGATGAAGAATCCGTGAATGAAGCTACGTCTAGGCTTTGTTGATGAATTTACTCTGCCTCGTACCGATCGGACGGTCCAATTCACAGACACTTTGGTGCTGCTGCCTATTATCGCGTCATCACATATTATCGCAAAGGCAGAGTTGAAGAGTCTTTTCTTTTTTTTTTCACAGCCCCCAAAAGTCGTAGCACGTGCCAAGGTAAGTGTATATAAGATCTCCCCTTCCTGCTTCCCGCTGTTCATCCTCCTGCCACCTTCATCATACTCTTCGCTGCCATGTTCTTGACTTGGCAAGTCAACAATTTCTCCATCAATCTCGCCTGTTCCCACAACTCACGCCTTGGATCGATTCCACTCCAAGATTGGCCACAAGTGCCCCCAGCTTCACCGTGCAGCCAGGGACAATGCCCCGAAGATCCGGCAGATTGCCGAGCGGTACATGCCAAAGCTTAACGAAAAGGGAGGGAAATTCTAAAGATTTCATTTCGACCATGTATGCAGCAATGTTCTTAATGCCTTGATGAAAGTAGTGATGCTATGCTCGAGAACTTTAATCATGCAGACCATTGAGCTTCTCAATCGAGACGACTACCCAAACAGCCTCGCTTTGCGTCCCAACTAACCGCTTGCAGTCGGAGGAGCTCGGGGTGTTTACTAACTGCAGCATCAACTCTTCTCCAGTAGCACGGCGGTGTATCGCAACGGCCATACACCACCGCGTTACTGCTGGCTATGATGTTGTAGGAGGGGACAGTGCGAGCATCTCCACGGCATGTGGTTTCTTGGATGCGAAGCCAATTTCACTTCCTGCCCAGTTTCTTGGCTCATCCGAGCCCTCTTACAAGCCCTGCGACTCTGTGCTTATTGGAGGACTTGTCAGCTGCCCGTTTACCGAATGTTTTCTTTCTTCTTTTTTTCTTCTTTCCCTCCCAAATTGTATAGAGCTTCTTTCAAAATCCCCCCCCCCCGAATTTATATTTTGTTTCTTGTTGGCTGTTGCTCTTGTATGTGCGACTGGTAGGCGCAGCTTGCAGTGTAGTTGGACCCCACCTATGTACATACATACATACATACATACATAAGCCAAACACACACCTGGAGCTCTGCGCATCACCGCCCAACTTCATCCTTCATCAACCACCTTCCTCCCTCCCTTTGTCCACCCTTCTCTCAATCCAACCCACCGAGCCATGGCCACGAGAAGCAGCGCCGCCCGTCTCCGGCGCACCTTTCGCTACCCCAGCGACGCCCCCGACTCCGACTCCCCCCCTCCTCTCCCACCCTCCACTAACAAACCCAGAACAAGAATCTTACATCCGGCAACTCGCCGACCGCAACCGCACGCAAAACACCCAAACCAGCCGCATCCTCCTCGCCATCCCCCTCCTCGCTACCATCCCCTACCTCACCACTGCCACCACCGCCGCCGCCGCGGCGCTGCCGACCTGCCTCGCCCTGTCCTCGCTCGCCGCCACCGCCTACCTGCTGCATAGGCTCCCGCCCGCCGTCACCGGTCTGCGCCCGCTCGACGACTGGGCCGGCACGGGGGGTGCCGCCGGCGCGCGAGGGCCGCTGGACCGCGCGCTGCCGTACCTCAACGGCCTGCTCGCGGGGGTGCTCGCGTTCTGGGGCGCCGCCGTCGCCTACAAGGCGAGTCGCTTCGACGGCGGCGGCGGCGGCGGCGGCGGCGGCGGCGGCGAGACGAGCGGAGCGCTGGCCTGGCCCGTCATGTGCAGCTTGCCCGCTGGCGTCTACGCGGTTGTTCTGCTGGCCAAGGTCGTCATGGCTGGCGTTGACCCGGAAAAGGAGCTCTCCGCGCTGAGATACGATTACAAAGGCGCCTAAATTGCCACAAATGCAAATCGAATATGTCTAATGCGCATAAAATTAATGTATTTCTAACACCAAGGTATATTTTTTTATACGTTTTCCCATTCACTCGCGTAAAACGCCTGGGGGGTATGCGTCGCCTTTCTATACTTCATTTCGTTGCTAGTGCTATCTTTTTGGTTCACGCATGGCAATTACCGTCATAAAAAAATTGGGCAAAAAACAGAATCCCACCCCTCCAGCCTGCATACAAAAGAGACGTTGAGAAAAAGAAAAGGATGCCCCAGCGCGAGGAAACGGTTACATGTCGATCGAATCTGTAAACCGTAACAAGCCGTGGTTTTTCAAGACGCCATCTACACCCTTGGGTGGTCGTGGGAAAGGATCCGTCAGTGGGCTCGTGTCGGGCGAGTCAGTCGATTTGTCCATGACAAGCGCAAGACCATGCGACTTGACAGCATCCACGAGCGCGGGTACCGAGTCCTACTCTTTGTTAGCAAAAGCGCTTCCAAATGTTGAAAGAGAAACATACCAAAAGGCGCGAGTAGCATATTAGACCCATAAAGTTGTTACTCTGGGCAATTCTGACCGCTTCCTTGACCGATGTGCTGCGTCGTCCCTGCACATTCGCCGCTGGTGACAGCGACCCGACCTCTTCTCGGCCGAGGTCATTGCACAGGAAAACAGGAAAGTTGGGCTGCTTCCAGTTCAAGGTCGTGCAGAGGCTTGCATTGTAGCTGCTGAAGACAATGGAGCGCACGACCTGCGACGAGTGCGACTGCGCACGCTGGGCTCTTGCGTGGTCAAACACCACAGTCAGAATGGCGTCCACGTACTCGTTGACTTCCAGGACAGGACCCAGAGCAAGGGCTCTTTCCTCCTCAGCCGTCGGGTAGAGAATCTGAAGGTTGGCGTGTACACTCTGTGGCAGGATGACGAGCGCCTCCTTGAGTGTGACACCAGCCGTTGCCAGCACGTGGTAAATCTCGGCAATGTTCTCAACCTTCTTGTCGGGCAAGCTAGAAAGATCAGATCGGCTAGCACTCCGCGCTGTTGTGGTCTTGAATTGGGCAAGAGTCAGGCGACAGACGGGAATGTCAAGACAACCACAGTCGATAGTCCACTGCGGCCAAATCACAGGAATTCCATCGCTCGTATATTGCACAAATAGTCGAACATAATCGCCAGAGAGACTTGACCCGGTTACAACAGCATTGGTGGGCTGGTTGAACTGGCTAGTGGCCTTCCAGTAGGTTTCAAAGTCAGTGATTTCCAGAGGCTGGCCTTTGAACGGCTTGATGACCTGCGTGTTGAAGCTAATTTGGCCGATCGCCCGAAGACGGGGGTCAAACAGCGGCAGACAGCAAGCCGTGCTTCCCTGGGGGTTCTTGAACGTGCTCGACAACGCAACAGTCTTGGCGATGATTTTGGCCCCGTACGTAGGAAACACGTCAAAATCGAGAGAGAAGGTATCGAGGTTGTCCACTTGGAAAGAAACTATGCGGGTATCTTCTTGGATGGGCAGGATAATGTTCTTGGGGATGAGTTCGGAGTTTTTGGACGAAATAGTAAGTCGAGCAGCCGGGTACTTTCCATCTTGGAAGAAGACGAGAGGCTGTTCACTAGCATCCTCGAAACTGATTTGAACCACAGTCTTGGTATCAAGGAAGTTATGTCCGTATCGTCGCAGTGGAATGATCGGTGGCGGCAGTTCCAGAATAGGAATGGCATCAGGATCCAGAGCCATTGGTTGAGGAGCACTGCTACTGCCCATGGGTCCCAGTGACGGCTGTGCGACCAAGGGGCTGGCCCGAGGCCGGTTGTTGAACGGGGTGAGGAGCTTCATGCAAGCCAAATGGCCCTCCCAAGCCGCGTAGTACATAGCGGGGAGATCCTTCTCATCCACAATGCTGGCATCTGCGCCAATCTTGAGGAGTGCTTGAAGACATTCCACGCTACCTTCGCTGGCAGCATGCACCAGAGGAGTCCATCCGTAGAGCTTGTCAATCTGATCCAGGTCCGCCCCAAATTGCTTGAGTAGCAACAAGAGGTCAGGCGATTGGCCTGAGCGAGCAACCAGATGTTGAGGGTAGAGTCCTTCTGCGTCGGGGAGAATATTCGCCCCGTGCTGGAGTAGCAACTCAACGACAGGTCCGGAGCCGTGCTCACAGGCCAGGTTCAGCGGCACGTGGTCAGCGTCAGAAACGGGGTCGATGCGAGCAGACTTGGCGAGTAAAAGCTTGACGCACTCGAGGTGTCCGTGAATAATGGCGTGTATGAGGGGGGTAAAGTTGTCGTGGTCAATGAGGTCAATTGTTTTGATGTTCGCTGCATCTTGTTAGCTTCATTTGGACACAGGTTAACGAGGCACCAACCATCGAGAAGAGCTTCCAACATGCGGAGCCGACCGTGCAAACTAGCATAGTGCGCGGGAACACGGCCGTATACATCGGTTCGGTCAACGGGGACACCGGCCTTCAACCCCCATTCAAGCACGTATTCCTTGCCGTAAATTGTGGCTTGATGCAGGCAATTCCGCTCGTTGATGTCGTCATATGAATGTAGGTCGACAAGACCAGTATCCAGCAGCGTTTGAAGCGAATCACGAGGAGCCTCATGAACAGCACCAAGGAATGTGCGAGTTACCCTGTCCACCAGCAGGTTATGGCCCTCCTCGGCGCTGGATGCTGACTGCATCTTGGTCAGGAGCTCCTTTAGGTTGTCCACATTGCCAGTAATGACAGTCTCGAGAAGGAGGGTGTCGGCGTCGCCCTCGTCAGTGCCCATAAAATGCTGGCTTGTGACGACATGGCCAGAGGTCTGAAAGTTGACTTGGATGCCATCTGACCAGGCGCCAAGCTCTTGTAAACTTGTCGTGGCTTGATCCGACAGCTCGCTTATTACGGTGGCATTGAAGAATGGCTGTACCTCGACAGCTCTTGACAAGTACAACTCCTTCGTTTTCGATTTTGACGTCTTGTCCCATTTCTTGAGGATTTTGGAGAAGGCGGTGCCGTTGATTTCGACAAACTGCTGCAGTTTGCTCAGGTCGGTGGCGAATTGTTGGAAACCCTCTTCCAAGGTTGTGAACTTGGACGAACGTCTTGAAATGCCTTGGCGGGATTGGATGACTTTTTTCTTGTCGAGAAGGGTTTTGAGTCGAATTTTGAGCTGCAAAACGTTAGAACAAGGCGTGCGGCCTGCGACGTTGAGCTTACCTCTGCCTCTTTTTGCAGGTAAAAGGCGTTGACCTTGTCCAGCTCTCGTTCCTACTCTCGGTTAGAACTGTTCAGATCAGTAGTGGCAGATACATACTAATTGGAAGAAGAATGTGGCTTTGTTGGCCTGGAGGGCGGCCTGCGAGTCGGCGAGGGCACCTGTCCGTTGGCCATCGTGTTGGGCACTTAAGGTAGGGGTCGCTGAGAGCTTTTTTATGAGCTGCGTACATGTTAGCAAATTCTCAGATGGGTAGATTGAGCATTTGACGCAACATCCGCACGCCAGTGCGAACTGAGAGGTGGCCAGGGCATCATTTCCTTGGCCTCCTCTGCAACACCGCCAAAAGCGGACTACCTGCGCACCTTTTTTAGAGCTTTGTAATTTACAAAGCTTGCCGCATATTCTGGGACCTCGAGCTGACGCTTCTGAATTTGCTTTCCAAACTTCCTGCATCGCACCGGTGTAAGCAGTTGAACTTGGGGTGGTTTTGCGCCAATGGCTCACGCAAAGGCTGATCTGCGTCGCGGTTTCCAACGGTCAGAGGGCGGGTGAGCTTACATGATGGATGTAGGAGCCTATGCTCTCGCGCGCGGGCAAAGTTAAGCGTCTGTTGATACCTCTTGCGCAGAAGACGTCGAGGGTTAACGGGAAAGGTGCGCGGGTGCAAGAGGTGGCGTGTCCAGTAGGTCGGTGGACGGCGAAGAAAACAAGTCTCAGTAGCGTGAGAGAGAGCTCCTCATGACAGTAGGAGGGGTCGTTAACAGGGTTCTTGGTGGGGTGTGTGTGCCGGTAAGAGGGCAAAGTGAAAAAAGAACTCGTCACCAGAGAGTAGCGTCCACGGGAAGCAGCATGCAACTCCGTGAAGCTGAAGCTGAGTGGCGAAAGACCTGGCCTCGTTGACTCCGGAGCTTACGGCGGGTGGCACAGGTGCGAGGCCGGGATAACGAGAGCTGACGCAAGGTGAGTGTCAGTGGCGGCACTCGGGCAGAACGCGAGGCAGGGACTGCAGAGTCGCAAGGCGCGGGGCCTAAGGACCCAGAGTAGCGCGGGAAGGACGAAAAGCACTGTGTGAGCGCCTGGCCTGCGAGAGGAAGCGTTGCGTTCGGGCACCGTTGCGCCGGGGGAGCCTGAAGCTGCCGGTGCAAGCGGTGATGTGGCCGTGAGGTGGGCTAGCGAGGCAAATATCGAGCCAGTAACACCAGTGCAGCAGCCTCGATTGTCAGGTCAGGTGGCGTGTGCTGTAGCCTGCGAGCCTCGTGCTTCTCTGCGAGGTTCGGTTGCAGCAAGCTTCGACACACGGCTGGCTGGAGGCGTTCGAAGCTGGCGCCTTAGTGGGCGGGCTTCTCAGCGGCAGGACCAGGGTTCTGCGAGGATGTGCAGCTGTGGCCGGGAAGCTGTAGCAGGGAGCCCGGTAACGATGGGCGATGGTACATGTAGATGCCAGGAGTGTTGTTCCTGCAGGGCTTGAGTTCTCTGATATGTCAAACAGGGCGGCGGCCAAGTCAAGGCGGGGCCAAGTTTCTGTCTATTTCTCTGCAGAAAGAGAGGGAAAAACCGACAAATCTTGAGGGGACAGGCTTCGGTTTTGACGGGGCCGTTGAATTTCTAGCTAGGGCACCATTCGCATGAGACCGTTTGTGAAGAGACGGAACCAGCGAGTGAAGCGGCAGGAGTTGGCTTGGAGGCACGGCAGGTTGGGGTGGTGCCAATTGGGTAGCCGACGGTTTACTCAGGCGGACGTTTCCCTGGCTATCGTGGAATCGGGTTGCAGGCTTGTTGCTCTTGGCCAAAGTTGAGCGTTTCGTCGTGACCGGTTTGCTGTTGCCTACCGTCCGTGGGACGAGGGTGGTGGGTTGTGCACTGGGCGTAATAGTATGTGTTCGTTGCGGATCTCATCCCACTTTCCTAGGTGGGTGGACTTGGAGGGGAGCTTTGAGAGGTGAAGGTGCGTTACCCCCCCCGAAAAAAGTCTTCCCGGAATTTAGCCGTCTATCAGCAACTCACCACATATTGCGTATTCCTGTGTTAGAGCACCATGTCACTGTCTTCCTCGGCTGGTAGCCTTCCTTCTGTTGCTGCCCCAATGCGGCCAATAGACGCGCACGTTGAGGCCTCGTGGTCGTGCGACAGGCGACAAGAGGCGTGAGAAGGTCCCTGGCCAGGTTCCAAAGGCGCCACTCTAATTCTCTAGTCGCGGACTGCTCCGTGCAGCTTTATTTCATCCAGGAACCACATGGTGGTAATATGATTTTTATGCGACCCCTCACTGGTGACTACCAAGCTCCATATTGGCAGCTGGTAGTCGCTCGAGAAACTGTCTGACTGCTCATCGCATAACCAGCTTTCGATCCTCCCCGATGATAAATGTGCCTGTCACTGTGACACTAATTCGACTGTGCGACGTCACGCGAAGCCATTCCCCTCCAACTACCCCGCGTCCCACCGGTTTACCGTTACCAACTACTGACTATGTACATAGGTCAGCAATGAAGGAGGCTCAATGACTTCGTATCACACACTGCAACATGTAAACTGAAAGTAGAAGTAAGAAAATTATTAAGAGATAACTACTCGGTTCAGTTTAAGCATGTCTTTGCGGTTGAGGGGAAGAAAAGGCTCGTCGTTCACTCTGTCGACAGCGCACACGGCTATAACATATGCAAAACATACCTCCCACCATGCGTGCCTGCTTCCACGCCGTACTGCTCCTAGGTACTTAGTTCTTCTTATCCCCAGTCTCTTCGGCCTTGATCGACTCGCCGAGGCTGTCCGCCATGGCCTCGGCGGTCGCCTTCTTGACGCGCTCCGCCGCGTCGTCCACTTTAGTTGCGCTGCCAGCTTTGTCCTCTTTGATATCCTTCGGCTTTGTCTCCTTGGCTTCCTTCTCATCTTCGCTATCGCCTAGGCTAAACGGATCATTGTCCGTGATGGGCTCAGGCTCGACAGTGGACAGCGGCTGCCACTTGCTGGCCTTGCCCGGAGCGGCAGCCGGGTTGTCTTTTGGGGGCACCTTCGGTGACGAGTCGTACATGTTAATCTCCTCGTGGCCTTCCTTGAAACCGACTCTACGACCATCGGGTCTCGGTGACTTCGATGGGGGAGGAGGTCGATGCAGGCCCTGGTTCGATAGCGGGTGATTGGTGGGATCTGCGACGTGTTAATTTACTGCTGCGCCGCATAATGTAGATGTACTCACGGCCATCCGATGAAAATCGCATGCCAGCAAAATCATCACTGAGAACTTGCGGGTCGGCATCGTATCGGTCGTAGTCACCGCTACGGCGACTGGCCTCGCCTTGGCGTCGAAAGGGCTGGCCCTCACTCTGCGTGCGCTCTTCTGTCTCATCGAAGCTATCTTCCAGCTTCTTTCTTATCCCCGCAATCCAACCATTGACCTTTGTTTGCGTGTCGAGGAATCCCTTACGCAGGTTCTCCCGGATGACAGGGAGGTCGTCGTCGAGAAAGCTGTGCTCGCGGTCGTCATCTTCGGGGTGCCCCGACCGGCCGCCGCGGTTGAGGCTCGAGGTGCGAGCCTCGTATGCTCCGACATTGTCGTAGTGCTCAGCAAGTTGTCGCGCGTAAAGCTCGTCGGCCTCGACCTGCGAGATCGGCGCTTGTCCCTGAGGACGAGGAGGGCGAGCTGGCGGCTGCTCCTCGGGTTCGTTCTTTGCGGCGTCTGGGTCGGTCATTTCTGCAGTGGAGGGTCAGTCAAATGGCAGTTCGAGCTATTAATATAGCTTGGTACCAACCTAGTAGCGCGTTGAATGCTGGTTCAACGTTTCCGCCGCTAGCTCTCAGGACAGCCTTGATAACACCCTGATCAACTGACGGGAAGGCTTCCTTGAGGATGATTTCGTTTTTCTGAGCTTCCGACATGGGACGAGGAGGCTTGGCAGGCGGAGCTTCGGGCTCAGTAGGAGCTGCATTATGAGCTTCGCCGGCGGGGGGTTGGTCTTCGGGGGCTGTTGGTCTCGCCACAGCGGCAGTCTTTGTAGGTGTAGCGGTCGCGTCGTTGGCGACGATGCTCGTGTCCTGCACGTCGTCGTCGTCCATCTCGAGGGGGCGAGCTGTGGTAGGTGACTCGGGGATGTTTTCTGCGGTCGGCTTGGACGGCTTGCCCTGCAAGAGTTGTTAGCCTGGCAGGTTTGAAAGTATGGGGTACTGCTGACTCTCACCGTCTCTGTTGCGGAAGACGCCATCTTGAGCCCTGGTCAGTGGTTCCCGGTTGTGGCGCAGCTTGACTGTTGTGAGGCTACTGGGTCGTCGATGGGGATGTTAAACAGAAGTGATCGCTGTGCAACAGTAGCTGCGAGCAATTTGTTGAACAAGCAAATATCGGATGATTTTTTGTCATCCGGACTTGGTCAGGGTGTCATAAAGAGGCGAGGGGTCAAGTAGTTGGCCGCGACAACGATGACGTGCCCCACTGACGAAGATGCCCCAGCCACACTTGATTCGCCACAGATGAGACAAGCACAGCTTCAGCCTCTTCAACCTAGGTTAGCTCTACGCGATGGTTTGACATTATAAGCGATGATAATAAAAACCGCGTAGTTGTCCATAGTCAGTTGTCAGTTGTGGGTAGAGTGTCAAGTCGTGGAACACTATCGTCTACTCTCCACTGGGTATGGCCGCGATCGAAAGCGCTGCAGACGTCTACATGGAACGCTGGGGGGTTGCCGACATCACGATGGGAACCTACTTGTGGGCTCTGCGCTTTACAGTCAGCCCAGACATGACCTACAAATTGTCCCCTCCATTTTCCGTTACACACTATACAAATACCCCATCGGCGCCTTAATATTTCTCTTTTGAAAGGTTGGATTTGTCCCGTCCTTGCAATTTAGGGGCATTAGGTCAAGTGGTTCCGCCAGAGGCTTAACCCGGCTCGTCCAGCTAGGAGGTGCTTCGAGAAAGAGCTGGTAATCATCGTTGTCGCCCATTTCTAAGGCATACGTGCCCTTTCGTCGCAGTCCTTGCTCAATCTTCCAGTTAAACGCGACAACGAGGGCTTCAACAAAACTAGCCAGCACAGTGTATCGACCAATATCCGGATCCTTAGGGTCTGCAATCTGGGACAGTCGCCACGACGGCTCGTTGTGGAAGAAGAAGTAGGAGGACTCGTAATCTAGAAAGACGAGTTCACCGCTGCATAACTCTTCGTAGAGCCGGTAGAGCGAGCAGAGTGGCGTGTCCCGGAGGCAGAAGAGAGGAATGGCACGGAGTTGCAGGAAGTTGCGTTGTAGTAGGGACGCGCTGGGTACGGGTTCTGTTGCCCTGGCGTTGGCCGTGAGCACATCGTGGGTTGATGGAAGCGGTTTCGGCTGGAAGTGCCATGGGAGCGGGTACAGAAGCTTCCAGAGCAGTTTCCGGCGGTCTGAGCAATTCCGTCGGATCCGTCTCCAGGATGAGCGCAGTTGTAAAGGAGTAATATAGGGCCGGCGCGTCATGGTCTGTCTTGGCTGATGTGTGCGGCTTCGGAATGTCCTGGGACTGCGGCCAGGCATGAGAGTCCCATTGAATCTGAAGAATAAAAGATTATGTAATCTAATCTGTGGACAGGTCAAGTTCTACAGGGTAGTTAACAGCCCCTGGTCTAGATTGGGAGAATTCCATGGAAGTCACCTTTTTTTTTCTACGTGGACGTTATGAGCGATTCACTGAAGAAAAAAATAGAACACCATTGACTGACTATATCCCTTGCTCAGGGCCTAACTTAATCTCATCTCTATCACGGCTCTAATATTACCTGCAACCACAAGCCCAGGCATTCCAGTTCTCCGCCACTGACCTCCTGTTCCCCGTTACCCACCGACGACCTCAACGAAGAAAAGGAAGAGAAATAACGAATTGGTTCAGCAATCGGCAACAATCAACTCAAAAGGTGTAACAAAGAAATTGGTTCAGCAAGCGGTCTGGTGCGCCGTAGCGGTCTTCTTGCAAAAGCACAGGCAGACACCTTTGGTTCTGCGACTTGACACTGGTAGCAATCATCTGGACGAAATGGAAAACAAAGTCAACGGCACCACTGGCGCCAAGTTAACCAAGGCCACAACTCATTCTTGAAGTCCCAAGTTGTCTCTAATGGAAGCCAAATCTTGCTCCGTTTCCGGGCTGTCCTCCGACGACCCTTGCCGGACTCTGCGCTTCGAGGGTGCGCCGCTGTCAGCGGATGAACTGCCTTGTATCCTCAAAGAAGCATGAGGCCAGGGTTTTTTCGTATTTCAGCGCATCGAGACCTTCCTCGGTCATGACAGTCAGGAGGGCCTGACTGTAGGTAATCAGCCCTTTCAGTGGCGTAGCAGAAATCTTGGCTTGTTTCTTTTGCTCGCCCTCGATGTGGGCGAGCTTGCCAAGTCTCTCTCGGAAGTCGAGTGTTTCTACCATTATGACACTGGCGGGAACATGTGTAGCTGAAGAACTGGATCGTTCTTTCGATCTGGAGGGGCACTGCTTGAGGACATGTCGTCTTTCAACAGGTTGAGAAAGATGAGTGACGTGGATCAAAAGAGGTCTTTAACAAGCTAGGAAGGATGGGAGATGGGTTGAGAAGGATGACCTAGTAAGTCTGGGGGGGCACGTCTTGTTAAATATTCGCCAACGGGAGGGATTATTGTGAATAAGTTAACACCCGTGGAGGGGGTTCGTCCTAACGAAATGGCGACTGAGACAAAGATCTGGCCCCATGAACTGCCTCCCATCTTTTTTCAAGATGACATAGTGCCAGACATGCACGTTCCACCACCACTTACGAGCGCCTCCATTGCTGGTTTTGGCGACAATACACCGCTTGTGCGTAAAATACTCCAAGTGTATCAGCACATTCCAGTGCCTCCAGATCTGAAGATGCCATGCTCCTGGAGTCCCACCGGCGAAGGAAGCATGTGCGCAACATTGTGGATGCACAGCTTGTTGTACACCATGAGCGCCGAGGCATTGGAGTTCCTGATTGAGAATCCCAATATGATTGAGCGCGTGTGCGACAATGCAAAGCCCTTCCTATTTCTAGGTTCCAACCACGAGAGCGTAATGCACTACAGCCCGCATCAGAATGTCTCTTGGCAGACAGTATACAGCCCGTGGAAAACAGGCGTCTGTCTACCCCCTTCTATGCATGTCCGAGACGTCGGCTAATCATTTCGAGTTCTTGCAGGTTGGGCTAGGCTGTATATGCGCCATATCCAAGAAGAGGGGTTGCACGAGGCTGACCTCCATCATCCCACCGTTCACCATGTGCAGCCCTGGCGCGCAGAAGCTGCTCGACGAGCTCAGCTTCATACCCGGGGCCATGTTCTGCAGCGACATTGCTGAACGCCTCAGAGCCCTGCTCCGCTACGCAATGCCCCGAGCGGCTGAGAACCAGATCATGCTCAGCCCCTACCTACGCGCGATATTCGACGACGGGTACCTAGGTCTACCTACACCCTCAACATAACGAGGTCTAAACCCAGAGACAGCCAGTTCGGCACGTACACCAAGTGTTCCGTGCATTTCTCCGTGCACTGGATGCCAATGTTCCGCATGCACCCTAACACACTCGTCGGAGGCGACACGAACCGTAGTCATCTCGAGTACATACTCGAGCTAGACCAAGGGTACCTGAAACTCAGAGATATGGTGCTCGAGACGGATGCCGTCACGAAGGAAACCATTCCCAACGGGTACCAGTGCTCCGTAACACATCATAATTACCAAAACGCGGAGAACATGTTTGTCCTGCTTGCCTTTCGCTGGTTGATAACCATGGCTTCGTGCCTGGCGGGATCGATGGGAATAGGAACGGATCGGGAGGATATCTCAACAGAATGGGAGGAGATTATACGATACGAAAGTGAAAGCGAAAGCGAAGAGCAGACCAGTCCAGTGCAGCCAAACACTATCCTCACTATCACCACTCTCGTCGCTCTCGTCGCTCTCGTCGCTATCATCACTAGGTAGAGGACCGCGGCGATAACGCGGAATCGCACATTTGATCTTCATAGGGAAGATACTTTTAGCCAGCACGATAGAACAAGACGTATCTCGGAGACGTAGAATTGATTCGATTGTTTAGGAAGCTTGCCTATTCACAGAGCGCTGTGTGTAGCACACGAAACTTGGCAGTTTTCTCAACCCACCAGTGCACAAATCCTGTACATCACACGTCACGTCATGTTCGAATACTTTTCTGCTAGCATTACACATTGACTGGATCCATTGACGCTTATTTGACTCTCAAACTATATACAGACGCCACCTTCCTCGCAGGCACGAAAAAACGAAAACAAAAAACACCTTCCCTTGAAATTTCGGCCTCAACGCCCAGTGGAAACCTCAGACATAGCTTGATTGCGCGGGACTGCTGTCAAGTTGTCGAGGGGAAAGAAAACGAGAGAAAAAAAAGGTCAAAAAGTGTACAGGTTGTGGATGTGTCGAATGTGCGCGTATGCTTTGTCTTTTGTCCCTGTTGTGACAAGATGCCTTGGTTGTGAATTATTCCGTCTATATGCATGGTGCTTCAAAGGGAAAGGGGGGACAGGAAAGGAGGAAACGAAATGCAAGTAGATGCTATTGCTGCTGCTTGGTGGTCCAAATCGACTCCGAAAAGTGTATGCCGAGAGATGTATATAAAAGAAAGAAACGTTGCCCTGGCTGAAACACAAAACTCCGAAAATGCCACGGTCCTGATCGTGCACAGGTCTCGCTCATGGACGCATACCCCACTGAGGCTTGAGCTGGTCGCCGAAATTGCTCGTGGTGAAGACAGTATCGCCAGGCAGACGGCTGACACGGCCGGCACCACTTCTGATGGCGTCAAGCTGCACAGCCGAGATGCCACTGCGGTTGCTTCTGATGCTGCCTGCATCGCTCATGTCACTGTCGCCCTTAAACTTCTTGGGCGGCGCAAAGTCGAGGCCGGTAAACGTCGACGACTTGCGGAGCAAGTGCGGACTAGGGAGGGCAGCGAGTTCGTCAAAGGCCGTGACGAGAGGAGAAGCACCGGCCTGACCTGGCTTGTATGGACGCCGCTCACCCAAAGGACTCTGGCTACGCCCAGCAGCTTGGTCTTTGAACAGTTCCGGTGGTGCAAAGTCCATGGCGTTCAGGAGGGCCGTGTCGTCCCTGAGCTTGGAGGGGGTGGGTAGCGTATTGAGAGCGGCTGGTGGCGGGAGCCTCTTCTTCGGTGGCTGGCTGAACTGACCATGCGAGCCAGCGCGCATGCGGCCACGTCCCCCGGGCAGGCTCATGCCACCTACAGAACCCGGGCCACGTGGTCGTCCAGGACCAGTAGGACCCCGACGGGCACCTCCAGGAGGCGGTGTCATGGCGCGGCGAGTAACCGGCTGGGCGTACGGCATGACAAAGGCATTGCTGTCGGCATCGTAATAAGCAGCGTCGCCGAGGTAGCCAGCGTTGTAGTCGTCGTGAGGCTCTGCCTGGCCAGGCAGAGGCGGGGCATCGGCATAATCCTCAAAGTACTCCTTGTAGAAAGATCGAATACGGTTGGCGCGGTACTCTGGGTCCTCAGACTGCGTGACTTCCGCGGGCGGTAGGGGCACGACACCAACGGACAGTCTCTTGGTCATCGTCTGTGGAACTCCTAAGCCTTCATCCATGTGGCCTTGCTGCATATCATTAACCACATAGTTCGTGTCTTCATAGTATTCTGTTGTCTGGATTTGAGGGTAGGGATCGTTGTGGTCATCGTGGACTACATGGCTGTTGTCAATGGCGTGGCCATGCATCTCTTGCGTGGGCAGTTCGACGTCGAGGCCCAGACCCCGGCTTTGGGGGTTCTGATGACTAGCATCATCACTAAGCTGGGCGACTCCAATACTGGGCTCTTGATCGACGGTCCCAGGAAGCTCAAAACGGAAGTTATTGTCGACGGGAAGACCGGTTTTGGGATCTTTGGCAAGAGCAGCGGGAGGAGAAGGAACATCGGGCATTTCATATATGCTCTGATCATCCACGTGAGCCTCGTGAACAGTGCCAATCTCGGGGACGATTGGCTGAACAGGTAGATTCTTGTTGGGAAAGGAGGTTGGCGCGTCGACATGTGCCATATGCGCAGGCTGCGGCTGTGTTGGAGTAGCAAATGGGTCTGTCGCAAGAGGGGACTGCGGCTTGGAGTGCGAGCGAGGAGGAATGTTGCTGCCAAAAGACTGGCGTTTGCTGCTGATGGGAGAGTACGGGTCTCCGGGAAACGATCGAATAGAGGAGCCATCGCCACCGGAGTAGAGAGGCACGGTGTGGTACGGATCCTGGCGGTTGTGGTACGACTTGGCCAAGGAATGAATCGACTCCTTCGACTGGTTGAGATCCGGCGGCAACAGATAGGGCGAAGAAAGGTTCATATCCATGGATAACTGACCAGGACGGTGCTGCTGCTTTTCGCCGCCGGCACCAAACATGGCGGTCATTCGCTTTCCCTTGGACGGGGGTTCGTCCAGACCGTAGTCGAGGTCAGTCTCTCGGTATTTGGCGTCTTCCATGTGCATGCGTTTAACACTTCGTCGGTGGAGAATGAAGAACGTGATGGCGGCAGCAACAACAGGAATGCTATGTTCCATCAGCAACGAAGGACAGAGATGTGAATTTTGTCAGATCTTACACAACTCCGAGGGCAATAGCCAAGTTAGTAGCATTGGGACTAATACCACGGCCGCACGTCTCGTTCTTAGAGCAAATTCGGTCATCATCCGATCGGCGGACGATCCGGGACAAGAGACTGGGCATTTCCGAAGCGACTTGGCGAGCCAAGTTGCTGTGTGGATGGCTGGGCGGTGAAGCAGCGCTGGGGCTGCGTTGTTGATTATCCATGGCGAATAGAGCTCAACAAAGTAAGCTATGAGTGGTAGGATAACGAAGGGTAAATTAGACCAAGACTCGAGCATACATTCCGGGCGATTGGGGTGAGATTGAAGACGGAGACGGAAGACGGAGAAAAAGAGTGTCGTATGCTCCTCGTCAGTTGCTGAGAGCTGAGTGTACCACCAGGAACGACGTTTGTGGAAAGGGATCGGTGAAACGAGGGCGGATATCAACGGCGAAGATTCGATAAAAAAAAACAATGTGCCGTAATTATGGAAAGAGCAGACTCGTCCAAAAGTCGGGCGGCGGGTTTCGAGAATCGAACGGCTTTGCCGTTTGGTGAGAAAAGAGTGCACGATGTATTGGGCTGGACCGAAGCGTGGGTGGGCTGTTGCAATAGGTAAGGAATGACTGGAGTCTGAGTAAACAAGCTACCGGAGACAAAGGGTTTGAACGATCTAAAGAGTGACTGAAAAGAGCGTGAGGGACAAAGACGAGAAACCACAGGACCACGAGCCCGACCTGGAACGAGATTGCTAGAGAAGAGGAAAAGAAGGGAAGGAAAGGGAAAGAGAAGTCTGCTGAATGAGGCTCACCAGTGGAGAGGGGGAGGGCGATGTGAGGAGAGCCGGGGTGAGGAGGGATTGGATTGGGTGGGAAAGGAACCTGGAAGAGAATGGGCGAATTTGCCAGGGGCGGGCTCTGCCTCTGCCTAGTCAGGTACCAGCAGCGGGCCGACAAGGGGAAAATACAGGGCACTGAGCGCTATACCTGACAGCTAATTTAGCGTCGTGGAGCGCCGGAATTGCCAGCATTACAGGGCGCAGGTCGCCGGGTGGCCCACTGGATGTTGGACAAAAAAGGTACCGCCGTCACCTCACTTGTTGGTAAAGCTAGAGCGGGTGGGTGCCTGAGGCTAGATCCAAAGCGGAAAGGCACCAAACGGCCTGGCGCTGGGAACCACAAACTTGACCTACGAATGAGGCCTCGAGGACCAGTACCAGCCTGGTCGTGCGTGTGTTCCAAACAATGAGGACAAAACAGAATAAAAGAAAGAAAAAAAAATAATGGTAAGCGGGGGGGGGGGAGAAGACAAGACAGGGCAGGCCGACAAGCGACGGCGACAAAGGGCCGCACTATTAACTAGTACCAACCTAGGGGCGACGGCCGGTGTACATGGCCATACATACCGTACCTTGACCGTCGACATGACCAGGCCATCGCTTTTTTTGCAGCATGTTTAATTGGCGATGGGCCCTCTTTGTTCCTGGAAGCCTGCCAGGGGGCGGTTACTGGCATCACGACACGGCAGGGATGTGGACGGTTCCCTGATAGGAGAGTCTAGTCGACCGCCAGATCGAACAAAGGCCACGCGAGCCCGGCATTTCCATCAACTTCACAAGTCGGGCATGCAAAGAACCCAGCTACTTCGTATTCTATTCATACAAAAAGACTCCAAGACGAAGCGTGTGGCGTGACTGGCGACACCGCCAGACGACATTGTCCACGGTGTTCCCGGCCGAGTCGAAGGGGGGGGGCATTTGCCGATAAACAATGCAGTCTGCCGTGGCGGCTGTACCTACAAGCTCAGTCAGACTGCCATGCTTTCCAAATCGGAGTTATCCGTATTGCGCCTATCATGCTCGGCATGCCTTTCTTATCGCGGTGCTGCTGATTACCCAGGCAGAGAGGGAGCCCGGCGCAGAAGCTGGCAAGAATGAAGTAATTCTAACTAGTTTATCCCCCAGACTCGATTTTATGCAACAAAGAGGTAAGCTGGTGGGTATCACGGCGGAGGCCATCCCCTTCTTTCCTTCACCGATGCATGAGAAACTAACTGATAAAGCAGCCAATATAAGGGAAACCAGGCTGATGGCCACGGGTTCCTAGGCTCTTGGCGACTGCGATCCAGGCCCTACGACAAAAGTATCGCCGAGATTCCCTCATCCTCTTCCTCCTGCCCCGACTTTTATTTATCCATTTCCCTGAGCATATTTTTATTTTTGGGACCGTTGCGCTCTGCTCCCGTCCCTGATGTAACATCGCCAGGACCATATCTACATCTGCTACACTACGCTAAAGCAGAACCTAGGCACCACCACCGTTCCATCCCATCCAAGGAAGAGCAAAAGACAAAAAAGTCAGGGAAACTAGAAAAGGGGGCGCGCCAACTTCGGCATATTGATTGGCTCCAGGGGGGCAGCAAAGCCCACTGGCTCATGCAGGTACCAACGCCTGGAAAAACGCCAGGGCGCCCATCATCATCAAAGAAATGAGGTGCGTGTGGGGATTGGATGGGGGAAACGAATCACTGGTCATTTCTTTTTTTTTTAACCCTCCAGCTGAGAAGACATGGTTGCTTCTTCGTCTTCTTCGGCTAGCCGGGCCTTGAAGACGACAGCCTCGCCCCGACCGAACCACTGGGCTGGTTGAAAGAAAGGCTGCATTCCAATCTTTAGCTACCAAAAACAAAACGAAACAGGTTACAAAGTTACAAAGTGCAAAAAAGGTGGTTCAGAGTTCTTCGGAATCCAAGCCCCGTATTGTCTTCTCCCCAGCGCGTTGCATGGGCAGCGGTCATATTATTATCCTGTGTCAGTTATACATGGCGACAGGGCCTCATTTCTCTACATTTTTCTTTCTTTTTATTTGATTCAATTGGCATCGGACCATAACTAAAATACTGTACGGGTTAAAATACTGGTGAACATTGCCTTGAAACTGTATACCTACAAGGCCTGCCCTGCAGGATACGAAATAGTTGCGTCGCTCATCAAACATTCCTCCCTTTGACCACTTTTTTTTGTTCATGTTCCTGCCCTGCCCTCCGTCTTTTTTGCTTATTTTGAACCATCAAAATCTCACCAAACCCATGTCTTTGATCTTTTCTCTCTCAAAGTCTTCCGACTGGTTCGCAGGTTACATCCATTCCCACTACCCCAAACTCTACCCGCGCCTCACCCGTCCCGCCCCTACCCAAACGATATCCCAGGTACATTGACCCTCATACGAGCGAGGTATTTTTACTCGTCTTGTCTTCTTTGTTTTCAATTGATTTGATTCTATCAATTCGATACTCAAGCATGCTGGCAACAAACCGCCACAGCCTCGCGTGAGCCCTACCTGGCGCCGGCAGATTCCAGCCGTTCTGGACCCTCCCCACCAAGTTGGCCTCCGAAACCACTCACTTGGTGAAAAAGAGAATCCGCTGCCGGCGTCGCTAACTTGCTCACGTACATACCATTCTCCTCCCCGGCCCTATCGCTAGGTTTGGAAGGAGCGCTGGTCAGGTGCGTTGCATGGCACCGCCAAGCACACAAGTATGGCCTGCAGCTCGCACAGCCTTGCCATCGGCCAGGGACGAAAGACCAGGCTGGTACAGCACGGCCACGTAAATAGAATCCTCATATTGCGTATGGCGCGCGATGACCTTGCACCGTATGCGAAAATAGCAATTGTCCTCCAGGGCAATTCCGCCACTAGCCTACTACTCCCTCCGTGCACTCGTCACCTGGTAGAATTCCGGTGCATACTCCAGCAGCCAGCTCTTCTCTGTCTTGCTCACGTCCCGGATGTACGTCTTGTCGCTGGTCTCCATGACCTCGTGGAAGACGACCCAGTCCACCTTGCGCCCAAAAAGCAGCGAGCTCGGATGCGCGTGGAGCACCGTGCCGCCGTTGACGTTGCGAAAAGTGCCGTCGGCCTGCATCCGCGCCGCGTGCGCAAAGTAGCCCGCCGTCAGGCACTTCAATATCGCCTCCGCCTTGCCAGCCCGGTCGCCGTCATCCTGCTTCTGCTGCTGCTGCTGCTGCGACAGGCTCTCGTCGACGACGATGTTAAACCGCTCCAGGTATCGCTTCAGCTGCGCGCGAATGCTCACGGCGCGCGTCATGGTTCGGAAGTTGAGGTGGTTCTCGTGACAAAACTTGGCCTCCTTCTTGCCGCGCGTGACAAACGCCTGGTACGCGTTGAGGAGGGTGAGGTGGTCGCCCTCCTCGGCGGCAAACTTGCGCCGTGCGCTCTCCATCTGCTTGCGCTCACCCTCGTGGTGAAACCAGACGCTGCTGCCGAGGCTCGTCATGGCCGCAATCGTGAGCAGCTCGCTCAGGCAGCCAAACGACGGCGCCGACAGGAGCGTCTTGGCCATCATCGGCTCGACTGCCAGCTCGGCCATGCGCATGCCCAGTGGTCGCGTGAGCTTGGCGTATTCGTCCAGCGCGCCGAGCGAATACAGGAGCTCGAGTGCCTTGCCGACAAGCTGGGATGGCGGCGGAGACAGAAAGTCAAAGCGCACAATGTTGTCGATACCCAGGGCCTTGAGCTGCAGTATGGTTGGGGCAAGATTCGATCGCTGAATTTCGGGGGGGTTGCTCTGCGCCAGCCCGTTGAAGTCTTGCTCCGTATACAGGCGGAAGCATTTTCCGGGTTTCGTTCGCCCAGCACGACCCGCGCGTTGAGCGGCAGACGCCTTGGATATGGGTGTAGTAGTCAGGGACTCAATGCCGGTCTTGGGGTTGTATGCGCGTAGCTTGACGTAGCCTGGGTCGACGACAAAGACGATGCCGTCGATGGTCACTGATGCTTCCGCGATGTTTGTAGAAAACACCACTTTTCTTGTACCTTCGGGTGGCTTGTCAAATACGTACATTTGCTCCTCTGTCGTCAGACCAGCATAGAGTGGCATGGGCTGAAGAGGACCGTACTTGGCTTCGAGTTCTGGGGCGCGTTCCGAGATAGCCTGGGCTGCGAAATCAATTTCCTCTCGCCCAGTCAGAAACACAAGAATATCGCCTTCGCCTTCCTCTCTGTGTATGTCGACGACCGTCGATATGGCCTTTTCGACATAATCTTCAGCCGGTGCCTCAATATGCATGAGGTCTATCGGGAAAGTGCGACCCTCTAAGCTAACCACTGTTGCTACTTTGCTCGCGTCGTTTTCGTCGGTATTAGTTGGTAACGTTTCGCTGCTGCTGGAGGTGAAAAATTTGAGAAACATCTCCGCCTCTAGTGTCGCACTGCTGATAATGACGCGCAGCTCTGGGCGCTTTTTGCGAATCTTCTTGAGGAGCCCCAGTAAGATGTCTGTACTGATTGACCGCTCGTGTGCTTCGTCGACCATGATCACAGAGTATCTGCTTAGCAGCGGATCAACCAGCGCTTCGCGAATGAGGAGGCCGTCAGTGAGGAATTTGATACGCGTCGATTCGGACGTGACATCCTCAAAGCGTATCGAGTATCCGACCTCTTTGCCGACCTCGCACCCGACTTCATCTGCGACGCGCAAGGCAACTGTCGTAGCTGCGACGCGTCTCGGCTATTGCTCAGCGGGTCAGCAATGTCCTGCTGCGATCGCGATGGTCAACGTACCTGCGTCACACCAATAGCCTTGCCATCGTTGCACCATCCTGCCTGTTCCAGAAACTGGGGAATCTGCGTTGTCTTTCCGGATCCAGTTCGGCCAATGACTATGGTCACTGGATACGTCTCTATCGTGTATAGTAGGCTTTGTCGATGCTTGGCAATAGGCAGCAACGCGGGAGGTTTATGCAATGCGGGTATGAAATTTGCGTCCAGGTCATTTTCCGCCATGATGGTACCAGGTAAGCAGCCGACAATCACAGCTGCACCCGGGTTACCAGATTCAATGAGCCCTTCAATACCGGTAATCCGCTATTGAGCAGCTTGAGGATGAGTCGCATCACGTTGCGCGCATGATAAATTTCTAAAGCCAGAAAAGAAAGCAAATAAAATCCTCATCAACGAGATGCAAACCACACGGGCCCCTAGGGTAGGACGACGTCGTGACCAGTGCCGCGCCTCAGGCAGAAAAAGGACCCACCATCTTGCAACTCTTTCAGCACAAGAGCCCCCTGGGAAGTTGGGATAGCTCTGCCGCTGTTCACAGCTCCATTTCCGTCACTCGTCCAACTACATCTCATAGCCCGAGAATCCCCTCTATTTTGAAGATTCCTCATCTTCCTCATACTCCTCATATTCCGAAGATTCCTCGTATTCCGTCAGAGCATCACATTCAGGTATTCCCGATCCACCTGCGAGGGTCGCGGCCAGCACTGTAGTCCACCTAAGCGCCAGGAGGATAAACATGTCTTCCGCAGACTGGTGGGAGTTGCACACTAGAAAGCGTTCTTGACCCTCGGTGATGGGCTGTTTCGTCTGTGCATCGATCTCACATAGCTTGAAGCTGAACCCCGCGTATTCAGTCAATGTCTCGAGCATGTTATCGATCCACCATTCATCGAGCCCATATCCTTTCATGCGGTGGTTGGGAGTGCCATGGTTCTGCATCCAGTGGACCGAGAAATGTACAAGGTGCTCCTCCTTCTCATCGTCATCGGCGCTGTAGCCCGGCTTGATGCGCTTTGTATGGCGCAGCGGGCGCAAGCCGAGAAAGCCCTCGTCAAAAAGCTCGCCGAGGTAGGGAGTCAGAGTGATGCAGTGTGTGTGGTAGCCGGAGCCCCCCTCTTTCGACTTGAGAAGAGACAGAATGCGTTGAGCAACAGGCTCGGGGAAGAGGACGGAGATCATGTAAGACAGCTCGGTAAGCAGCTGCTGGGCGCCGGGGCTGCCGGTTGCGGTTCGAGGAATGACCTGGGTATGTTGCATTGCGCCTCTCCTTCTTCGAGATTGCGCATGGCAAAGCACTCCGGTAACGATCCTAGACACAATATTAGCCATGTATTATAGGGCCCGAGACTGCGATATCCCATACCGGCGTACTGTGTGCTAGAGGAGCCAGCCGCCACGACTCACGATCGATATGGAATCGGTAGTACCATCCAACGTTCACTCCTGAAACTTTTTTATAGAAGGTTAGCGCTTTCAAGAACATCACGCCAGATACCGCAGCTTGACTTACGGAAGAGAAGAAAGTACTTGGCGTGATCGCACACCTTCTCCGCTAAGCTAGGATTCTCAATTAAGTAGGCCAGCGACTCTTGGCGCAAAGTGAAGAGAAATCCATGAGTCCACAAGGTCATTGTCTTGAAGCCACGGCCCGTGTGACTCCAAGAACACGGTTCTGTGCCGGGAGGCACGGGAGTGTCATTGTAGCGGTTGGCAATGTATTCCACGAAGGGCAGCTTCTCCATGAACAGCGCCTTGGACTGCTTTGTGGGCGGCGGCAGGATGTAGATGCCTGGGACGAGGTCCTCTTCCGGAGAAAGCGGGGTGCACTCGACTTCGCCAGACATAATGTCCATAGCAGCTTGTTGGGAGTGTCGGGTTTCGATGGGTTTGCTGTGGCAGGTGGGATAAGTTATGGTCCCCAAGGCCATCTAAGTAGTCGCGTGGCAGGGCAGAGGTTATCCGGTAGAAGTGACTTTATGCTGTGCAGAATAAATTTTGTTCGTTTGTTCATGGCTGAAGCTATGACAAAGCTTGTTTTGTTGTGTCTTGCTGTTGTATTTACATTAGTACCTATGTATGTATGTATGTATGTATGTATGTATGTATGTAGACATCTATGTAATAAGTTACTTTACCGAGTAACTTATATGGCTGTTGTAAAAAATGGCCGCTCACAGTCATAGCCCCCAGCAGACTTCGCTGCCTGTGCAAGTGCTATATAGGCATCAGCCAACAAACACAGCAGCAATCTTTGGACGATGCTAAACTCCAAAGTCAAAATACTGGGCGCGTCAAAAACATCAAACTTTGAGAATCCTGGGCTTTCAAGGTTAATTAAAATACGAGCTAAAGCTAATGCGCAGCCACACAGATACAAATACAAAGGGAAGAGCCTCCCCGCCTCGACCAACCTTCTCGGCATTCTGGACCTACCTCCTCAAACAACCAACCCAACTACCTACAGACATACAACGGACGTCATGACGGCAACCCATGTTCCCCTCTGCCCTCAAGACGACCTTGTTCCCGATATATATGTGGAGCCACCACTAACTGACTTCTCAAAGGCCGACTTTCTTGAATAGCTTCCCCTCGTGCAGAGGATACTGGGCGTGTACTCGGGGACCAGCTCTAGCAACGGAAAGTGCATCAAGAAGGCTACCTCGTGGATGCACGGCTTGTTGTACTCCTTGAGCAACAAGGTGCTAGAATTTTTGGCCGAGAATTCCGATGCAGCAGAGGTGGTATGCGACGGCGCAGAGTATCTTCTCCTCCATTTTGGCAAGTCATGGTTGATTTTGCATATCTCCTGTAGCAATGCTAACATCTGCTTACCTCAAAACAAGGCTCCAGCATCGATCCTATACAACGCGATTCCCCAGGCGATGAACCCTATTGGAAGCGACATGGCAACTTGCTTAAAGCGGCAGTCAGTCTGCCTGCCCTCGGATTTGTCTGTCCCCCAAATCACTAATAAACCGTGCATTGCAGATGGGGAAAAGATTTCCCAAACAATGTGTCATTTCTAGAAAAAACGGCCCCGTGTGGCCGACCATTTTCTTTCTTGAGCACATGGACTGCTCTGAGGAGACTTGTGAGCAACTGAACGGGTTCGAATGTATACTGGACGTTGTCTTATACCCCCATGTCGCCGAGCGTATTAAACTAAGATTCCCAACCACCAGGCTTTACCTCAGCCCATACCTCGGCCATCTGTTCAACGATGGGTTTCTCGGCCTACGCCCACTCGCCATAAGAAAGGGCCGCGAAGTGGGCAACCAATCCCTATCAACCCAATACGAATACCTCGTGTACTTTTCTGTGCATTGGATGCCCCGGAACACGCTTGATCCGAACTCGTCCGTGGGATGCCCACCGGGTCGCTCTGAAATCGAGCGCATGCTCGAGCGAGGCGGGTACGAAAACGAGGACAGTCTAATGTGTGAAATAGACGCCCTCACTAATCAGCCTATTGTCGACGGCGATGAACGCTTTGTGGAATGTCACAATTATAAACACGCCGACACCAACACCGACGCCGCTGTTGATAGAAGCACTCAGCAGCAGCAGCAGCAGCAGCAAAAATTCCGTCAATAGCAGCCGTCGGCAGCATCGGCAGCAACAGCGCCGCCAACTGCGCTATCAGCTGCGCTATCAACAGCGTCAACAGCGTCAACAGCGTCAACAGCGTCAACAGCGCCGTCAAGTTCTGTATCAACCGCGATACCAGTTGCGATGCAAATTGCGATTTCAAAAGCGTCAACTGCACCGGCAGCAGTGCCGTCCACCACGACACCAAGTGACATAGTGGCAGCAGATCAGCGGCCTGACAGTTGGTGCTGGGAGCCGAGTCGGAACTAGGGTTGAAGGTGCGAAGCACCTAAATGTACTCCATGGGGAGCACTTGTTCAGACTGATGGACGTTCAGAGAAGGCGCCCACATTGTTGATGCTAGTCCGATTTCAGCCCGGCGTTGCAGGCGTAGCCTGTTGCGCTGCAGCTTCAAGAAGCCGTCCATGCGTCCGAACTCTTTGGCATCGACACTGAAGGAGAATGCTTGTTGGAGACAAGCCCGTGGCAGGCATTGTCCTTGATACAAGAGCAAGGGAAAAAAGGTAATATGCCCAACAAAATAAGTCTCATAGAGTCTAAATTAGCTGGAACGTATTCTGGTCGGGAAAGATAGCCGCTGTAGTCACTGCGACAAGTAGTTGAAGCATGCCTGCAATTAGGACTCCTGGGATACAACGACTGACACAGACATGACCTCGTCAACACTTGCTAATATACATATGCCATATCGGTGCATTACACAGAAATCAAGGGTTGCTTTCTACTTGAATACTGAGCACGAGCGCATGGGGTTATTTTCGACCAATAAAAGCGCCAATTTCAAACATCCTGCTGTCAATTTCAACTTCTTTTGCGTCATGTCTCAACTCCCAGGTGAATTACACAGCTTGACTCAAGGGGACAGGAAACGGCGCCTACATCATTGGTTTTAGTCTAATAAAATGGTGTCATTCCCCTCCAAAAAGCAAATACTGCCCTTCAGCCACCTACGTCTATTCGCCAACAAGCATGAGAAACACCAGTGTGCATGCCGCGACACACACGCGCGCACGTCAGCTATCTCACATCGACAGTCAAGGGCGCTGGCAGGGTGCGAGGAGGTCGACCCTTGCCGCAGTTCACAATATCCAATATATACGCCCTCGGGGAGATAAACCGGGCATCAGGAGACTAACGCCAACTAGTCCCCTTCCCGCAACGAGCACATTGGGTTGGATCGGAAATAGGGGTCGCTAGCGGCGGCCTCCTTCCAACGACGGTTGGCCTATTTTCCTTTTGCCTGTCTCATACGGGAGCTTCCTAGCTTCCTTGGTGAGGTCTCAGGGTATACTTTCGTGATAGTCACGTAGCAGAGTAATTTGCCGCCATGAGGGCGAGAGCTCCTATAACGACCGCACCCCGTGCTGGTTGCTGGGTTGTCAATGTTGGGTTCGTCTCTTGAATGCAAAGATTGTCGTCGTCTTCCAAAAAGAGCACATTCACAAGAAACTTATTGATCAAAGGCGATATCAAGATGCTCAATTTAAGCTTCTTGAAACAAGGCATCCGCTTGCCGTTCGGCGGGGGGGGAAACGGCCAAACAGCTCCGACGGCAACGAGGAGCAGCTCGACAACAGACGTGAGTTCACAAGCAGAATGTGCTGATCCAGAAAAGGCCCGGGCCTCAGATTTCCGAGCCGTCGCCGTCCTGCCCGACGGCACAGACAAGGACGCAAAACAGCAGACAACCACCAAGAAGCGATGGCCGCTGTGGATGAAGCTGGCCATGGCCGGATGCCTCTTTTCCATTGTCGCCGGTCTGGCCATCGGACTCGGCGTCGGCCTTACCCGACACAAGCACAGCAATATCAGTAGCCAGGAGAGCAGTGCCGAACCCCCCAGTGGCGGCAACGGCACCGATCCCTCACAGAAACCCGGCCAGCTGGCCGTCTACTGGGGCGCCATGGGCAGCAGCGCCGCGTCCCTCGACAACGTCTGCGGCGACGCCTCGTACGACACGGTCAACCTTGCCTTCCTCAGCCACTTCTTCGCCAACGGGCAGTACCCGCGGCTGGCCATTGCGTCGCTCGGCCCCGCCTCGGAGGCGCAGCGGCTCGCCGGCGCCGTGGACCTGCAGGACGGCGCGCCGCTGGCGCCGGCCATCCGCAAGTGCCAGGCGGCCGGAAAGCGCGTGCTGCTGAGCATGGGCGGCGCGGCGGGCTACGCCGAGGTCCGGCTGGCGAGCGACGCGCAGGGCCGGCAGGTCGCGGACACCATCTGGGAGCTGTTCCTCGGCGGCGGGGGTGGGAAGAAGGCTGAGATCCGGCCGTTTGGGGACGTGGTCCTCGACGGCGTCGACTTTGGTACGTTTGTATTCCTCGAAAGAAAAACAAAAAAAAGGGGGAGGGGGGGGGTGGTTGGGCTGACAGGACGAAAACAGACAACGAGTCGGGGGATTCGACCGGGTACGAGGCCATGGCGGCGCAGTTCCGGACGCACTTCGCGTCGGACCCCGGCCGGCGGTACTACATGACGGCGGCGCCGCAGTGCCCGCCGACGACGGACGAGGCGGAGCTGCGGCTGCTGCGGCGGGTGGACGCCGTGTCGGTGCAGTTCTACAACAACAACGTGTGCAACGTGGGGGCGTCGGGGTTCGAGGCGTCGGTGCGGCGCTGGAGCGCGGCCATCGCCGGCGGGGGCGGGAGCAACGCGACGCTGCTGGTGGGCGCGCTGGCGGGCGGCACGGACAAGGACGAGGGCTACGTGGAGGCCGGCGCGCTGGCGGAGGCGCTGGCAAAGGTCAGGGCGATGAAGCTGGCGAACTACGGCGGGGTGATGCTGTGGGAGGCGGAGCTGGCGGCGGCGAACGGGGGTTTCCAGAAGAAGATTCGGTCTGCGGTCTGAGGAGGAGGAGATGGGTAGATAACCCCAGGATGAGATGGATGATGACGGAAGTGCGGAAGTTGCAATGTCAAGTGAGTCGGGATGAGATGAGGGGTGGTGGAGGGGACGGCCGAAATGTTCATTCGCCGAGAATTACTGGATTGGGGGTTTTGGAGGGGGCTTTTGCCGGCGGCATAATTCTTTGTTTACTAGTGCCGGGGGGGGGGTTCTGTTGCGATGTACGAGCATGTTAGCTATACATTAATGTGAGGAGCTTTCGTCAACGCTCATTCGAACTGTTGACGTTACTTCGAATACGATGAAGTTACAAAATGGTTTTTAAAAGCCAAAAGAGTTGCATTCAACTGCTGTATCCGGCTGCCAACCACTTTCCTTGTCCCACGGCGAACTGCGGCTATTCAAGGGGAAATAGAGCTGCCACCGACGCCCCCACGCAATAGCCCTGTCAGTCAGTGGGGAACTCACCAACCAACAGGATGACGTTTGCCGAGCCACAGGTACCTTTTAGGTGCTCAAGTACCTGAGGTCTAATAACCAAGTGACTCCAATGGCCTGTGGACGGGCATTTTCTCTGGTACTCCGACGCTACCATGCACCAAAACACCCGCCGCCCAAATCGCCATCTGCCCCGCCATTCCATCACCCCTCATCGACGTATTTACCCGCATCAATTGCCGACGCAAACGCAACCCCCGATACCGTTTGGTCCATGCATTCAACATCATCCCCTCGTTTGCTCCCCATTTGCCATTTAACACCTCAACCGCCGCGTCTCTCCCTCCTTTCACCCCTTCTGCTTCCCCTCCGTCTAATTTATCCATCAACCAACCTCTCTCCCCAACCAACAACTTCCGCCGCCATCATGAAGCTCCTCTACCCCACGTCCATCAAGCTCGACCTCGAGTCCCACCTGCGCGCCCAGCACCCGGACATCGTCCTCGTCGCCTACGACCCCGCGGCGCTCATCCCCGCCGAGCACCTCGACGCCACCGTCCTCGTCGCCTGGACCAACTCCGCCGCCAACCTCGCCCACGCCGCCGCGCACATGCCCGCCCTGCGGTGGGTGCAGTCGCTCGCCGCCGGCCCCAACGACGTGCTCGCCGCCGGCTTCGACCGGTCCCGCGTGGCCGTCACCTCGGGCTCCGGCCTGCACAACGCGCCCGTCGCCGAGCACGCGCTCGGCCTGCTGCTCAACGCCGCGCGCCGCTTCTACGAGATGCGCGACCACCAGGCGCGCCGCTCCTGGGCGGGCCACCTCCGCGGCGACCCCACCCTCCCCGGCTACATGTTCTCGACGCTGCGCGGCGCCAACGTGGTCATCTGGGGGTACGGCAACATCGCCAAGACGCTGGCGCCGCACCTGACGGCGCTCGGCGCCACGGTGCGCGGCGTGGCCCGCTCACCGGGTGTGCGCGACGGCGTCGAGGTCTTCGCGGAGGAGAAGCTGCCGGAGCTGCTGCGCGCCGCGGACGCGCTGGTCATGATCCTGCCGGGGTCGGAGGCCACGCGCCACGCGCTCAACGCCGAGCGCATCGCACACTTGAGCGAGAACGCCTGGGTGGTCAACGTCGGCCGCGGCACGTCGGTCGACGAGGCTGCGCTGGTGGACGCGCTCGAGAAGCGGAAGATTGGCGGCGCGGCGCTCGACGTCTTCGAGGAGGAGCCCCTGCCGGCGTCGAGCAAGCTCTGGGACGCCCCCAACCTGATCCTCTCGCCGCACGCGGCCGGCAACCGCCCGCTGGGCTCCGAGGTCCTCATCGCGGAGAACCTCGAGCTCTTCCTGGAGGGCAAGACCATGACGAACACGATGCCGTGACTCGGTCGGGGACGAAGCCAATTGTGAAAATACCGGAGTGGAATTTAATGCGAGGAATAGATTGGAGGGTTTGGACTAAAGTTTGTCGTATATACTAGAAATGAAACCATGAATTGATACGTCTTGAACGCGGTGCGTGTTTTGCCCAATGATAAATTTTCAGCAATACTAGTAGAAATGACAGAAGACAGTAAATTCTAGAAGCTTCAATTTTCAAGATTGAGTTCGTTCTTTTTGTAAAGCCCTCGTACGCGTGTGCCGACCGGGTCGACGTTGGCTCAAGATCCCACTTACACACGGACAGCTGCATACATACATAGACCATGTGTCTACCAAGCCAGCAGCCTCGCTGGCTTCGGAACATCAGATGCATTTAAATAGATGATTCCCTTCACAGAAGATATACCTTGGAATAAGTCTACTATCTCTGTTTATGAACCACTACCTTTGTTGCTGTTATGCTAAGCTAAGCTGCTCGACAGGGGATGTTTTCTTGCAGATGCGCACATGGCCACGAACTGGACCAGAAGGCTGAATGGCTAGTACTTTCAATGCAGTCACCGTAAATAATGTTTCGAAAAAAAGAATGAAAACCTTTAAAAAAAAATTAGAAATTAGCGCCTGTAGTTTGCAGGTCGGATTCCAGAGCTTTCTCTCAAGAAGAAGTTTTGGCCTTTGCTAGAGCGTCTCATTGTCGCCTTTGACGCACCTTTCGATACCCAAGAAGAATTTCAAGGAAACTTCTCCAAAAATAGAACCTTTTTCTTGTATCTTATGCAGAGCTTCTTTTTTTTCTCCTACCTTGACATATCAACAGCGCATCCATTACTTCCGCTCATCCCATCATGAAAAGTGGAGCCGCCAGGTTGCCCAAACCGCAAAGCTCAACCTCCGTGCTCCGTCCACCTGGTCTCCCATCTCATCCAACCTCCCAACCTCATCCCATCCATCCCGCCCGTCCACGATGCGTCTCCTCCCATCCGCCGCGGGGCTCCTCGCCCTTCTCGACCTCTCCGCCGCCTCCACCATCACCCTCTACCTGCCCTCCACGCCCGCGCCCGCCTCCCTCTCCCCTCGCGCCCACGCCACGCTCAGCGCGCCCGGCCTGCGCCTCTCCGCACCCCTCTCCGACGCGCACGCCTTCGTCTTCCGCAACGTGACCGCCGGCTCGTACCTGGTCGATGTGCACTGCCCCAGCGATGGCTTCGCGCCCCTGCGCGTGGACGTGTCCGACGAGGCGGCGGTGCAGGCGTGGGAGACGTTTCGCGGCAACGACTGGGATAACAAGGGCGAGGCGCTGACGCTGCAGAGCAGGGAGGACGGGTCGTCGGGCTTCGAGGTGCGCGCGCTCGGTCGCAAGACGTACTTTATGGAGCGTCCCAAGTGTAGGGTTCCCCTCTCCATGGTCGAGTGACGAAGGCTGACGGTGTGTAGTCTCGGTGATGAGCATCCTGATGAACCCGATGATCCTGATGGGTCTGGTGTCCATGGTCATATTCATCGGCCTGCCCAAGCTTGTCGAGAACAGTACGTGCCCCCCTCCTGATGTTTGGCGTGGTAAGAGACGAACTGACAATCTCTACCAGTGGACCCCGAAACGCGCGCCGAGTGGGAGGCATCGCAAAAAGAGAACCCGATGAACTCGATCCTCGGCGGTGCCGGGCAGCAGCAGGCCAACCCGCTCGGGAACTTTGACATGGCCGCGTTCATGGCGGGCTCGAAGAAGAAGGAGGGCGGCGGCGGACAAGGCGCTGCGACGGCGGCGAGCGGTGCCGAGAGCAAGGCCAACAAGCCCCAGGGCGTGAGGCGATGAAAGAAAAGAAAGGGAAGCGAATCTGCGAATGCGTAGATGAAGGGGAGATTCTGGGTTAGGTAGAAGAGAGCTCAATGGCATTACAAGAATAGACGGCATGCATTTTTAAATCCCGGTGATCCTACGTGCAATGCAGGTTTTATCTTGTGGTCTGCAGCAAGTATGCAACACCCAACGGTAGAAACCGTCAAGTGATGAGGTGTGAAACGTAATACAAGGCTCATATTTCGTTACAAGGGATGCTAGAAGCCCAGGATGATTCCATATCCCACTTTCCCGCCGCCCTACCTCCCCGCGCCCCCCTGAACGTATTCTCACTTCATTCCTTCCTTTAACCAAGAAAGAAAGTCCATTACCAGTCACCGCCGCCGCCATCGTCAAAGTCAGCCTGATCATCACGGCCGTCCTCTATGTTAAAAAAAAAAAAAAAAAAAAAAAGAAACCACTTCCAAAACGATGACGGGCCATTCGATCACGTACCGTATCCGTCCCTGTACTCCTCCTGGTCGTGGTGCGAGATGGCCTGCGTCAGGAGCACGCCACCCAGCAGACCCGCGCCCGCGCCGAGCGCCATGCCGCCCATGCCACCCATGCCGCCGCCCGTGCGTCTCGGCGGCTGCTGCTGCTGCTGCTGCTGCTGGTACCCGCCGCCGTAGCCGCCGCCACCGCCGTACTGCGGACCGCCGCCATAGCCCGGGCCGCCCTGGTTGTAGCCGCCGCCGTACTGGCCCTGCTGGGGGTAACCGCCGCCATACTGTCCCTGCTGGGGGTAGCCGCCGCCGCCGCCGCCGCCGCCGTATTGGCCTTGCTGGGGGTAGCCGCCGCCGCCGCCGTATTGCTGCTGGGGGTAGCCACCGCCCTGCTGGGGATAGCCACCGCCGTACTGGTTATTGTTGTTGTTGTAGCCGCCGCCGTAGCCACCGGGAGGAGTGCTGTTGCTGCTATTGTTGTTGCTGTTGTTGTTGTTCTTGCGACCCATCAGCCTGCCCAGCAGGCCGCGCTCGCCGGAGGCGCCCTCCCGCGGAGGCAGGTCCGACGGGAACGACGAGCCGCCGGCGGGCCGACCGTTGCGGGCGTCTTCCTCGGCCTGCAGACGGCGGGCCATCGCCTCGTCGTCCTCGTGGCCATTGTTGTTTCCGGAGCCGCCGTACGGCGCGGGTGGGTTGCTGCGGTCGTCGCGCTTAGAGTCCGGGTTGTGCTTGGCGTCCTGGAGGCCGCCGCTGTTACCCGCGGCCTCGTACGGCGGCGGGCCGTCCTCGTTGCCAACACCTCCAGTGGCAGGGGCGGTTGGGCGCTCCCACTGGGATTGCTTTGTGTTGAGGTTGACGTAGAACCTGGGTCATGCGGGGTCAGCCCATGCATCCTATGGAGTTGGGGGCAAGGCAATTCTCAATTCGCTTACCATTCCTTGTATTCAGCGTTCCAGCGAGCGGTCCAGCCGGGAGGCACTTCGGGCGCCTTGGGCGGCGGAGGGCCGGCGGGAGCGGCAAAGTCTGACATGTTTTTTTTTTTTTTTTTTTGAATCCTGGTGATTTGAACCGTGTAAGAGGTTGATGAATCGGTTCGGGGGAGTTCGTAGGATAGGGTCGAGGGTCAGCAGGGGAGGCAACGATGCCAAGACAAGTCGTAATTAACGCCCCTCTTGCGTGGTGGTGGGGAGCTTGCGATGCGAGTGGGGTAGCGATTGTCGATAGGAACAAGCAGACAATGAATGATGCAGGAGGAGAGAGATATCTAGGTGATGAGATTCTGGGACGTGATGGATAAAAAGTAGAGGATGATGATATTTTTCATCTCTCGCGCATGGCCTTGTCAGGGTTATATGGCTTTCAGGATGGACATGAAAAAGGACGCATACGTAGGCGGGCGGCCGGGGTGGCGGTCGCGGAGGGAACCTGTGGCTGTACCTCAATAGCTGCTGTACATACATACATAGGTACTTCAGCGTGTTAACTAACTACCTGTACTTGTTTAGTACAAGTAGTGGCACAGCCACAGGGCAAAAGGTCAAGTTTTAATCCTCTCGAGTCTTTACCCAGCTCGGAAAGCATTACGCTGGGCCGGGGTTGGTCATGTTGCCAGGGTTCAGGAAGACGGCCCGGACCATTTTCAGCAGGCTGCTGCAGGTCGCGTCTCGTGCGTGAGCTTCATTGGGCTGGTGACTGCTGCACAGCCTCACAGCTTTCGTGGTGCAGTCTGTATCCGGGTCCCGCGCATCCGATTAGGAGCTTCTTCGACATTCTCCGTAGGGCTTGACGTCTGCACTGCCGCGCGGGTTGGTGATAATTTATTAATTAGTTAGTCACTAAAAACCATGACGTTGCGTAGGTTGTGCAGTTGTAGGTGGCGACTTTGGCTGGCACTTGCTTGCGCTGCATGTCAAATCAGAATAATAGTAGAATATTAGTTACATTATGGTAATGCAAATACTATTCCACATCGCCGCACTGCAGCGATTTCGGACAAGTCACTCGCCTTCATTTCATCCGAATGGTGGTAGCCTGATGTCATCTCAATCCCGGGTTTCCGTCCACTGCTTCAGTAGACACACCACTCGTCTCGGTACAACACCCCACCCACAAGCATTCGTCGTTGTCTGCCTGCAGTATAAAAAAGTCACCCCATGGTTATATTCCACTGCGCGGCCATTCTTGTTAAACTGTAGTGCATTATCAAAAGCGAACTCTGAAATCGAAATTATGTTTGATTAGTATTACATTACGGATGGATACATGTCTATCGTACATTTCATTCCCCTTGTTACAAGTCCGTCGTGGTCTCCTCCTCCGCCCTCGACGACCTCACTTTCCCCATGTCCGTCCAGATCCCCGTGCTCCCGTCCACGGCCGCGCTGATCTGCACAGGCTCGTAAAACTGCACCGCCGCGTAAAAGTGCGGCATCAGCGCCCGCACCGACACCTTGAACCAGCCCTCGTAGTGCAGCATCTCCCTGTTCGTCGCCAGCCTCGCATCCACGGCCTTGACAAACGGCAGCGCCGCGCCGTCGTCCAGCGACCGCAGACACTCCTCGTCGACCATCAGACACATGGGCATGCGCAGACCCGGGTCCAAGCTCGCCAGATGGCCCCCCTCATCCCTTTCCTCCCCTACCTCTTCTTCTTGCTCGTCGTCGCTGTCATCTTCTAGGTTGCTCACGCTGTCGCGGTAAATGTGCGCCACGCCGCCCGGGCCCAGGTCGACGAGCGCGTAGTCGGAGACGAGCGGTAGCTTGACGCGACCGCGGACGCGCGCGAGTCCCGGGACGGCGGGCAGCGCGGCGAGGATGCCGGCGTCGACGAGCTCGCCGAAGCGCCGCTGGAAGCGCTCCCACAGCGGCTCGTCGGCGTAGTAGGTGCGGAAGACGAGGAAACCCATCTCGGCCCAGCGCGGCGGCGGCGACGACGACGACGACGACGACGACGACGACGGGGAGGAGGCCGCCTCGACGCGGCGCACGAGGCGCTGTGCATTTTCCAGTGAGACATCGTCGTGGTCGGCTGCTGGTGTGGTGGTGGTGGTGGCGGCGGCGGCGGCGGCGGGCGGCCCGGTCTTCCCGCTGTCGTGGACGGCCAGGGTCGCGATGCCGTGGGTTGCGGCTCGCCACGCCCTAGCCTCTTGTAGGATCTGATCGGCCTGCTGCCGCGCCTCCTCGACTTTGCGCTCCATGAGTTTTTGCAGCAGCTGTGCGTTGTCGCCGAGAATTTGTCAGTGGCCATGCAAACGCCCAGAGAAGGGGGGTCGACGTATGTATCTATGTATGTATGTATGTACCTCCTCTGGCAGAGCATTGTACTCGGCGCTGGTCGCGTTTTGGTAGGTAGTTTCGGTCCAGCCAGGCGGCAAGTAGGGCAGTAAAGGTAGGCCGGCCATGATGTTGATTCTGGGGGTTAAGGGTTCAAAGAGTGATGATGAAATGTCGAGGTGTTGTAAGACTGGCGGCCAGACAGCTTGCATCTACTCCTTCGAGGGGGGGGGTTGCAGTCGCCCAGTGCAACAACCCTGCCTGGTTGGGGAGATTAAAAAGCAGCGACGTCGGGCAATTTTGTTTATACAAGTCCACCAAACTATCGATTTAGCACGCAGACTAGATGAGCCAAGTCGGATTCTGCATGCGACGCTGAAAATAGATTTTCGGCGCATTTAGTAAGTTTTTTTTTATTTTTTTATTTCCATGTTGAAGTGCTGCACCAAGTGAAATGGAACACAGCCAGCATAATGGAGCAGTGGATGGAGTGCTGAGTAGGCAAATTAATCAAGGGAAAGTGGTGTCAGTTTATTTTAAGAAAAAATGAGATTAATTTGGCATGATCAAAGATTAAATCATTCAACATTCGAAATTGCACTACCCATCACGTACTAGGTAGTACTCTACATCTCTCATTGATAAGAGCAGAACAATCGGGCCGCTGCAGCCGTAAGCAACTGCTTTGTCTTTTGCATCGAGAGCATCTTCCTTAACTTGGAGGTTGCACCCCGGAAAGCGAAAATTTCCTCGATAGCCATTGCTGCTTTACCGTAGCTATCCCCTCAGCATCATCCTACCCGCCAACCGATGTCCTGCCACGAGAGCTTTCGAGAGACGGCGACTTCGGCGTGACGAGACTCACCTCTTTATCACACTCGTTGTGCAATGTACTGGGCAAATGGTAGACAGCACAAATGTTTGCAAGTATAGCAGCGTCACTTCAAAACACCCGCAGTGCAACATCTTGGTTGTGCCCTCTCCCTACAATGTTGCCTGATACCACACTTACCGACGTCGACTTCCACTCAGAAATCCTGAAAAATACCTGTTTACACATGTTTCACCATGTCGGACCAACCGTGAATCTATTCTTGCCTCTGTTCTAGGCGCGTCATTACGTGGCAACGTTGAGGAAACACAAGGCGGCCATCAAGACAGCAGAAAAGTCACCAGCGCCCAGCCCACACTCTCTTCGTCGCTATTGTCTCTTCAAGCTATTTGATCTAGTATTAAAGTAAGAAAAACAATATGGGCATTGAAAAATCATAAACTCGCCTGCAGTTTACCGACGCTGATGACACCGGCTGCGAAGACGGCGCCAAACATGACGCTGCCAAAGACGGGACCGCCAGATGTCAATGCCGGGACATTTTTTCCCGAAATTTCCTTACGACATATGAAATATCTTCTACAAAATCCTTTCAAGTCGCGAGATCAAAAACCTCCGTCGCACCTGTCATGGAATACATGACAGGGCATGTTTACGGCTAGAGCGTGTGTTTCTCTCCAAACACCCCTCTCGACATCCAAGTCTTTCTCTCCATCGCCGACCACCCTGTTCTCCGGCATCCGGTCAAGGAGGTCATGTATCACAGTGTAATATTCTCCGGGTCTGCCTTCGAAGTGCGCAATACTAACTTTGAGTTTTATCTCACGCAAGAACATGACGTGCGCAGCCAGGACTGTTCGGAAAACAGAGCCTGGTCGGAAAACAAAGCCTGGTCGGAAAACAGAGCCTATTTTCGCAGAAGGCGACTCACAAACTGAGGCTGGTCGTG
Source organism: Cordyceps fumosorosea ARSEF 2679 (assembly GCF_001636725.1). Lineage (NCBI taxonomy): Eukaryota > Fungi > Ascomycota > Sordariomycetes > Hypocreales > Cordycipitaceae > Cordyceps > Cordyceps fumosorosea. The sequence continues at coordinate 346,729 of NW_017387303.1, read as the reverse complement.
AGCGGTACAGTCTCCTTCCCCTGTAGACGCGACACTCCCGAGCTCCGAGACTGCCATCGTGGCTTCTAGAATTTGTCACTACCGGGTGTGGTGAGGACTGGACAAGGAATAATTGCCCAGACTCGTTGATAGTGACGGAGGAGAGCGCGTGCCGGCTTGCCAGGCCCGAAAATGCAGGGCTCTCGACTTCACCTTCCCAAGACGGCCCAGATTGTTCGGTGCACTCAATGACGAACCTTTGACGCGATCGCAGCCATGACGTTGACGTTCCAGCGGGTAAAAATTACGTTGCATCTGAAAGGAGAGAGCCTAATTTATGGAATCAGTCAACAACAGAGTGAGTGATCGTTGCCCTGCGCAATTCATACCATGCTTTACTCCTGGTTACCGTTACCATTACGGCTGGTATACAGTACCCCGTCGGTTGACTACTATTTCTAGCTTCTTAGGCAAAGCGACATGATGTAACTGCGTACTTTTTGAATGCGCCTCCTGTTGACGTGGGGTTGACCAGCTGTTGGTTAGCAGCGCAACATGTAACAGTAAAAGTGCACCGACGGTCTGAGAAGTAGATCCATCCTGTTCCGGCAACAGCTTTAGCACTGGGTAGTCTTATCCGGTAGTTATCAGCCATTTACCTGCTGCGCTAGGGTTTGCCGTTTGGGTAGTAGCTGAGAAGTTGCTTGAATCGGCGGCTGACCTGTAATTGATGTCGTCATACTTCGGTCAAAGTACTCCTCGCTTCAAATTATATATCTATAAATATTTGCAACCATCAAGGTTGCTGCTGAAGTCCTTCACGTATCCTCGAACGCTACTCTTGTCCCAATCCCGTTTACAAACTGTGTATACCACAAGACCTTTTTAGCAAATATTACAAACACCATGGCCTGCTCGTGCGGAACCACCTGCAACTGCTCGGGTCCCAACTCGTGCAATTGCGGCAATGCTTGCACTTGCAAGAACTGCGGCGTACGTGCTTGAATCCTACAAGGGGTCGGTCAATTACATATGCATCCGTTACTGACCGCATGCTTAGAAATAAAGTCGGTTCGGCCCTTGGGCCACACTGAGAGAAAGGCCATAGCTTGGCCAGCCGGTAGTGCAGTAAATAGTGTCCTAGAAGACCAACTATGTAGCTATGGACCAGATATCAGTTCAACAGCTGGCAGAACCCTTTTTATGCCATTAAAAGAACAAGTCGAACATGCAAAAGGGAAGAAATCTATCGCCGTGCATTTTCTAATGTCTAGAGTTATTGACCTCGTGGTAAAACTAGCTACAGTGCATTCCGAGGAAGTCAATTTAGTGACATCACAATGAGGCATACGTACACTCACAGCAATTAGAACGGGAGTTGCAGTGGTCTGACCATGCAAACTGCAAAAAAATTGTCAATTTTAGCATTCAACCTATTTCAATTATAATTTTTTTCAACGGGTTACTAGCAAGCAGTTAACCATGTCCCCCGTGCGAACCAGAGCTGCAGCATCTGATCGCGGCACTGCTCAAGCCCCAAAACATGATCTAGGCTCCAGCCACGGCAGCTCGCAGAAGGCCGCGAAAACCGACAGCCGCGGTGATGGAAAGGCTGAGAGCGCTGCCTCACTTTCCAAATCAGCTTCCAAGGCAGACACAAAAGACAAGCAGCCGTCGCAGAAAGCGGAGGACAACACCGCTCCAGAGGTAGTCGAGACGGGCATCTTGAACTACTTCATTCGAGGACGAGTCGAGATTGAGGAGCCCAAGTCGTTGGACGAGATTGCTCGCGGGTACTTGGTCATGCGCCCGCTCCCCGACGACATCGATCTCTCTCAGCGCCCGCTCCCCAAGTCCCTCGCTGCGCGGCTGCTTGCCTTGCCCAAGAAGCAACTGCCACGGTCTACCAGCGACCGCTTCATGGCGTTTGTGGATGAGACGGGCATGCCCTATCCTGAGCTTGCAGAGGGCTTCCTCGCGCCCCGGGAATACGCGACCAAGACAAAGGGGATGCGCCATGTGCCCAGCGCCACACCGGTCGGAGAGGGCGTATATGCCATCGTTCGGGCGCAAAAGGAGACGCACTTTGCCTATGCTGCTACGCTTCCCGAAGAGAAGCGAGAGTTTCAGCGTGATCTCGGCTTTCGCGATCGTGGCAGCTTCATCATGAGCAGCAAGAATCCCAAGTTTTCGGGGCCTGCCTCCGCACGACTACCCTCGCCACCCGAATATCCCAAAGAGTAAGTGTGGTGAAGTATACATGTCCGACTTCAGGTGACTAACAAAGGGGGGAAAAGTATTTTAGAAGAATTTGGCTCACACCGTTGGGTTCCTACGAAGCCGGAGCATTTGGACTACAAGAATACGCAGCTTCTTCTCATTGGGCAGGGCGAGAAGCCTCAATTGACCACTGGCGATGTGGAAGGTCAGGCCAAGGTCGAAGATGAAATGGAAGTATTGATGGAAGAGGATCTCAAGGGCATGCAACATTTGTCGAGCAACGAGTCAGAAGCGATTTTTGCAGACTTGCATGCCAAGTCCGAGTGGTTTCACAACATTCCGGAATCATTCGGCAAATCATCATGCGTCTAGGTCTCGAAGAACTAATTTCTTTTGCTGAAAATGATCAAAAATATGACACAGAGCCACTTGAGATGCTCAAGTAAATATCGCAATGGTGCGAAGGCTGAGGCTGGATTTCCAAAGTTATTATGTTGTCAGCTTACAAACGTGTTGGGCGATGATGGATCGGGCTATTGACCTCGATTTGTCGATGGACTAGAGAAGCTTTTGTTGGTTTATTCAACAAAGCAGAAGAAATGGAAGATTGGGACACACGATATCTGCGTGGGATCCAGACGCAGAGCTGAACGCAGGTAGCGTAAGAGAAAACCAGGTCCAAACTGTCAATCGTTTATGAGCTCCATTCCTAAGGCTATCAACTGTGTGAATTAGAAAGGAAATGCATTTAATGAACGTGGCCAACTGTCGTCCTCCCAAGTACGCCAAAATGAAACTCTTTCTTGCAGAAAGGCGGCGAGCAAGCGGTCAAAAATACACACCCAAACGAGTTTGGGGTACAGTATCGGCAGCTCATCATAGGCTCGAGCTAGGGAGTAATGCACAATGTGCAGAATATATAGCCATGACTCCGTAAACGTTAGTTTACCGTGTTGCACCCGAATTATCTCTCTATTTGCCGCCGGGTGCCGCAGCCTACGCGACTTTTGGCATTGGAGACTCCAAAAATTGACCCTATCCCTAATACTTTAACTGGTTGGTAGCTCGCTTTGATTTACTTGATTTACTTGATTTACTTGATTTACTTGATTAGAAGGACAGAAGGACTTACTTTCAGCGGTTCATGATTAGGTACCAGTTTGGCTGGGACAAATGCTCTCAACACAAAGGTCGATCCTCCTCGTCTCGAACGTTCTGATCTGCAACGGCAGCATGAATAGGCTCTTAAGCTGATCAAGCATCGAAGCCTGGACGGCCGACGTGTGGATCAACACTGATGCCACGGTTGGCTTCGGCCACCGCCGTCTTGCCGTCAACGACAACTCGTCGTCCGACAACTCGTCGTCCGCGGTGCCGACTGCAGTGCAGTTACGCAGTCGGGCATGACACCGCTGATGTACGCTGCTAAGCAACGGGATCCAAGCGCGACGGGGGAACTCTAGCAATCCCGTGAGCAGAACTCCCATGAGAGTGAGAACGAGGTTTAAAAGAAAAGAAAATGACGCTAGGGTATTCATGAATCTAATCTACTCCCCTTGCTTAATAATCTCTGGTATTTCCTCGCTGCATAACAGCAGAAGCGCTATATTCTTCTCCCTCTTCTCTTTGGCATACATTTACATGAACACTAGTAGTCACCCACCACATTTACACGCGGTCGTCATCGCCCAGACCCCCCGCGCGACGCTCCCCAAAGAGGTACGCCGCCTCGAGGCAGAAGCGGCCGTGGCCCATCTCCATGCGGCGCTCGCTGCCGTAGCAGACGAGCACCGCGTCGACGATGCCGCTGAGGACGCCCTCCATGGCGCCCATGACCGAGTAGCCGATGAAGCCGGCCATGAGGCCGACCACGTAGGCGTACGCGGAGCCGCGGACGCCGACGCCGTCGGGCAGTGTCAGCCGCAGCTGCTTGGCCGTGACCACCCAGCCGCCGAAGCCGAGCGCCGTGGCCATCAGCAGTCGCGTGGCGACGAGAAGCAGTTTGGCGAGGCGGTACGGCAGGAGCCCGGCGCCACCGCGGGGCAGAGCGCGGGGGGTGAGCGTCGTCGTGGGCATGGCCGGGGTGACGAGCTCCATCTGATCGAGACCGCGAGCAGCCGTCGCCAGGCCCTGTGAGTGGATGGCGGCGTAGGTGACGGTGAGAGGATTGGTGAGGGCGACGACGGGCGTGGGGATCCAAAAGGCGGCGACGTTGGCGACGACGGCGCCGATGCGGCGCGGCAGGAAGAGCAGGGGCGCGCGGACGAGCAGTGATAGGAGGGTGGATTGGCACACGCTGCCGAAGATGGTGGTCACGGCGTGGCCGAGAGCGGCCAGCACCACGTCCCGGGATGAAGGCGCCGCGGCGCCGCCGGCGGCCGCATTGCGGTGAAAGTACCATTGCGAGACGGTGGCGGCCGTGGTGGCGCGGTGCACGGCGTTAATGACAGCCATGGTCCACATGTACATGAAGACAAAGGCGGCGCCGAGCCACCAGCTGGACAGCTGGATGACGAAGCGGACCAGCGACTTGGAAAAGTAGCCGCCCATGAAGACGCGCGTGAACATGACGAGCCAGGCCCAGGTCCAGACGACAATGAGCGCGAGGCACGCGAAGCCCATGACGAGCAGCGCCGGGTTCTGCGCGAGGATGCGCGAGGAGAACTGCAGAATCTCGACGGCCTGGCGGATTGCCCGCCGACTCTTGCCGACGACCCAGAGCCAGAGCAGGCAGGCGGCGCCGGGGATGAGCGCGAGCCAGCGCATCACGGCGTCCTGCACGCTGGCGCCGCGCGTGCGGCCCTTGAAGGAGGAGATGAAGGCGTAGAGCGAGAAGGAGAACATGATGACGGGCACGGCGACGAGGATGACGCTGACGAGCGGTCGTGCAAATGAGCGTAGCGCGGCGAGCCACACCAGGGAGACGAAGACGGCGACGATGGTGTCGACGGCGAGCATGTGGAACGAGCGCTGCAGCGTCGCGTAGATGGTGTCGCCGACAGGGCCGCTCCGTGGGGACGTGTGCAGCCACACGAGCACAAAGGTGGAAAGCATGGCGGCGAAGCTGATGAGGAATATCCAAGCGAAGAAGGGGTCGTGACGGAAGGTTTCGCCGTCAATGAAGCCGGTTCCAACTTCCATGGGCTGCCCCTGCATAGGATCGTCTCGTTGTAGGCTGTTCAGCTCAGATCGGTCTGTGGAGGAGCGTCGTAAAAATGGTGTCTGTTCAGCGGACGGCTGTTTGAAACGTTGAAAGGGCGGAGGGCTTGAGTCGGTGTGGGTGTCGCCTAGGAGCGACTCCGGTGGTTCATCGTCGCCGTCATCGTCGTCTTGGGATTCTAGGCCTACATCTACCATGGCGGATTTGCCTCCACGACCCTGTGACGTCGCGTCCGCGGTGACCTCTTCGGCCTCTTCGTGGAGCGTATCGTGCGCTACGTTGTGTCGGAAGCCACTCCGCGTGCCGTTCCAGCTGCTCTTGATGCCCCGGCCGCCTCGTCCCGCCGTGCGGCCGCGATACGGGTCATCATCATCGTCGAGGCCGGCACTCTCGTCGAGCGACCCCCTGCTGTGGCCTTCGGACTCGGTGCTCTCGGCGAGCTTGCTGGCAGCAGCGACACGGCGAGAACGCTGGAGAGCGAAGAGATCAGCGGCTTCACGGTCGCGCTCGGCCTCATCATCCTCTTCACGGAACTCGTCGAGGGTGCCGTGGAAGAGCGGTGCGTCGTGGGCGGCGGATATGCGGGAGGCGGCAAAGGCGATATTGCCGAAGCGTGAGCCGGTGCCGTTTTGTTGATACGGGTTACCAGTGCCGCCACCGTAGCCACGGGAGAGGAAAGATCGCGTGCCCGCAGCGCTGGTGCGATGTCGACCAGGCCTTGATGAGGGCCAGTCGGAGGCGTTGTGTTGGTTCGCGTCGTCGTGGTCAGTTTGGCCGGCAAAGTTGGATATGCGAGACTGGGACTGGGCGAGGAATCTGGAAGCGTCTGCATCATCGAGGTTAGATGGGGGATGTCATCGAGATAAGCTCCACGCTAGGCAACAGACGTACATTCGGAAAACATGGTGATGGAGATTCGAGGCACCAGACCGCCACCTCGCCGAGAGAATGGGGTTGGATTATGGGTATGGCAGAATGATGGCGAGGATGGACGGAAGGATGAGACAAGAGGTAAGAGTTGGAGATGCCGGTTCTGGGGGTCGTCGCCGATTACGTGAATCGGGGTTCCGATTACGCACTAGGTAAGAGGATGAAGGATGCCTGGGGGGGATGCAGTCTGGTCGCAGGGATGATTATTGAGCTTTGTCGTGGGAGGTAATGCGGTGAGACGTGAAATCGGAACAAGGGGAAATGCAGCTGGTGCTGATGGAGGGTGTGTTGAAGATGCAGTGTGATTTTGAAGATGAATAATTATGGTTGCGGACGGATCAAGTCGGAAACGGCATGGAGGCGGTCTTGGTCATGGGACATTGATTGGGATCCTGTGAGCGTGGGGTTTCAGGGTAGGAGATGACTCTGCTAGCAGCTGACTGGGGTAGATAAGGCGGTGATGATGGCACCTGCAGCTGCTGCAGCAGCAGCAGTACCTGTTACAACTCACCTAGATAAGTTACTATATGTTTACTGGATATTTGTGGATGAATTCTTTTGGTGGATTTAATAGTATTTGGTACATTCTTGTGGTTGTTGTGCAGTTACTGGCTGGCTGCTTATTATTACACCGTACCAGGTACCTATGTACATACATACCTACAGTACCTGGCTGTGCTCTACCGGATGAAGCAGGTGGTCACGCCGCATCACCAAACACCTCGTCACCAACCACGACCCAGTATGCCTTTCAAACCTGTTAAAATTTTCTCTCTCTCTTTTGTCAATAAAAAAGAAGAAATACCCGACAGAGATAGGGACCGACCGCCTTTGGAACTATTACTAAAGACAATGCAGCGGTTCACGCCCGAGACACAACACGGCATGCTAGTAGAAGGAATGAAAAAGAAAGAAAAAAAGAAAGCGAAACAATACATAGATTTTTTTTTCAAAATATATCAAAATATATCAAAATATATCAAAATGTCTCAATTGAATATCATCCTGTCAGACTATCGTGCCAGTAGAACTCGCCATCCTTCATCTGCACTCTCTACCCAACCAGCCACCAAGACGATTAATAACTACACTCAACCACAAACATCATACAAAGTCCATATTCGTCTCTTCAAAAAACCGAAATCCCTCCGTCAACTAGGATATCCGCCCCCGTCATATAACTCCCCGCCCGACTCGCCAGCAGCACCACCGCGCCCGTCACCTCCTCCGACACGCCCATCCTCCCCCACGGCGTCCGCCTCGCCCACTCCCTCCTGTGCGCCTCCAGCCCCTCGCCCTCGTTCAGCACCGTGTCCACGTACCCCGGACTCACGCTGTTCACCCGGATCCCGTGCCGCGCCCACTCCGCCGCCAGCGAGCTCTTGAGCGCCAGCACCGCCGCCTTGGCCGCGTTGTAGTGCGCCTGCGGCTGCGGGAAGTTGACCAGGTGCGCCCCCGAGATGCTCGCCGTCAGCACCACGCTGCCCGTCACGCCCCGCGCCACCATCGCGCGCGCCGCCGCCTGCGCGACGAGAAAGGTGCCGGTCGCGTTGACGTCGAGCATGGTGCGGAACTGTGGAGGCTCCAAGTTCAGGGCGTGGGCGGAGCCGACGATGCCGGCGAAGATGCAGCAGGTGGTGATGGCGCCGCCGAGCCGGTCCTCGGCGGCGGAGATGGCGGCGGCGACCTCGGAGGCGGAGGTGACGTCGACGCGGTGAAAGGTGATGGTGGCGGAGGGGAAGCCGGCGCGCAGGGAAGCAACAGCAGCGTCGCCGGCAGAAGAGGAGAGGTCAAGGATGGCGAGGCCCGAGAGGCCGTGCTCGAGGAGCGCGCGGCACGCGGCGAGGCCGATGTCGCCGGCGCCGCCAGCGACGAGCGCGTTGCCGGTCACAGCGAAGCGGGCGAGGGCGCGGTCAGTGGGCGACAGGCTGGCAGGGACGGGCGAGGGGACGGCGGTCTTGGAGGTGCCGGAGCCGGAGCTGAGCTCCATCGACGGGATGCTCCGATGAATCAGCTCGGATCGAGGCACTGACATGTCGGGCGGTCTGTGTATGTTAAGTCGGCAAGAGATTGGGCGGGCAAACAGCAAAGTCAATGGAATTGGTTCGAGATGGAGGTCTTCGTCTTGAGAGAGACAGGGAGTGCCTTTTTTAAGCCCAAATTTGCAAACATGGTGAACGAGCCTGCTCAAGCTATATTCGCGTAGCTTCTACCACCAAAGCTTTGAGGATCATCCAGAGACGATCACCTGCCAGATACAGCAAAAGGCCTAGGTGGTGTACTGTACAGTACACTTCAATCAACAGGAGCCAACTGCACAGTCACGGCATCAGAACGGTGGAGATTTCCGTACAGCCGTCCATATGATTGGCAGATGCAAACAAGGCTTACTCGGAGTTGGACGATTTATTATTAGACCCCTCCGGTCGCCGGACGGCAGGCTTGATGACTTGCAACCCCCACGACGGAGCCGGTTTGGCGCCGTGGGGAACCCAGGCCCTTGGACAGTGAGCCTGCCAGGCTGCGGTGATCAGCTACGGAGGATTACGCAACGCCATTTTTGTCTTTATCATCCAAGAAGAGCAAAACAAAGACCCCAAACTTGAGCTCTTGTCCACGCGGGCTTGAAACAAGGACGCCATGGCACCACCGCCGACTTCACCGACTCCCCGGCGTCGGAAACGGCCGCGCCCTCTCCCGCACGTCATGGCCCGCAACCTCGCCATCGAAAAGCGTCGTCGCGAGGAGATGAACGGGAACTTTCTGGTACGTAGTTTACCTTCTTCTCCCTCTCTCCCTCGTACGCGAGGAATCCAAACAAGCATGCTCACCGCTTGCAGGACCTGGCCCATCTCGTGCCCTCGCTGGCCCACGCCCAGCGCCTCACCAAGGTGCGCATCGTCGGCGAGACCATTGCGCACCTGCGCGAGCAGCGGGCTCTGTGCGCCGCCGCGGCGCGAGACATGCTGGCGCTGCTCGCGGACAACCGCCGCGGAGACGGTAGCGGCGGGACGGCGACGCTTCGAGACGCGCACGAGGGGCCGGAGCCGAGGAAAAAGACGGCGCTGGCCGCGGTGGGAGATGGCGGGAGTCAGCAGGACGCAACGCTCTCATCTACGGGGACGGGGCAGGGTTCCGGCACCGGCACATGGCAGTACGATCTGGGCTTGTGGGAAACAGAATTCGAATTCACGGCCATTCCGGCATCGCAGGAGGAACGACTTCCATGGTCTTGCTCTACTCTACCCTTGCCACCGGAGAGTTCGTCCCTGCCAGCTCCTACGGGCGTGCCCACGCCGCCTCGCGAGGGCTTCGACGCAATCGCCCATCTCACGTTTCCCGCCAGTCTCCTCCCGGACGACACTTTATTCAACACGACACTCGACGATTCTGCAGCGACAGACGACATCTGGTCCGGGCTTGGCCTATGAACAGCTATCCTAAGCCTCTACTACACCGAATGCAACTCTGCTTCAAATCCGCTTCAGCGCCTCCTCAATCGCAGCACGGCTCTGCCGCTCACACGCCCCGAACATGGCCAGCGCCTCCTCCAAGCCCCTCGTCGTCATCGGATCCGCCTCGATCGCCACCTGCAGCGCTGCACCTCCATCCGCCAGGTAGTCCACCTCGACAACCTCCTCCGCCGACACCGGCACCTTGTCAGCCACCAGCGGATCTGTCGCCGCCAGGTGCATCAGACGCTCCGCCGGCACGCCCTCTGCTGCGCTTTGAGACGGCGGCGGCTGGTTCGTCTCGACGTCGAGCGCCGCGAGCTCCGCGAGCACGTTGGCCGGGATCGTGGCGTGCGCGCAGCCGAGCTCCGCCATGGCCATGGCCTCTCGCGCCGACAGGAAGCTCGCCATCTTGACCAGCGGCTGCGGCGGCGCGCCGGGGCCGCTCCTCGCGGAGAGAGTCCGGTAGGCGTTGAGGATCTGGACGATGCGCGGCGACATGGGGTGCTGCAGGGCCGGGTCGGGCAGGTCCGGCCACTGCGCGCGGTCGGTGTGGTACCAGGAGACTTTTTTTTTTTTTCGAAATCTACATTAGCCTTCATCACTTCTGCGACTCCCAAATCCCCCGTCTTGTTGAATACTCACAATTGTAGTAAGGGCTGATGGACAGGCAGCCGGCCTGGCTGGCGGCGACGGCCTGCGGCACGCTGAACAGCGAGGTGCCGAGCGTGCGGATGCCCTCCTTGAGGAGCTCGCGGCCGGCGTTGAGCGCCGGTCCCGTGGCGGGGATCTTGATGCAGAACTGGTCCTTGGCGATGCCTTCCTTTTCGAACTCGCGGGCGTAGGCGCGCGCGTGGGCAAGCGTCTTGGCCTCGTCGTAGGCGTCGGCCGGCGACGTCTGGAGGAGGAAGCGCCCGCGGATCTTGTCCTTGTTGAGGGCGCACAAACGGACGCTCTACACGGCACTTTGGCTTAGCATTATATTCTCCTTTGGTGAGAGGTTGTAGGCTGTGTATACGCACCATGCAGTCGAGAATGGCGCGCCAGCCGTCGTCTTTGCGCTCGCGGACAGTCTTTAGGAAGAGCTCGCGGTTCTCGGGGGCGACCATCCGCAGGAGGACGAGGTTCTGGTTGCTCGTCTGGTCAAAGGGGACGAAGGGGAGGAGGGCCGCGGTGTCTGCCGGGTCCAAGCCGTCGATGTCGATTTTGACTATGTGAATCTCGGTCAGCTTTGTGACCGTGTCTAGGTCATGTCCGGTGTAAGTGAGAGAACATACTGTGGTGCTGGAGCACGTCGAACCAGGTGGTCTTTGCCATTTCGTAGATTTCTCAAAATATTTTTCTTTGTTTGGTGGCTTACTGCAACTATAATAAATTTTAATATTCAAAACTCGGAAGAATTTGAAGGGTTTATATAATGATATTCTGCGGTACGCCCACCGTTGAACACCTCCGCACTCGGTCTGGAACGGACGCTAAGCATGCAGGTACTGTACAGCAACCACTGTCACGATGGAGCGAAGAGCGGATAAAAGGGTTATTTTTTTTTTTTTTTTTTTTTGAAAAAAAGAAAAAAAAAAGCTTTATGACTAATGTAATATATTTCTTGACTTTATTTTAGAGTTTCTAATTGTCCTCGTATTGCGCTGCAGTACTCTCTCACTGTACAGTGACACCCGTCTCCGCGTCGCCGATCCTGCAGCTTCCAGCTCCCAGCTCCCCCACAGAGCCTGACCTTGTGACAAGAAGCTGCGGCTGCCCAACAAGCAACAAGCAAGTCCACGAATCGCACCATCTCCCATCGCTTGGCCCCCAAACCTCGTCGGATTTTCGAGCTTGCACTATCCCCTTCCGCATCCGAACCCTCAAGACTTCGCGCTCCGAATCTGCCTCGAGCCTCCAGCATCCCACTCATCCGAGCCAGAAGCTTCAGCGCCTTTGCCGTCTTGTCCACTTCCCCCGGGGGTTGTCCGGCCTCGCAATCATTCCACATCAACCTACACGCACGTGCCGACTCCTCTAGGAAGGGCTTCTCGGTACCACATCTGACGACACACAAAACTTCTCGACAACGTCCTCCTCCTCCTCCTCCTCCTCCCTCACCGCACTCGATTCTGCTCCACCGCCGTCAGCCCCGTCATCCCTCCCTCTCTCCTCACCACCACCACCACCACCGCCATGTCGGCGCCGTGGGACTACATCGCCAAGCTCGTCTGCATCGGCGACTCGGGCTGCGGCAAGTCCAGCCTCACCATCCGCCTCTGCGAGGGCCGCTTCTCGCCGCACCACGACGTCACCATCGGCGTCGAGTTCGGCTCTCGCATCGTCCCCGTCGGCCCCCCTCACAGCAAGCCAGCCCTGGCACCTCCCGCCAGCAGCACCCCCTCGACACAACAACAACCCTCCTCCTCCGATGCCGTCGCCGCCGCCGGCCTGCCCGACCCGCCCCGCGACACCAGCAAGACCCCCCAGAAACACATGAAGCTCTCCCTCTGGGACACGGCCGGCCAGGAGACGTACAAGTCGGTCACGCGCTCCTACTTCCGCGGCGCCTCGGGCGCCCTCCTCGTCTTCGACCTCTCGCGCCGCGCCACCTTTGAGCACGTCACCGACTGGCTCAACGACCTCCGCCAGATCGCCGAGCCGGACATTGTCGTCGTCCTCGTCGGCAATAAGGCCGACCTCGTCGGCGGCGCCGCCGCCGAGGCCCGCCAGGTGTCCCGCAACGAGGCCGAGGCCTGGGCTCGCGCCAACGGCGTCCTCGAGTACGTCGAGACCAGCGCCAAGAGCGGCGACAACGTAGAGGCCGCCTTCATGCGCGTCGCGGAGCGCATATACCACAACGTCCAGGCGGGGAGGTACGACTTGAATGATCGGAGGTCCGGCGTCAAGGGGCCCAATGCGGGAGGTGGCGCGGGCCGCCAGGTCAAGCTGGGTCCCAACGGCGGCAAGTCCATCGCCGGTGGATGCTGCTGATTCTGGTGACGAAAGGCTGAACAAAGAACACAAGAAAGAATAAATCAAATAAACACAACTAGCATAAGCCTATAATAATTGAACCGGGGACAGCGATTCTTCCTAGGTGGAAGGGGATGGCCTGGTTTGCTACACAAGATGCCAAAATACTCTTTCTGAATTTTGTATAACACCGTCTGTTTGCGCACAGGTCTCGACTTCAAATTGTGTCAACTAATACATCATATTGCATTAGACACAGAAGCATGCCATACAGCTTCTACCATTTGGAAAAGCAGAGCATGACGACTTGACTTGAAATTTGCATCCAACGAAAAAAATCATAACAGAAAGATCCTTTTTAGACTAGCTGCACATTTTTTAAAAGAAGCAGAAATACCAGTAATTTTGCACCTGTTATACATTGCATTGCAGCTTTTCATGAATGGTCTTCATCGTCCTCCTCCCAACGTCTCCGTTTTCTCCCTCTACTAGTGTGTATTACTGCACATGGCGTACACAAAATTCCAGCATATTACAGGCTATATGCATTTCTCTGTAAATCCAGACACGCCACGGGACGCCTGCGGTCCATGGCCTGCTTAGTCGCTCATGCGCCACGTCTCGAACCACTTCATGTACGAGTACTGCTGGTTGTTGCCAGTCATGCCCCAGCAAATTGGGATAAAGGTAATGTAGAGACCGACAATGACCGAGTACAACACACCGTAGACGCCCCCCTGCACAGCCTGGCTGCGGTTTCGTACCAACCAGTCGACGAAGAAACCGAGGGCGAGAATGGCAAAATACAGAGCCGGGTAGTAGTGGTGAACGTACGTGACACGGGCCATGATGACGAAAGGCAGGTAGTGGAGGAACCAGCCAAGCACGGGGTAGATGCCGGCGTAGTGGATCTGATCAATCTCCTCGCTGTTCAGGTCCTTGAAGCCACGCTGCCAGCGCAAGACATACCAAACGACAACAAGGCCAACAAAGCCAAGCGACACCGTCGACGCCCAGTAAACAAAAGGGTTGCCAAGGAGGAAGTACTTGACAATGTTATCGTCCCAGCCGCACATGCGGAGACCGACGTGCAGAATGGGCCACTGCCACCACTGAGAAGCGAGGTCATCCTGCTTGTCGGGATCGGGAACAAGGGCATTGTTGGACGTCATCATAGCGACGTTCAGGTGGATAAAGTCATGGAAGAAGGGAGACTTGTACGAGCCAGGGTCGCCGGCAGGGAGCTTATCGTTCCAGTGAGATTCGACGTTCCAGTGGGTGTACGCGTCTCTCGGGTTGTTCTTTTGGGTGCATGTCACTTCGATCTGCTTGAAACCCCACTGAGGAAGGTTGGTGTTGCCAGCGCGGAGGTAGCAGCCGAGGACGGGGTGCTTAAGACGAAACGAGGTAGCCAGGGTACGGATCCGGCTGCGGTCGCGAGAGGCAGCATCGCGGACGACCTCGACCTGCCAGTGGTCCTTGTCGTCGCCAACAGTCAGGTTGCCGTACGAGGAAACTTCGCGGTCAGATTTGGTCATGGGGGCGGAAATCTCATGCGAGTGCAAGTTGCGGCCGGTAGAAGCGTGGATAAGACGAATCACGGAGCCATCAGAGATGTAGCGGATGTCGGTGGAGTTGGCGTCGTAGTCGGGCTCGCTGCGGTTGGGGTAGATAAACCAATCGTTGTTCGAGTCCTTGTGGTGGTAGCAAGTGACCTGCTGCTGCTGGGAACCCTCGGGGTAGGTCTGGACGTGGGAGTGGAGAAGACCGCCACCGTAGCCCATGTTCTTGAGAGTGGCGCGAGAACCAATGGCGATTTCGAGAGGGCTATCCTTGCCGACATCGGTGCCCTGGAGGTTTGCCTGGAAGAGGGAGCTCATCTGGGCATCGCCAGGTCCACTCTTGCTGAGGATAGCAAAGTGCAGGGCAAAGGACAGCATGTAGATGAGGAAGGGCACAATGATGAGGCCAACAACACGGGTGACGACGTGGGCGCCGAGAGTGGTAACAGGCATCTTGGTGTTGCCGAACTTGTTCCAGAGATCTTCGGCAGTGTAGATGCCAACGAGAGCAGTGACGAAAAGACCGACCAGCTTAACACTGCACACACAGCCAATGCTGACACCAGTCAGGAAGAGCCAGAGGAACCACTCCGGTTCAAAGCTGTTGTGGCGTTGGTTGTGGAACTTGGCCCAGCAAAAGACGGTGGCAACAGTTCCGCAGAGCAGCATGGAATCGAGAAGGATGAATCGGCTAATGGTGGTGTACGAGTTCTCGCAGAGGACCATGAGAGTGACGAACCAGACGGCAGGGCGGCGAAGGTTGAGCTCTTTGGCAGTGTAGTAGGCCATAGGGATGCAGACAATGCCGAAGAAGGCATTGAAGGCACGCATGAAGGTGTAGTTGACCTCCTCAGGGTACTTGTCGCCAGACTTGAATTCGAAGGAGCCGTTGTAACCTGCCATGACGCCGGAGAGGCCAACAAGCATCTTGCCGAGCGGGGGGTGGACATCGAAGTAGTACTCGTGCTTGATGTAGTAGGAGCCGAATTTGCCAAAGCTGCGGGTGTTAGTCAAGGTGGCGTGCCTTTTCGAATGGAGCAGCTTACTGAGCTTCATCCCAAGTAACAATATCGCTGATGCCAATCTTCCAGAGACGGGTGAAGAAGGCCAGGGCCGTGAAAATCAGCGGGGCAAAGATGGGCTCCCACTGGTTGAAGATGTCCAGGGCGGTAGGGGCCTGGATGGTTGTTAGGCATAGCAATTGAAGGGTGCGATCAAGGCTAACCAACCTTCTTGACGAGCTTCTTGTCATCGACGGGCTGCGGCACAGCAAGGGCGGGCTGCAAGGGTCCGGCAGCGCGCTTGCGAAGGCCTTCTCCGGCATCAATGCCGGAGGCGGCGGCGCGATCGGCAGCCATTGTGTGTGTTTCTCGTAGCCTGGATCAAGGCTTTGTATTAAAAGAGTCGATACGTATCGAAGGTAGAAAAGGAGAACCACACGACGACGTGTGGGCTCGGCGTAAGAAAAGGAGGAGAGGCGCAGCTGGACCAGGCAGAAGACCTCGCGATAGGTGTAACGAAGGGACGAGCTGTCAGGACTCAAAGGAGCAAAAGGACTAAAAATGGGAAGAAAGAAGAAAGAAGAAGTAAGCCCCCAGCATCAGACAGCGACCATAGCAGTCGCGATGAAAGAAGACGATGAGGAGGAAATAGAGGGGAGGATGGAGAGGGCGACGAGAAGAAGCAAGGCTGGCATGGAGATGGGAATCGAAAGGGGATTGTCAAGGTGTTGTGCGGGTACAAACTATTGCCAGCTACCCCCTAGCATTGCAGGAGACGAGGAGCGCTGAGCCTTGGAATTGGCTGCTTTTCGCCCGAGCACTGTCTAGCTGGAAGCCATTTTGGCCAGATTGCAGAGAACTGGCCGCTATAATTAGTGCTTTTAGTGGGACGCGACGCGCTGGCCGGTGCTCCGTCAATTCGTACAGCCCGCACAGATGCGGTTCGCAAACCTACGAATACAGGTCATGTTCAGCTTTTCTGAAAATGGGATGGATAATCTCAACTCTCCCCCCTGCCACTGATTTGCCATCAAGTTAATTCAATGCCGCCCAGTCCGCCCCAGCTGCGCAAAACGCCGCCGCTTCAGACGACTGTGCGCTACGGAGCAATACGTGGCACCCAAACAATGTGCTGTAACAAACCCTGCGCTTCACATCCAGGGACCACCAAACCATTCACCAGCCACAGTTAGTCGACTCGCCGCCACTTGTCGCCACACTTCACCATCCCCTCCAGCACCTTTGCCTCTTCTTTATTCCGCCTCCTTCGGACTGTCCGTCACATGCCAAGGTGCTCTGCGTTTCTAGGTAGTTACAGTCCGCCTTACCTCAGCGAACATCAAACCCTGGACATTCTTAACCTACTTGTGGCATGACATTTCTCGCTCGCTTTCTCAACACCACATGTGATAACATGTAGCATATCAAACCATTTATACTCAGCCCATCTCCGAGGACAACGTATATATAGAGCCCGCCCATTACGTGGCAACCCATCTATGCGCCCTCCCCCATCCACCACCATCTGCAACAGCAGCTGCGAACGCACCAACCAATGTCATGTCGTCCCTCGTCTCTGATTTCATCATCAACCCTGTTCTGCGCCAAGCCCGCCGATTCTCTGAAATCTCCCGTTCGACATTTGCCGGCGAGGAAAACGCCGCCGCCACCGCGCCGCCCGAGGCCATAAGCGACGCCTCCGAACCAGAGCACGACGCCCACGACAATGTCGCCGTCATACCCTCTAGTCCCATCGCCGAGCCCTCGAGTCCCGTAACCCGGCCGCTCTCCGAATCTGCGGCGACGCCAGTCACACCTCGCTCTTCGACGAGCTCCCCGCCGCGCGACCACCTCGGCTTCCCGGCATCACCTCGTAAGGCTGGCGGGCCTATCCCCGAGGACGATGGCATGAGCGCGCTACGGGCGCGGATACACCAGATCAATGTGCTAGAAATTGGGCAAGCCGAGAAGGCCAAATTGATACACGAAATATTGTTGGAAGGTTACCGCGCCTCGCGGCCGCACCTGGCTCCCATAAGCCCCGGTCGAGAACCAACAGCAGCCGAGATATCACGCGAGTACCGCGTACCGGTGCCCATGACGCTTGAATCACTGAAATTCTGGCAGAACCAAGTCGGCGAGACTGCTGCCGCAGAAAAGTTCCTGCTCACCGATGCCGACCTGGCCCCGACCTACGCCCCCATCCGGCTGCCTAAGAACGCCGATGGCACCAGAGACCCCATCACGCCGCCAGATATGCAACCACCCCTGGGATGTGCTCATTACGAACGTAACGTCAAGCTCCAGTGTTCTACCTGCAACAAGTGGTACACCTGCCGCTTCTGTCACGATTCGCAAGAAGACCACAATCTCGTTCGCCACGAGACGAAACACATGCTGTGTATGCTCTGCGGTACACCACAAAAGGCGTCTGAAGCCTGCGTCAACTGCGGTGAAACCACGGCACATTATTACTGCAATATTTGCAAACTCTGGGAAAACCGCAAGAGCAAGCCCATCTATCACTGTGACGATTGTGGCATCTGCCGCCGCGGCCACGGCCTTGGCAAGGACTTTTTCCACTGCAAGACGTGCCGTGCTTGTATTACCACTTCGATTGAAAGCTCTCACAAATGCATCGAGCGCTCCACCGACTGCGACTGCCCCATCTGCGGCGAGTACATGTTCACTTCACCAAAGCCTGTTGTCTTCATGCCATGTGGCCACAGCATTCATAAGAAGTGCTACGACCAGCACATGAAGGTGTCATATAAGTGCCCCATCTGCAACAAGAGTCTTGCCAATATGGAAACGCAGTTCCGCAACCTGGACCTCTTGATTCAGGCACAGCCTATGCCTGCTGAATTCCGAGACACCAAGGCTGTCGTGCTGTGCAACGATTGCTCTGGGAGGTGTACGGTGCCCTATCACTGGCTTGGACTCAAGTGTCTCATCTGTCTTTCGTATAATACCGTGGAACTGCAGATCCTCGGCCGCAACAGTGAGATCCTACAGGCGGCTAATGAACGACAAGAGGATCCTCCGGTGGCTTCCGAAGCAATGACGGCTGCACAGCCAGTGAGCATCCCTACGGAACGTCCGGCGGGCGCTATTAACCGCCGCCGACACTCTTCTAGCCTGCAAGTCGACTCGCAGCATCCCGTGCCAGATCGGACTGCCAGGTCACTCTCACCACAACCCGTTTTCCCCGAGCACCATATCCTGCCGACCATTATGGCTGCGGAGGAGGACTCAGA
Source organism: Cordyceps fumosorosea ARSEF 2679 (assembly GCF_001636725.1). Classification (NCBI taxonomy): domain Eukaryota; kingdom Fungi; phylum Ascomycota; class Sordariomycetes; order Hypocreales; family Cordycipitaceae; genus Cordyceps; species Cordyceps fumosorosea. The sequence continues at coordinate 328,210 of NW_017387303.1, read as the reverse complement.
TAACGACATTCTCGGCATTTGGGGTCGCTCGGGAGGAGAGTCCAGCAGCGATGAAGAGGAGGTGGAAGAGTACGATAGCGACAGCGATGGTCTTCCAGAAATGGACGACGAGGACGACGAGGAAGAAGACGACCCAAACGAGATTGTCCTGATCGGTCATCGATGAAACAGGAACTTTTTTTTTTAACCCAGCTCTTATGATTATAATTTTTGCATACATTCACGGCATTACAAAGATATAGCGGCGGACAACGGGAGAGGTGCCTCGGGGACTGCATCTATCGGCGTTTACTTTTGTTTTGGAGTTTGGGGCTTGCATGGTTTCGGGAAAGCGATGTTGGAGTTCGAGTATATTACAAAATGCATACAAACATTGTCCTTCACGGCGCGGCAGTACAAAGGATGAAGTTAAATGTATTGTGGTATTGTGTTTATGCGTAGCGCTCTAATCACCAAGCGGACAGGGTGGTATTGAGAAGACAAGACGTCCATACAAAGCCACTTTCTTGGGAAGGGGGAAGAAATTCAGTATGAATATTATACAGTCATTATTCGTATGTTTCGTGTGTGGAGAGCGGCATGGGCCGTTCGCCTCCTCGTGTCATTGACGCTCCATGTCCTGCTCAACGAGCTGTGCCTCCTGGCGGAGTTCCCTGATGACTTGCTGCAGCGTAGTCTGTTAGCAATTCACCCCCCAACAAGAACCTCCTCGAGGTAAATGACGTACCGCCAGTGCTTCCGGGTTCACGCCCTGCTCGATCAGCGCGACGCAAATGGACACCGTTTTGCGATCGAGGTGGCAGTTCTGGGTGCGCGTCGTCAGTGGGTGATGAAGATTGGAGGGTTATGGACCAGCGGAGGGAGGCAGGGACGTACGAGAATGGTAGAAATCTCGTGTAGAATGTCGACGGCCTGCTGCGCGGCGGCGCGCTTGTCAATCTCGGGCATGGCTGTGTTGGGATGCTCTTGTTTGATGCTGAACGGGGTTGATGGTTTGGCGCGAGACGCGACTTGTGCAAGTGCAACACCCCGCCAGGGTCGGCCCGGTTTAAATGGCAGAGGCGATTGTAGAAGATGTTGAGACCAATAAATCAGGACGGTTTTGTTTGATTAATTTCGCTCTGTTTATTTGATATCGACCAAGGTACTCATTTTAATTGGACTCGAGTATATTGCCGTTCAACAAGGTTTATTTTATCTCCCGCTTGAGAGCTGGCAGTTCCACCTTGCACCTCGACTTTAGAAGTTGTTAATCACCCAGGTGTGCCCAGACATTGCCACCCCAGGCAATACGATTCAGTTTGAGTTCAAATATGCAAGTCGAAAAATCGCTTGGAATTATTCGCTGTCAAAAGTGTAACCGAGACTCAGCAATCAACGCGCCCCAACACCATCAAATGCCCCATGACCACCTCCCAAGGTCAAGATACGCCCAAATACACACAGGATATATACAAAACCATCCACCCTCCCCCCAGCCATCACGATCGCATAGCCTCCACAAAGAGCTCCCTCATGCCCTTGAGCAGCACCACGAGCTCCCTGGACTCGTTGACCCTCTCCAGGACCCTCTCGACCGCCTCGCGCTCCAGCTTCGGCCGGCAGTGCCGGACGTCGTAGTCGCGCGCGCTCGTGATCAGCTCGAACCAGGCCTCGCGCTCCCAGTTGCGCTCGTCGATGTGCGTGTAGACGAAGCGCAGGCGGTCGTCGCGGCCCGCGCCGTCGATGCGTAGGCATAGGTTGGTGATCCAGAAGTCGAGCTCCGGCACGTTGAACCGCGACTGCGCCTCCTGCCGCCGCGCGTGCGCCCGCTGCGCCGCCAGCCGCGCGTCGATGTCCCGCTGCGTCTGCGCGATCTGCGCCTGCAGGCCGTCGCGCGTCGCGAGGTGCGCGTCGCGCTCGGCGGAGAGGGCGGCGATGGCGGCCTCCATCTCCTGCTTCTCCGATTCCTCCTTCTCGACGCTCTGCTGGTACGTGGTCGTCTTGACCTGTGCGATTTCAATGTCCTTCTTCTTCATGCGTTGGTCCTCTGGCGGGCAAAAAGTAGGTTAGCTGACTGAGTTGCGAGCTACGAGACCAGGAGGAAAAAGAAAAAGGAAGAGTCTGTCCATACCTTGTAGCTCAGCGACGTCCATGCGAAATTGATTGCGCTCTTCCAATACTCGCTTGCGGCCTCGCTCGATGTATGCGTCGAATTTGTTGGTAAATTTGGCCATGCGATCGCGTAGCTCGTCGAAGCCAAAGTTGATGTTTGGTAGCTGGTCTACCATGGATGGCCCGACTGGCGCCAATGTTTGTCGGCTTACGCTGCCAGAAAATGTCAATGTGTGCTCGTGCGCCGTCGCCATTTTGTGATTTCGATTTCTCGTCAGCGTTTAGTGTTGTTGAACCTTGAAGAACAAAAAAAGACCCAGACACAGATTGATACCTGACGCGATAGCGTTAACTTGGTGGAGGTGTTTACTTAGAGTGACCGCGTTGCTCGGCCGACGCCTCCAGCGACTGCCGCACGTGATTCAAAACCGATGTTCACTTTAACCTTTTTTTCTTCTCAGTTATGAACATTAACTACATGAATGGTTTACTGCAGCTCAGGATTTTGCATTCGTATTTTCGAATAACACCTCTTAATTACTTCATCCATTGCTTTTCTTTGCTTTTTTTTCGCTCAGGATGCATGCAACGACAACAAAGCCAATCACATCGGACAGAAAATATTTACTAGTCCCAAATGGCTGAAGCATACAACTTCGCAGGCCATGCATATGGCGATGCCGGTATACTATCATATCGACTGGCAGACCATCATCTGGGAGACCAAATAGGCAGTCTTATTTCAACTCGGCACATCGACAGAGGTCAGCCACACAGTTCTTCCCTCACGTCTATCTTCTATCTAACCTTTCTCACAGAGCCTCGATTCTCCATTGTTGGCGCAACCACTGAGCTCTACCCGCCATCCAAGCCGGCGCAGCCCAACGTGGGCTCTGAGGTATGGCGCGCTCGTCGCGAGCAGCGGCGATGGCTCATCAAGGCTCATCCCGAAGCGGTCATGGGCAACTTCGCATTTCAGGAGCCGCTTCGTCAGGACATGGCCAAGTTCAAGGCCACTGACGCGCTTAATAATGACGGCCTGTTGCTCGCAGTCGGATCAATGCCAACGGTGTCTAGCCGTCACAGCGAAAATAAGCCCGTTCCATTTCTGGCTTCTGCGACAGGCGTATCAGGCGAAATTCTGCGCTTAGCAGTCGCCGAAAAGACCGAGTGGGAATGGGAGGACAACGCAGATGCTTCTTTGCAGGTCTCTGTAATTGATCCTCTACAGAGCGAAAGGGAAGTTACCTGGGCTTCTGATGGCCTCCCTATCACTCAGATTAAATATGCGCAAGGCCGTTCGAAGCGAGGCCATGTTCGATGGCTACTCGTCCAGAAGGGCACCTCAACGACGATATTGCAGCCTGAATACCACACAGTCCCAACCCCTAATGCCCATCACAGCTCTTTCACAGGCAATTTCCAAGTCCAGGTCAAGCCAAATCCAATTTTGAAGCTACGCCATACCGACACAGGCGGTAATGCCCATTCGGATGTAGTGTTTTGCTCTACAGGCTTTAGAAAAGAACCCATTCTCGCTTTGATTGACGAGTGCGGCTTCTGGAGCATATGGGATCTAAAGGGTACACCACGAATTGGCTGCAATAGTGTCAGAGTGGCGATGCAAGCGCGTGGGCATATCATTACTGGCCCGCTCGCAGACTTCCCGTTGCAGCACAAACATCGAGCTGAAAAACATGGTCTTGTCATTGTCTCCGCACCGAGGGATGCTAAGCTAGATCCGTTCGAAGCAGACACACGCACCCGTAGCTCGATCTTATCGACGCCAATTCTTCTCATGTGGAAAGCTACTCTGCTGCAGGCCGTAGCCATGCGTTCGGATAGCATGGTCCCGATTTCGAACAAGTTCTGGGCTCCAGAAGGCAAGAATAATCATATTCTGGCTGTTCACAACTGCCCTGCTACAGAGAGTCGCATCTTCATATTGACAGAGAAGACCCTCGTCTGGGCCGATATAGTCCAGGACCAGGGCCAACCCATAATTCTGATCACCGTACCTCACATAGGAGAGGGGTCCGCGACTGCCAAGATGACGACATGCTCGTTGGAAGATGGCACAGCAATGGTTTTTATCGTTTCGATAAAGACAAACCAACTCTTCGTGTATTGGTTCAAGACTGAAGATGCGGGCCCTGTGCGCTGGCATCGACACGTTACTTCTCTCCCAGGCGGCATCGCTCCTTCTCGTCCCTCGAATATCTCTCACATGACTGTCACCCCGCTACCTCTCACGGTCTCTGACGACGAAAACCCATCTAGCTTGGGGACCAAGTACATGCAGGCAGGAGTGGAATTCTTCCAGGTCAATGCTCTGTTTGATAATTTGAGTCTCCAATCCGGCATCTACACTACGACGCACGCTCCACATCAGGATATTCTGCTGCCCAAGAATCGACTAGCTTGGTCGATGACTGAACAGGAACAGCAGCGAAAGAAGCAGCGAGATAATGTCTTGCAGCGCGTCGAAAGCACGTTTGTGCTTCCCGATAGCATGACGGAAAGGGATTTAACCTCGGCACTTCAGCATGGTGACGCTGACGAAAATGGATTAATTGGCGAGAAAGCACCGGAGGCCAAACTTCCGCAGCCAGTCCGGCTGAACATGGAGAGGCTTTGTTGGGCCATCAGTAGAAGCTTGACAGACGCTCAGCGGGCAGGGCCTAGAGGCCTTCCCAAAGATTTGTTCGAGGCGATGCAGCACATTTTCAATGTGGCCGAGCCAAGAAGCAGGACTCCCTTAACTACTTGGTACGAAACACTCCAGTATCACTCCAAACATCAACTAACAAGATATAGGGTTCAGCTTGCAGAGGCACTAGAGGATGGGACGGGACTCGACGACGTCAACAATGATATGGAAACAGAAATAGAAAGGCTGTTTGACGCTTGCGATGAAGTGAAAATCGTCCCACAACTTCGACGCTCCAACGACGAAGAACCAGCAGATTCATTGATCGGCTTTCGGTACTTATTTCAGGCTTATTGTGGCTTCTGGCTCGACGTCTCAGAATCACGCATCACAGATGATGTCCAGGGGCAACGAAAAGTGTGGATAGCAGAAGTGGCACGAAACATGCTCTTGTCCAGCTACGGCGTTCTAGTTCAGGATGTTCCACTGTTTGGTCCGCAGAGACTTCAGGCAGAACATGGGCGAAGCAAACAAACACCCAGCTCAACTATAATCACGTCCTCACCACCGGTGCAGTGGTCGAGCAGAGAACCACCCAGCTCAGCTTCATTCCCGTCCTCACTACCTAGCTCCCAGGTCACTCAAAGCGCCTCAACCGACGGAAGTGACGACGCCTGGGCGAGACTGTGCCTTTTGGCGCCCTCGCTGTCGACCACGCAGCCAGCGTCATCGAGACCACACAACCTGCTCTCATACTGGCCTTCCGAGCGTGGTCACGACCCGGAGGAATATGTGTCGACGGTAGCCGTCGCCTCGGATGAAAAGTTCAGAGGGGCGCGAGAGAGGCGCGAGAAGCGGGCCAAACGAAGGTCGCGTTTGGATGAATTCAGGCGACAGTCAATGATGGGGCAGAGTCCCGGGCAGGGTCGCAGGGAGGAGATTCCGGGCTCTTCGCCAGGGCCTGCTGTACGCATGTCGATCCTTTCGAGCCAGGTCCTACCCAACTCGTCACAGACGCAAGCACCCTCGTTGCCAGTGACCATGAGCCAGCCCGTTTCGGGGACCCATGGCGCTCGAAAGAAGAAGGCCAAGACAAAAAAGAAGGCAGGTTTCAGATAGATGCTCTAAAACTCCATATATATGTACCATACTGCTAAATATTACCCAAGCCCTGCTGAATTACTTGTTTGCGTGGTCCGTCGTGTGAGGATTGCCCTGTTTGTCAAAGGTTAGCTGCAGTGGGGCAGGCACTTGGTAACCGCTCCATCCATCTCGTGGGAAGTTGGCAACCTTGATCGTACATGTATGTCATCAGTTGAAAAGAAAATACCGATTCAACCTAATAAGTAGAAAGCAGGCGAACAATACGCATTTGAGAAACAGGTGAACCCAGACACAAGCCTGCGCCGACCATGTCGCACTCGCACTCACACTCACATTGCCACGACGAGTCCGGCGGCCACGACCATGACCACTCAGACGACATCACGCCGGCGCTACAGTCATCGCTGTACGAGCAAATTAACTTTGACGAGATCGTAACACTCAACGAATCGCGGCGCGACGCCGGCAAGGCCATCGTCAAGAAGACGTGGGCGGAGCGGCTAGACCTGAACCCAGAGCTGGAGAGCGATGCCGATGAGCAACTTCTGATGACCGTCCCGTAAGGCCTGTCCCGCGGTCATTGCTTTTCCACCTTACTACATGGAACTCATCACTTGAGAAGCATGATTTTTTTGCCTCCGTTGCTAACGCTTGTTCCTCCTCCTCCCAGGTTCACGGCCCAGGTCAAGCTGCACGCCATCCTCATCCGCACCTCGCCCGCCGCGTGCGCGCCCCGGACGCTCAAGCTCTTCGTCAACCAGGAGCACCTCGACTTCCAGGCGGCCGAGGAGACCAAGCCGACGCAGGTGCTGGAGCTGGCGCAGACGTCCGAGGTGCAGGAGATCCCGGTGCGGCGGGCGCTGTTCGGCAAGGTGCAGCGGCTGGGGCTCTTCTTCGAGGACAACTTTGGCGACGGCGAGGAGGAGCAGACGCGGGTCAGCTACGTGGGGTTCAAGGGCGAGTGGACGCGGCTGGGCAAGGCGCCGGCGAACATCATCTACGAGGCGGCGGCGCAGCCGGGGGACCACAAGGTCAAGGGCACGAACGTGAACGCGATGGGGAGCGGCATCGGTGGACGGGGACAGGGGATGTAGGGCGAGCGGTGCGACATTGGCATGAGATATGAACGGCAGAACCAAAGGAACAAAATTACTAAGATTTCACGGCTTAATTCTTGAGAAGAAGATTCGGCTGGTGTTCCGAGCTTGACACTTCAGACTAGCGAATCCCGATCACCAAAAGTTGCAGCCGCCCTCTCCCAAGGCCACGGGAACCACCGTTTCGCTCTGTATGCTGAATCGAATTGTAGATAAATAAAGTTCGATTTTTTTGACATCAAAGAGGCGACTATCTCTCTTTGTCGAATTTTTCCTCAACAAAAATGCCCTACAAGTGATAGGCGGCAGATCCCAGAGGTCCAAGTAAGTTACAGCGCTGCAGTGGGTCTGCAAGCCAGGGGTGCACGTGACAAAAAATTGATGGATTCCTTAAGCCAATCTTTCAACACCTCCAAAGAAAGGCTGCATTCAACCACCGTCCATTGACTACCTGCCACAACCTCACAGACGATGCAGCTTCGTCTACCGATACGGGTGGCCCTCCCGCGGGTCACCCCCACCCGACCAGACACCGGCCGCCGTCTCCTCCTCCCCCTGATCCCAACCCGCGGCATCAAGTACGGGTGGTCGACCGCGCCGCCGCGCTCCAAACCCCGACGCTTCAACCAGCCCAACTCGGGCCTCCCCGCGCCGACCACCGGTCCCGCCGCGGCTCTCAAGCGGCGCGAGAACACGACGCCACACCGCGCGGGCGTGCTGGCGATCAAGAAGGGCATGACCAGCATGTTCGTCGGCAAGGTGCGCACGCCGTGCACGGTGCTGCAGCTGGACCAGGTGCAGGTGGTGGCCAACAAGACGCGGGCGCGGCACGGCTACTGGGCGGTGCAGGTCGGGCAGGGCTCGGCGAACCCGCGCAGCGTCGCGGCGCCGCAGCTCGGCTACTACGAGGCCAAGGGCGTGGCGCCCAAGGCGGACCTGCACGAGTTCAAGGTGCGCGGCGCCGAGGGCCTGCTGCCCGTGGGCGCGCCGCTGCTGCCGGACTGGTTCCGCGTTGGGCAGCACGTGGACGCGCGGGCGCGGTCGCGCGGCATGGGCTTCGCGGGCGGCATGAAGCGCCACGGGTTCGCGGGCCAGGAGGCGTCGCACGGCAACTCGCTCAACCACCGCACGATCGGCACGACGGGCCCCTCGCAGGGCAGCGGCAGCAGGGTGCTGCCGGGCAAGAAGATGCCGGGCCGCATGGGCTTCCAGCACGTCACGGTGCAGAACCTCAAGGTGCTCAAGGTCGACAACGAGCTCGGCGTGGTGCTGGTCAGCGGGCCGGTGCCGGGGCCCAAGGGCCGCGTCATACAGCTGCAGGACGCGAAGAAGCGCAAGGCCCCGGGGAAGCCGTTCCGGAAGAGCACGCTCAAGCTCCTGGAGAAGCGGCACCCGGACGCCGAGGCCAAGCTGCAGCAGGCACGGGAGACGCATTTGGAGCGCAAGGAGGAGCGCCAAGCACACAATGCCCAGTTCTAAAGAGAGGGTATGGGAAGGAAAATTGGGGTTGGCAGGGAAGAATGAGGGTGCGGGCTAGCATGTTTGTAAAACAAAGCTCCTCATTTTGTGAAGCGGATATCTTGTTGCCGGTTTTTCACTTGTATTTATAGATGTACACATGAATTGATATTATTGTACAGTTACGTCCACCGCGGTGGACTTTCCGACGCTAAGCAGAGATTGTGTTTGTGTATGAATGCACTCTCCCCTTCCCCTTTACTTGTTCAGCGCGCCCTGCTGCCTGAACCCTCTCTGGACCGGCTCCTCCACCAACGGTTCCGCCGCCGCCGCCGCCGCCGCCGCCGCCTCCATGCCTTCATCCGCCAGCAGCGTCCCGAACGGGTCGCCGTCCTCCAGCAAATCAATCCACGTGCCGTCCTCCGTCCGCAGACTCCACTCGGACGTCTCGAACAGCGCGCGGCTTCCCGGCCTGCGACTCGCGAAGCGCATCACCGCCGTGCCGCGCGACCCGCGCACCGAGAAGCGCACGTCGATGCGGCCCTGCACCTGGTTGATCTCCCCCGAGATCCAGGGGATCGAGTGCTTGAAGTAGACCTCGTCGCCGAGGGCCGCGCGGGCGCGAGGCGAGGTGCGCAGCGCGTAGAGGGTCGAGGAGATGACGGGTGAGGACGACTTTTGGTAGTTGAAGATGGCGAGCGAGGAGGCGGCGACGAGAACGGCGAAGAGCGGGAGGGTGCGGCCCCAGCGGAAGCCGACCTGCGAGACGTCTGAGGCGGTGGGTTAGCTGGGAAGAGGGGGTGAGGGGGAAGGGCGAGGGGAAGGGGGGGAGGGCATACCGGGGAGTTGGCGGTCGGCGCGGCGGGACATGAGAGGGCCGTCGCCGGCTTTGGGCGCGGGCGTGTTCCAGCGCTTCTGCTGCTGGGCGTGGCGGCTGCGCAGGCACGAGTGGCGGCCGGCGGTGGTGGCGGCCTGCTCGGCGCGGAGCAGGTTGCCGGCGGTCCGTTGCCGCAGCATTGAGGCGGCGGTTCGTGGGTTCATGATGTGCGGCGGCGGCGGTGGTGGTGGTGGTTGTGGTGATGAATGGATGGCGTGAGTAAGAGTGACGCTTGGCGTTGTCGAATTTCGAAGGGGGCAGACCCACCGCCATCGCCAGCGAAAAAAACAGCCGCGACTCAGGTGAATCGGCGGCTGTTTGGCGCCGACAATCTTCCTTCCAACTTACGATGGAGACAGCTCCTTGGCCGGAGGGAGAAATACAAGAGGGTGTGGTGTTTTTGGTTTTGATTTATGAGCACGTAATTTCGGTTATTCTTGCCCATTACCAACATGACCAGCAAGGTTACAGTGGACTCCCTGTGTTGGGGCTAGCGAGTTCAACTTGGACAATCAAATATAGAAAAAAAAAGAGGTATATAAAATTCTTTCATAAATAAATTAAAGAGTTCGATATCATGTAACTAGTCTTAGCTGCCGTAATTCAACGTACAATGGGATACCAAACTCCACCATATCGTCTTTGGTTGAAGCGAAGCTGTGTAAACGCCGAAAGTGGGTGGTTGAGGGCGTCGAGTTTTAACGAAAACGCATAATATTTGTTCTAAATGCTATGTTTGAAAATCATCGCTATGCAGTAGTATAAACCTCCCAAAGCCACAACTCTATCTCACCCTCCGCACTTCACCACTATGAGGTAATGCAGGAAGATGAAGAAGCAGTACAACGTCCGCATAAAGCAGCCGTGAAAAGCTACATGCGTAGCTCTTTCACCATGTCACAAGAACCGCTCGGCCTGGCCAATTCTCGCTCGTATCAGTCACGCTGCGCAGCTGCATCTTCCCCAGCCCGTTCTCCAGCACCTCAAGCCCACCATCAATCGCATCCGGGACCGTCGCGAGAGCCTCGGCAAAGGCAGCCATGATGACGCTGGACCAGACGCCTTCCGCACGAGGCCATCTTCGTAGGATCGAAATCGCGCGGCGGCGCAAGCCGTAGTCGACGCAGTCAATCGCGACGATGAAGAGAGGCTCGAGCACGACCGGTCCGAAACAATACGGGAGCACCTTGGTGATGCGTGGCTGTTCGGGCAGAGGCGGCGAGGTTGACGTCGGCATGGTCGACCACTCAGACATGGGATCGGGCGAGGTTGGTGAGGAAGCCCCTGGACTTCCGCTAGCGATATGAGGATCGAACGCCGCCGTGGGAGTCAAAGCCATTAGGATTCTCTCCGCAGTGTCAACCATGCGGTGATGCAGCGGTAGCAACGCCCTGTAGTCGTCTGATAGATACAGAGCGTGCTCAACTGTGGCCTTGAGCAAGCCCAAGATCATTGATTCCAGCCCATCTTCCGCCATGGGCGGCTGGGAGTCGCAAAAGTGGTCATACTTGGCCCTCCACGCGGTAAATGCGTAGCGAAAGGTGAGACAGGCGTCGGGAGCGGGGAGCATGAAATCGGTGTATGGTCTGAGCTGGCGCTCCTTGGCAACCAGGGTCAACCCGGCAAGCATAGGCTGCAGCTCTCGGTACGCCTCCGTTTGCGACACGAACGGGGTCGCGGACGGGAGCCTCGTGAACTGGTCAAATTCGGACAGCAGCCAAGCGGGCCGCTCGAGGCGATCAGCAACCTCTTGGCTTTGCAGGCGATACATGAGCGCCGTCAGCGGCGCGACCGAGAGCATGGCGCCCTGCGAGGACGTCTTCCAGTCGTCCTGCCGCTGCCAAAACCGCCAGGCGTTGAAGAGACTGAGGCTGTGCCGCGCAAACATGGCCGCATCGCGCTGGTTGCCCTGCATGCTGGCAAGGCCGAGGAGGAGGACGTTCGTCATGAGGAGGACCTGCTGGTTCCCAAAGGTCGGCGCATCGCCGCTCGGGTTGCTCAACGGGATGAGCTCGCGGATGGCGGCATGGTAATGGCGCATGACAAACGCCGTGAGGCCGTCGACCCCGACCGGCGTCGTCGTGTCGGAGAACGCAGACACGGCAGCGGTGGCGGCGGCGGCGGTGTCGTTGAAGGCGTGGTGGCTGGACGACGTGGCCAGGGCGGCGAGAGCGACGGCGGCGTGCCAGAGCGGGCGGTGGGCCTGGGCGGCCTGCGGGACGTCGACAAGCCAGAAGGGCATGTCGAGGACGCAGCCGACCTGCAGGACGGTCTGCGTGCGGAACAGGTAAAACATTTGCTGCTCGAGGGCGCTGGCGTCGTGGTGGATGGGGCCGAGGCCGGGTCCGGGCGGCTGCTGCGGGGGAGCGACGCAAACACTTGAGGACGACGCGGGCGAGGAGCAGCACGAGTTGGCGGTGGAGGCGTACTGAGGCGGCGGCTGGTCCATGTAGCCGCCGCATTGGCGCTTGGAGAAGACGCATCGACGGCAGACGGGCTTTCCTTCGTCACACTTGATCCGACGGGCACTGTGTGTCGAGGGAAGAACGACGGCGTTAGTAAAACATTTGCGGACGTTATGAATGAACCGCGTGGGAACATACCGGCATGTAGCGCAGCCCGTCTTTACCTTTGTCGTCCATCGCTTCTTCCGATCAGGGCGCTCTTCGGCCTTGACCCTTCGTTTGCTTCGAGGTTCTTCGGGGAGGGGATCTGGACTGAAAGGATCTCGGGGTGAGTAGATGCTCATCATGATGGCTGCAGGAAGCACGTGTCAAGCGCCGGGGGGGCTCGAGGGAGCAAAAGCAGATGCCAGCCAACAACAGTTTGCTCTTGGCATGCGTTTGTAGGAGGGATGGTGCAGAAGAGACAGCTGAGAAGGGCGAGGCGTCTCAATTGGGGGCGGACAGGAAGATGGGATATAAAGGTAGTATAGGGTTGGGACGGGCGACGTACCGGTGGCGTCCTTATGTATGTCTAGGTCGGCTTGGAAGATATCTAGGACCCCCCCCCCTTTGGTGTCGGAGGGTGCCAGCGCCGTGGTGGATATGTGGGACACAGGGAAGGCAGAAGCCCGGCATGGATGGATTTAGTAGACGCACGTATGGTATTAATAGGTTAATTGGTACCTAATGGTTTAAAAAGTATTATGTAGAGGAGGGGCGCGGCATTTCTGCTTCATTGAAGCAAATAAGCTGTAATGGCGGCTTTACCTTTGTTAGCCGACGCTGTAATGCAGCCGATGAACTCGGCGGTTGCACCCGGGGTGCATCTTGGGAGGTTGAGTAACTTGCAGAGAGGTCACTAACTACAACATCATCCACGTAAACAATTTTAGTATGTTACATTTATGTGGTAAACTACCCATGCCGTTTGTTGCTGCATCTGTATTTACATGTTTACAATGTATATGATTGGTCACCACTATACGCATGCTCATACCTTGCTGCCTCAACGCATCTCGCACTTGGCAGCGTCCAGCCCTGCCAGCGTCTCTAGCTCATTAAAAATAACCCTCACCCCAACCCCCAAAACAACATATCCTGTTCCTCGTTCACAGCCCAACGACACGCCCTCTCCCGCGCCCCCCCTCCCCCGCCTTGGCTCGCGGTGGCCATCAATCAGCACATCCACGCGCCTTGGTCTCGCAACATGCCACTCCCCCTAGAATCGGCATCCATCCGGTCCGCCTTACAGAGAATCTCTAGTTTACAGATTCGCTGCCTCCTTTTTAAGGCCCTTTTTCACCTTTACTTCACCTGCTGGGGTGGGGGCATCGGTTGACATGAACGAGAGGACCCGCCGCAGCCGAGTATCGCGCTAAGCCTCTTCTGTCTCGGACATTGCAGAACAACTGCCGCCAGAGGCTGGATGGCGAATCGACACGACCTGGAAATCTCGCTCAATGTCAGAGCCGCTTTGTTGCTGCCTCGTTCCGCTATCCTAATTGAGCTATGAACCAAGGTCGATGCCGCTAATCATTCTTGGCCCTTGCACCCATAACAGCCCCATCCCTCCCTCTAGTCCGCCTTGTCAAGTCTCTCTCACCTGCTCACCCGACAGCTGGCTGGCTGCCCAGTCTCGTCCCCATGAATCCCACCTTTCTATCCTATTTTTTTTTATTCCTTCATTTTTCGATTTCAACGACTTTTCCATGCATCGCCCTAGGCCGAAATCGATGCATCGCCCCACATTGAACGAGTTTTAGCGCTGCATGGCCTTTTTTGCTGGGCCCTGCCAGGGTGCGCTTGCAGCCTGAGCCCTGTCCTGTCTATTCACTGACTTGGACCCTTCAATGCTGAGTATATCCATGGACAATTTTCTTATTTCCGCGTGGACTGTAGACGAATTACCAGTAATTATTAGTTGATCATCCAGTACCGGGCACTAATCGGCCCCCTTATCCCCATCCTTTGGCACAGCTGACGCAATGCTCGTATGGCGTCGACCTAGCTGGCTCGACATCGGCCAGAGCCCGTAAGCTACACATACATACATTACATGATGATGTTGCCGGCAAAGTACCAAAAGCTCCCATGTCGGTTCTTATTTCTTTCTAACCTTTTCTTCGGTTTACAATAAAAGTCATTTTGAATTTTTGGCATTTTTTCCATATTTCTCTGCACTGCTCGCCCTGGATATCGCACCCGGTCATGTCGCTTGGTTCATCGCCTCTCCTCACTAATCTTGAGCCGTATCGGGAAAGCGCCGCATTTCTCGCGCAAGATCGCAATGTGGAGGCCTTACAACACTCTTCCTTTGCCGACGACCTAGCTTCCTCACCAACGGTCATGCACAGGCCCTGATCGGCCAGCCCAAGGGGATGAATTCACGCAGCCTTCTTCAACGTATGCTTATACTGCCATGTGCGACGTCCGACAAGGCGAGAAACAATAATAATCACCATGTCACACCGCGCCAGCAAGCCACATCCACCATAATCAGGCTTTGATGCGATTGTGTGGGTAAGTCCCCTCGTCAGTGACCTTCATTTGTCCACCAGCTGAAGCCTGGTGAGGCTGACCTGGCACCAATCCTGCCGTCAAGTGGACAATGGGCTGCGTGGTGAAATAAAAAGTCCCTGGCAGGTGGCGTTGCCATTTGTCTTGGATCATCTCAACAAGTAGAAACCCCAGTTCAGCCGTCTTGGTGGTGGGCTATTCCTGGAACTTGCTGTCCTAGAGCACACCGCCACTGGCAGGGAACGATGTATTCCAATATCTGAGTACCGAGGCTAATGCTCATAAGAAAAATGCACGCATACGCCCATACAACAGACATGTACTCAGGGTGTCTTGAATGTTGTCTACATGATAACTTGGCTTGTGCCAAGTCCCGAATAGTCGCCCATCGGCTCTACTTGGGAAGACGCGTGATCTCAGAGCGATGCACACAATGAACTGATCAACGATCCATACCACCAAGATGGCAGGGTACTCACGTTCGAAATGTACAGGGGTCAGCCCACGGCTTCTGCAGACAGGCTCGCCTATTTCGTAGGGTATAGCGTCCTCGTCCCCATGCCACTGTGTTAACTTGTCGGCGCCATCTGCCAGCTAGGCAAGGCTGCTTCGGGTATCCAGATCTCCGTCGAATCTTGCTTCCTCTACAGGGCAGGATAAGTCCCGGTCAACAAACCTGCCTAATCTGGTCGCTCATTGTGAATGAAGCAGCTGCGTATTTAAAACAAGGATAGGCGCTTCTTTTCTCAGCTCCTCGTTTAAAAATCCGCCATTTCCAGCCGGCTTTCCATGCCACTCTGGCCCAGATTTTCGCGGGGGGGGAGGGGATTTGTCCTGGATTTCTAGAGTACAAAAACAGCTTTACAAGTGCTCGAAGCTGCCTTGATGTTGAAGATTGGCTTCTAGAAGCTTTAACAACAGGCACGCACCGAATCCCGAAATCCGGCGCAGGAACAGCACGTTTCTCCCCTGCAAGCTGCACGGGATTGACTGAATCCCTTCGTCTATCCAACCCACGCTAAGACGAAAACTGCATGGCACGAAATTTCAGATGCGCCACACCCACCACATCTCATCCAGCCACTCCCGATCTTTTAAACACACACCATTGTCGCCTTTGAGAGCTCGCGATGGCCGGCCAGCACGGCTCTCGTTGTCGAAGAGGCGGCCTCCGTAACTACACTTGGACTTCCCTTCTGTCTACATAGCTAGTGGGGTCGGCCGTCCGGCACTTGGTGAGGGGCCCAACTTGCATTGGTCAGCCTCGCCCGTGAGTAAGCTCCCAGTGCCAAGTTCTGCTCCTCCAATGGAAATCCGTTGAGCGGTGGACGGGTTCTAGGCAACTTTGCTGGATATTTGGCGAGAATGAGGAGACAATGACGCATACATTATCCTCAAAGCCAGGGAAACTAATCACTACAGGGCTCTTACAGTGGTATGTATGCAGCTACCAGCTACAAAAGACGTTGCCTGACGAGCAGGCGTACGCTGATGAGACCTACGTCTCCCACCACATTGCCACAGGAACTCTTTTTTTTTCTTTTTTTCATATTATCTATGTGATTTTATTACATTTATTCTATTACTGTGCTTTGATGAAGGCTTGTATGAAATTGCTCTATGTGCACAAAGCCGTTCGCTGTACGGCCACTTGTGGAATGGCCTCTGAAATCATGTGAACCAAACTCTCTCCGTCTATGATCAAGTAAATGGATATTGTAGATGTATCATGAAACAAAATGCAAAAAGACCAAAACATGCTGACCCCAGTACAAGTATGAAATGTATTTAATGCGTAAAGGAAAGATTATGGGCTGGCTTTATGTATGCAGCCGTCAGACTCAGCGATTCCGCTGGTTGAATCGCGATGTGAGCGGATGCCGCGCCTTCCTGGGCCCGCTCGTAGTTGTCGTTGTTGACGTCGTCATGGTCAATATAGACGCGCCGTCGTCCGGCAGCGGCGGCAGCGGCGGCGGCGACTGCGCCTGGTCGCTGTGGAACAGCCGGCTCCGACTACGACTGCTCCTGTGGCTTTTGTGACTCTTGTGGCTCTTGTGGCTCTTGACGCTGCCTACGACGCTCCTGCTCGGCGACACTGTCGGCGCCGACGACGAGCTTTCGTTCTTGTCCGAGGACACGACCGTCGTCGTCACCGTCTTGATGATGCTCGCCTCCGGCACCGACTCCGGCACCGGGCTGAGGTGGTAGGCCTCGTCGCCGGGTGCCTCGTGGCGGCCCTCGACGTCGGCGGCGTGCGATGACAGTGCGGCGCTGCTGCGGATAGACATGGTATCGAATTTTGACGTGGTCGGCGCATCGCCAAAGACGCTCTTGTCGCCGAATATACTTTTGGTGCTGCCATACTTGTCGCCATACCGATCGTGTCCCATCGGCAGCGGTGGCTGGAACGACGGCGCGTAATTCAAGGAGCCGCCGGTCTGGCCCGGAGCCACGCTCTCGCTGCTGACTACCCTGGCGATGAGGGATGTCATGACGAGTTCGATGTAGAGCTTGATTGTGTAACCTAGCGGTGCAAACTGCACGTATCTGTCAAGAGGGTATTAGCAAGTGTTTGGGACGGGTGTGAATCATATAAACAAGAATTGATGGCTTACACGTAGGGATCTGATAGGCTCAGCATGCCCAGCAAGGCGGCATCCATGGCTGTGGAGACGACAATGAGCACTGTGTTCATCTTGAACAGCGCCCAGTACTTGGGTAGACCGCCAGCAATGAGCCGAAACCTGACCAGATACAAGAAGAAGCCATTCAGGGCCAGGTCCACCACAAGGAAGAAGGTCTTTTCAAACTTTTCAAAAATGTCGTTGAGGCGCTTCCGCTCCGGCGACGCGCCCGGCATGTAGGCCGGGATCCAGATTATGTAGACGGTAATATTAACGGCGAGGATTATGCCGAAGAGGCCCCAACGCATCCAGGTGGCGCGTTGGCGGCTGACCATGATGAGCGACACGCGGTTGGCGATGATTTGCGAGAGCAGCTGCGTTTGCAGAGCCCAGAGGGTAACGGTGGCGAAGTAGAGGGCGAGCGAGCCGGGGACGCCACCGTCGAGGTGCAGGATTGTGACGACGGCGAAGACGAGGTTGACAAGGACCTCGCTCCATATCATGTAGAGGTAGCCGTTCTGGCGGCTCCAGGCGCGTCCGCGGCGGACGATGCGGCGGGTCTGTCTGCATATCTCGATGAGGGTGAAGGCGAAGACGCCGAGGAAGGCGCCAAAGTAGAGCGAGGGTAGGTCGAGCATGGTTTCTCTCTTTGCCTCTCTCCTTCTTGGGCAGGACTATCTTGGGTGGCTTATCTGTTGCATTCCATGTCTGAACGGGGTTCGGTCTGGTCTGTTGTTGTCGTGTTTTGCTGGTTAGGCCGTGAAAGTGAGTTGAGTAGGTGAGTGAGTAAGAGAGAGAGAGAGAGAGAGAGAGTCAATTGGGTGGATGAAAGAAAGAGAGTGAGAGAGAGAGAGAGAGGTAGAGCCGGGACGGGATCAAAAGGGTAGCTGAAGTGCGGGAGGTGTGGTTCCTAGCGAAGTTCGACAGCGGCAAAATGGAAGGAAAGCGAGACAGAAGGGAAGGAAAGAAAAGACAGAAAGAAAAGAAGAAAGCGACAGCGGCAATGACTTGACCACAAGAGGGCCAACAAAGGCGGGGGATATGCAGGGCAACGACGGGCAAGTAAGTAAATCAAGTCAAGTACGACATGCAGAAAAGACGGTTACACAAACGGCAGTGAATGAGTTGTTGAAGGATGGAGGAAGGATCAGAGGCACACCTCTGCATACGAGTTTGAGCTACCGAGTAAATTAATTATCGGGAGGGTGGGCAAAGCTCCCGAGCGCTTGGAGAGAAGAGGAGAGGAGAGAGGGAGAAGGAGAGATTCTGTGCGGGCAAGCCGAGGCTGCTGGTTTCTTGATTGGATCGCTGCTCATCACAATCACAGCACAGATCAACGCGGGCGAATCTACAGGCAGGGGGGGCCTGGTTCACGATTGTTATTAACTAACTTATTTATGGATATTGCAGAGGATTATTCGGCGGCCGGGGAGGAGAGTAATTATAGTTGGCTAGTTAGTGTGTCCGTATCCGTATGGACACCGCTGACATTGTACATAGACATGAACTGTTATGCTGCTGTTGCTGTTGCTTTTGGTTTGGATCCTGTATTTTTGTTTTTGTTTTTTTGCATTTATTCCTGTTTCTGCTCTAAGAATACGCCATGTCTTTCTATTTCCGTCCCCGCATTATGATTCTGCGCAAGCAAACGTTTTGGCGATTGTTTGAGTTGGCTGAGCGGAGGCCGCAGCCAGTTCCAATCCGGACTCTGCCCCCCCCCCCAAAGTTTGGGCCCTAATAACCATGCTAGCCGGGCAGAAAAGGAAGCGGCCGATAAATAGAAGCCGAGATGGCAGGGTCTCATGAACCCCCCTGGCTGCGTTTGTTTGCCATCACGGGGAGGAAAAGCCCACCACCACAACTTGTGGGGAGGGCCAGCTCACATGCCAGCCCATGCCAATGCGCCTTGGACCAAAAAAAAAGAATTCTTGGAAAGTTCAAAAATTGACAAGTAGATCTCAAGCAAGCTTTCGGGATGTTCGGTTCGGAAGAAATAAGGTGCAGCAGAGGGCCTGGTAGAGCAGAGTACATAACTAGAAGCGGGTCAAGAGGGGGATCATCGTTGGCCATTATTTAGCGATCAGACCGCCGACAAGCAAGGCAACCCACGTTGTCTTTCGTTTCAGCATTGGCGGCGGGTCTTTTTTGGCCAAATCTCATTTAAACAGAGTTTTGACCTTTTTTTTTTTTTTTCCCTCCCTTCTGGTCGTCTTCTCTTCTTTGTCTCGTCTCTTCCTGCCATGTGCAACTTCGGACTCAGCCGCCATCCCAACCGGTACTCTGAGCATTGGCTGATTTGTTTCAGGCACACACAGAAGAGAGACAGGAAGCGAGGTGGAAGCATGCAGGCGGGAATCAACAGCGCAGAATCGAGCCACGACGACCAAACTATGTGCCTACCTATTATGCACCAGTGACATCCGTACCTTCATGCAATGGATCGGGGGGGGGGGGGGACAGTTAACCAGCAGTTGCCAGCTGAATTAAAGTCTCCGAGTCATATGTAAGAGACGATCAGCTCCCTTTGATTCCGCAGAGCTTATATTCCGCGCTCTTTTTTTCCAACAATCACATTGTCTTGCTGTCGTCACAACATCCTGGCCATCCCATTGCTGTATCCACCAACTCATGTGACAATACATACTCCCCTTCAGTACGGTTATACTTGCCACTTACCACGGAGGTATCTACAATCTACACTCTGTTGATAATTGCCTTTTTTTTCTTGTTTATTCTCTTTTTTTTTTCTTTTTTCCTTTTCCTTCTTTTTTAAATCGTCCATCGTGCAACTTGAATTCTTCATCTTTCTTCAGCATCCCAGCCAACCTCGCGGTCAGACATCCCTCCACCCACATTCATCCCTGCTTGCCATGCGGCATTACCTTCGTCGTTTTTTTTTCTCCCCTTTCCTTTCCTTTTCTCGCTGAAAGTACAAGTACCAAAAATGAGCCATTGATGATTGTCGGCGTAACTTCCCCGCCCATCACTGTTGTTGGTTGCTCCGTTGTTGATCCGTCTGTCCTCTCTTTGTTCCCGTTGTTGTTACATTGGCCCCCAAAATGTCCGTGGCCAAGGAACCGCCTACTTATTAGCAGCAAATCTCGTCCAGTTTGTTGCCGTAGCGATCAACATGCACTCTTTTGTTGTGCGCGACCCCGAATTCCTAGGATAGGCGCCGGTGACATAATTGTGCAATCGACTCGCATCTACCTCCCTCTGTCCATACGACTCCCAAATTTAAAAAAACAGCCCACGCACGTATAAGAATGATCCGAACTCACAGTCTGATCGTCAGTATTTACCAGTAGAGCGTCGCAGGTTAACCGAGCAAGGCCTGTTCCTCAAGGTCCCTGCGTCACCGGTGCGTGCTTCTGCTGCGGGCAGCCGCCCATTTTCAGCATCCCTGCCCAGGCAATGGACCGTGGACTCTCTTCCCCCATTGTGGAAAAATTTTGGCTACGGGCGAAAGCTTTGTTCGAAAAACGCGTCGGGCTGCCGGAACAGCGCGCCTACTCCTGTCATGTGCGCAGTCGCCTCTCCGGGTACCTGCGTCGCGTTTCATCCAGGTTGGGGCAAACTAAACTTAAATAAACATGGTTTCCACGATCCTTAAAAACTATTAAACATGCGAGCACTGGACCAGTTCTATCTGCAAAGCTCGGCCACCTTGTTTACTTGCCGTTTATTGATTTCGCAAAACCCAAAACCCTACACCAAACTAAATGCCCGCCGCAGTGAAGGACTGCTCAAAGTCGGCGATGATATCATCAATGTGCTCGATACCGACCGAGATACGGATGAGATCCTGTCGCAAAATTAGTCGTGCGAATCGTCATTAACGGCCAGGAGCACTAACCTCGGTGACGCCAGAGTTGGCCTTTTCCTCGTCCGAGAGCTGTTCGTGAGTCGTGGACCACGGGCTGCCACACGTTAGCAAAGCTTCTGCCTTTTTTTCCCCTTTCAAGGTAACGTACTGAATGGCCAGCGTCTTCGCATCACCAACATTGGCCAGGTTGGAGATGAGCTTGAAGCTGTCCACCACCTTGGCGCCCTCCTCCACGCCTCCATTGACGCCGAAGCTCAGCACACCACCAAACCCCCTCTTCAGGTACTTCTTGGCCGTCTCGTGCGACGGGTGGCTCGGCAGGCCCGGGTACTTCACCCAACTGACCTTGGGGCTTTTCTCGAGATACTGCGCCAGCGCCAGCGCGTTCTGCGCGTGGCGCTCGGCGCGCAGCGACAGCGTCTCGGCGCCGAGCAGCAGCTGCTGGGCGGCAAAGGCGTTGAGGTAGGCGCCGAGGTCGCGCACGATCTCGACGCGCGCGCGGATGATGAAGGAGATGGCGCCAAAGGTCTCCCAGAACTTGAGCCCATGGTAGCCCTCGGAGGGCTCGTTGAACTGCGGGAAGCGCGCGGCGTTGGCGCCCCAGTCGAACTTGCCGCTGTCGACGATGACGCCGCCGATGGTGGTGCCGTGGCCGCCGATCCACTTGGTCGCCGAGTGCACGACGATGTCGGCGCCGTGGTCGATCGGCCGGATGAAGTAGCCGCCGGCGCCAAAGGTGTTGTCGACCTGTAGGGGACCTTGTCAGCTGCTGTCGTTGCCTTGTCCTCTTCTCTCCCTCTGTCTCTCCGCTCCAACTTACAACAAGAGGTACGCCCTTAGCATGCGCAACCTTGGCAATGGCCTCGAGGTCCGGCACGTTGTACCGCGGGTTGCCGATGCTCTCGACGTAGACGGCCTTGGTCTTATCGTCGATCAGGGCCGCAATCTCTTCCGGGTCGTCGCCGTTGACAAACTTGGTCTGGATGCCCAGGCGCGGCAGGAAGACCTTGAACTGGTTGTACGTGCCGCCGTAGAGGTTCGACGTCGAGATGATGTTGTCGCCGGCGTGGGCGAGCGTGTTGATGGTGATGAACTGCGCACTCTGGCCGGACGAGGCGGCGAGGCCGGCGACACCACCTTCCAGGGCGGCAATTCGCTTCTCGAAGACGTCGACAGTAGGCTGTTCAAGTTAGACTCCTTTTTCCTTTTTTTTTCTTTTTCTTTTTTCTTTTTTTTTTTTTTTTTTTTTTTTTTTTTTGGTTTTCAAGACGGCACGTACGTTCATGATTCTCGAGTAAATATTGCCAAACTCCTTGAGGCCAAACAGCCTCGCGCCGTGGGCAGAGTCATTGAATGTGAAGCTCTATCATCACGTCAATTACTGCAGTCAAGAATACTGTATGGAAATGCTCACAGTTGTAGCGTAGATGGGCACGGCGCGTGCGTTCGTGGTGGGATCAGGCTCCTGGCTGTGAATTTTGGTGTAAGCGAGTGCCTTCAGCTATGCACTTGCAAGCGAATCAACCAACGTACCCAGCATGGAGCTGAAGCGTCTCAAAGTTCTTGCTGATTTGTTCCGCCATGGTTCGAGATGCCGTGCTTTGCGAGAGGGGGCTGTACTGTAGATGCGCGATGTGAGGAGTAGAATGTGCAATGAATTGACGGTATAGTCGCTAGCAATTCTACCAGTATGATGATGCTAGTGCTACCCCAGGTATACGGGAAGAAGGAAAGAGAAGTTGTGCAGCACGGGAGAGAGAGAGAAGGCGCACACAACATTATAAGCAAAACGGCGATGCGACCTCAGCTGTCCGCTGCTACCCCTCATCTGCCACCCTCAGTTGCAAATCCCCCTCCCCGATTTTCGTCCGCATTTGCTGCTTCACCACTCCAGCTGCATCGAGGCTTGCATAAAAGGGTTCCGGTGTGGGGTCCGGCGCGGTCTTTGGCACCAAAAGCACGTCATCGCCGTAATGGACGACTGCGTAACCGGACACTCTGGTCGCGTCATTTCTGTACCTGAAGATGGTTTGTTGAGGGTATTGCAGCTAGTTATCATGTCATTGTGTCTAGTAGTGACGTCGGCAGTCTGGAGTGAGGCAGTTGGGCTGACGGGTCTTGGCTATCTATGTTCGTTGGCCCAAGGAAATACCGCAGAGCTGAGATGCACTGCATCGAAATTTACGGAGCTTCAAGATGCAAATGTATCTAACCGTTGTAAAGGATCCAGCAGCGAAACCTGTGTACTGGCTAACTGATGTTGTCCTCCCATAACGTGGCGTCTTCCTTTGGACCCTGGCTTAAAGCCAGCCTCGATTAATACATAAAACTTGAACGTCCGCGGTGATGCTGAACTTTAAAAAGCTGCGGCGACTACCATTACTATACTGGGCTCAACTATGCCGCGATCGCATGCAACACAGCCCGCAGCCCCGATAGGCTTGTAGATAAAGGTGTGATTGATAAGAAAAAAAAGGGCAATTAACATGAAGACGCAAATATCGCGGCTATTGCACTCTGCATTGCCATCGTGGGTAACATATACATGAAGTCATCGTCGACCTGTCAGTCCATCGAACCTCGCCGCCACCTCACTTCCCTCGGACATTCCTCTAGCATCTCCCACTCTCCGCCGCCTCCGCCATCTCGCGACGCGCCTCCGTCACTCTGTTCATCTGCGCCTCGCTCCTGAACCACTCGTGCGCCGCCAGCACCGCCGACGCGATCCACGCGCTGAACTCGGCCGCCGCCAGCACCGCGACCGCCTTGCCCGGCGCGCCCCCGGCCGACGCCGCATCCTCGTCGCTCAGCGTCAGCGCCAGCGCCACGAACCCGCCCAGGTACAGGATCGCGTTGAGGCCCTCGACGCCCATCGCGGTGAGTCGGTGCGCCATGACCATGCGCCGCTGCCGCGCGGCGATCTCGAGGTAGGCGATGGAGGCGAGCGACACGCACGGCGCGAAGACGAGGAATTGGAGCGCGCCAGGGCTCGGTCGGTGCGCGACGGTCGAGTACCAGTTGTAGACTGTCGTCGGGGCCATGGGCAGTCAGCGGAAACGTTCCCGACGAGTGCGGAGTGGAGAGAAGAGTTTCGTTGCTTCTTTGGGAGTTGTTTGACATACCGTACGCCGCCAGTGCTAAATTGGCCAAGGCCAGGAGGCCTTGCACAACGCGGAGGATGATGACAACGGTGCGACCCATGATGCCGACTCAACAAGACGGGGGGGAAGGCTAGGAAGCAAAAATAGAACCAGACCAGGACCAGGTCTGACGCTCGCCTTTTAGCTGAGGAGTCATTTGTTTTCTTACTCGTCGTATCCGGGCCGTCTTTCCGTTTGCTGGTTTTCTGTTGACAGTGTAAGTCGTCTGGTATGTGGACCGAACGCTATCCGCCCAATGAGGCCGACCTACGCTCAAGATGTACCGGATCGAGACGATGAAAGTAGGTACCAGAATTTTGAAAAGTAAAGAAAATGTCAGAGATCAACTATTCTAGTCTTGAAGTGTTTTCCGTTCTCCGAATTAGAGATTCTGGAGCCGGCCCGTTGAGCAGTGGCGGGCGAGCCATCTCGCGCGTTTGATACGGAGGCTTGCTCAGGCATGTAAACTGATGAGGGGCACAAGAGAAGCAGAGATGCGGCTCCGATAGGCATGGTATTTGGGACAAGGGATACTATTGCGTGATTGAGAAAAAAGCCTGTTGCAGACGCGAGGATCGGGATATAAAGCTGAAGCTGTAATGTAAAAAGAAAATCACCAAAAAAGAATGCGTGATCTGGGAATCGAACCCAGGGCTCCCCGACGTTGCTGATGGCAACGGAGAATTTTACCACTAAACCAATCACGCTGGTTTTCCTTGTGAAACGTTGGAAACGGTCCAGCTTATCAGTCTATAATATCTTCTCAACTCGGCGCTGAAACCCATCACACGGCCTTTTGCCTCCAGGGTACGAATACTAACCAGCTGCTCTTCGCCGTTTGCGAGTGCTTTGTTTCCGCTATCTGCGTGTACAATTTATAATGGCTTCCTATGACTTGCTTCATTGTGTTATGTAATTATCGGGTGTGCAAGTAGTTTAAGTACGAAAGTTAAGTTGTTCAACTTAGGTAGCATGTAGCGTGTGAAGGACTTGAGTATTGGCAGCTGGCAGGGTTGCCAGCTGACAGACGCTGTTTGACAGGGAAATAAATGGTCATGCCAAGGCAAACAGCACAGAAATCCCACAACCGACATTACTCGACGGCAAGTTCACCAATATCATTATAAACGTCATTGTCATCTCACGGGATTCAGGGTAACAAAATTCATGTTTCCTTGTTGCTCGGTCTGCCGTGTCTCGGGTAGGGGTCATCGGCTCCGAAGTCAAGTGCGTACGCCACGACACCATCAATTTTAGCCCGCCTGCAAAGCTTCTCCCCCAGAAAGAAACGCGCGGGGAAGGAGGATAGTCGGGCGACCATCCATCCTACTTCTTTTCTAGTCAGGGCCGCCTCTATTCACATATAGGTAACCCGACGATAACGGACTTTCGGGCCGTGCTATTGACCCGGGTCAGCCAAGCCAATCGGGACAGCCCAGCAGCAACATTCGTCCGCGCTGCCCCAGAACACTGGCTCAAGGAAGACATGTGGGTTGGACTTGGCGCAAGGCTCCAACACGGTTCGACATCGAAACTTGCCCAGTGCCCCCCCCCATCCCACCTATCCAGCCTCGCTCCAGCCCGAGACGCCGGCCTTCCGAAACGGCTGTGAGGCAGCGCAGCACACAGACGAATACAAGGCGGCACGGCATCACGCCCTCGCTTCCGGGCCCCCCCTTGGGCCTTGCACAGCACACTGCCCCAAAAACGAACTAATTAGTCCAGAAAGGCCATTTTCACGCCGTCGTCTTGCCCGAACAAGTTTGACGTCTCTAGCCGCCCCAGTCAGTCCGCTGCTGCTGCCTCGGCACCCCCATAGAGTCCCCATAGACCTCGGCCAGAGCTAGTGTGGGTTTGCGAGGTTTGCGGGTTGCGCCCCGGACTTCATGACCAATTTGGGCGCAGCACACTGGCCCGTGTCAACCTCTTGGCTTGCTTGCGTCTCTGTCAAAAGAGCCAATCGCGGGTCCCCTACTTTCTTTCCCTCTTGCCTCTCCTTCGTTGTCCAAAGACGACGACCGAGTTTGTCATCCCCCTTTTGAGTTTGTCCTCCCTCACTCTTCCTGGTCCGGCTCGATTGAAGAAACCTGCGTCACTCTTCTTCTTCTGTACCGCCCGTAAGTCTGCATCGTCCATCCACTGTCCTGCTCACCTCACTGGTTGTCGCCTCCACGAAATCTCGCGCATGGCTAACTCGGCGCCTCTGCGCTTAAGCTTCTCCCCCAGTCTCCTCGACACAACACCGCAGCCATGGCTCCCCAAACCGCAGAGCAAATCATCGCCGAGCTCAGCGCGCCGCCGCCCGTGGGTGCCCCTCACGCCGTACCGATCCCCGGCTCCGAGCGCCCCAACCGCACCGCCGTCTACCGCCACTGGCGTTTCCGCGATCAGCCTCTCCTGACCAAGCTCGAGCCCGAGGTCGAGTCCGTTCACGATCTCCTCGAGCTCGCCATCAAGAAATATGGCCCTAGAAAGGCGCTTGGTGTGCGCAAGTGGAATCCCGCCACGCAGGAGCACGAGAACAAGTTCGACTGGATGACATATGCTGAGATGGGCGAGCGTCGCAAAAACCTTGGCGCTGGTATTGTCGACGTTGTTCAGCAGGCCGGCTACACTAACAGCAAATACGGTGTTGGTATCTGGTCTCCCAACAGCCCGGAGTGGCACCTTGTTGGTATGTATTCACCTCTGATTCCTGCCCTAAGGCCGCGCTAATCTAATCGCCCGTCTCGCAGATATGGCCTGTACCTCGCAGAGCCTCTTCAGTGTGTCGCTCTACGAGACGCTCGGCCCCGACACCACCGAGTACATTATCAACCATGCCGAGCTCCCGGCTGTTGCTTGCACGGCCAACCACATCCCCGTTCTCATCAAGCTCGCCTCCCGTGTGCCTACTCTGAAGATCATCATCTCCATGGATCCCTTGGACAAGGGCGAGCACAAGGACAAGAACCCTGGTAACATCCTGAGAGACATCGCCGCTCAGAGTGGCCTGAAGCTCTATGAACTCCAGCAACTTGAGGAGATTGGCCTCAAGAGCGGCCGTGGCTTCCGGCCCCCCACATGGAACGACATTACCACAATCAACTATACCTCGGGTACCACTGGTCCTCCCAAGGGTGTTGTCATGCACCAGGGAAATGCTGTCTCGGCTATCAACGGTGCTCGCTCCATGGGCAACGTCCAGGCTAACGACATTCACATGTCGTATCTGCCCCTCGCTCATATCTATGGCCGCATGATCGACCAGCTTGCCATCGTCTCCGGTGCCGCCGTTGGTTTCTTCCGTGGCGATGTGCTCGGACTCGTGGACGACATGAAGCTCCTGAAGCCGACGTCCTTCCCCTCTGTGCCCCGTCTCTTCAACCGCTTCAACTCGGCCATCAAGGCAGCCACTGTTGAGTCACCCGGCTTCAAGGGTGCCCTCTCCCGACACGTCATCGAGGTCAAGAAGGGCTACATGCGCCAGCCGCCCGGAAGCACCACCAACACACACTTCTTCTACGATAGACTCTGGACCAAGAAGGTCCGTGCTGCCGTCGGTCTCGACAACGCCCGTTCCATGATCAGCGGCAGTGCCCAGCTTGACCCCGATGTGCAGGAGTTCCTCGGTGCTGCGTTCGGCAACGAGTTCCGCCAGGGTTACGGCATGACGGAGACGTATGCCGGCGCTACCGTGCAGCTGAGCCGCGATTACTCCGCTGGCAACCTGGGACCTCCTCTCCCCTGTCTCGAGCTTTGCCTCGAGTCGGTCCCCGACTACAACTACAGCGTCGACGACAAGCCTAACCCCCGTGGTGAAGTGCTCATGCGTGGTCCTACCATGTTCCAGGGATACCACAAGAACGAGGAGGAGAACAAGAAAGCCCTCGAGGCTGACGGCTGGTTCCACTCGGGCGATATCGGCGAAATTGACAGCCTTGGCCGTCTCCGTATCATCGACCGTAAGAAGAACGTCCTCAAGCTCGCACACGGTGAGTATATCTCGCCGGAGCGCATCGAGAACGTCTACCTGGGCAACACCAACATTGTCGCCACCGCGTACGTGCATGGTGATTCCAAGGAGGCTACTCTCGTGGCCATCTTTGGCGTCGATCTGGAGAACTTCCCCCCGTTTGCCAGCAAGGTCCTGGGCAAGCCCGTTCCCGCCGGCGACCACGCTGCCATCAACGCCGCCGCCGGCGACCCCAAGGTCAAGGTGGCCGTCCTCAAGGTGCTGGACAAGATTGGCCGCAGCCACAAGTTCAACAACTGGGAGCGCGTCCGCAACGTGCACCTCGTCATCGATCCCTTTACCCCCGACAATGGCCTGCTGACTCCCACGTAAGTTTTGGTTAACTCTTGGACATAACCCGACCCAGCTGTACTGACGTGATTGCTTCTTCCTAGTCTCAAGCTCAAGCGCCCGCAAGCCGCCAAGGCTTTCCGCGGTGATATCGACCGCATGTACGCCGAGGTCAAGGCCACGGAGGAGCCTAGCAAGTTTAAGCTGTAGACATGATTCACGGCCGGCAAAGAATCAAAGACGGAACGAGGGATGAGTAGAGAATGCCAGTCGCACCGTTTTTGGGTTGGTGACTGCATTCATTGTATGCTTAGAAACCAAAATGGCGGGGGAATTTTTCTATGTTTTCTGATTTATTAGAAAGGCTTTTACAGTTTGAGAGTATAAATACACCATATGATGACAGCATCTGTAGATCTTGTGGAGTTTGGTGGTGTTCTCCCTCGCGTTACATCACTAAGACTAAGACTCGACTTATGCTTTAATTAACTTCGGGGGCGCTGCACTAAGCAGCGACGGCCGGCCATCCCACGGGTTGGAAGTAGATGACGAGAAGCCGTGGTCACAGTCTTCACGTGGGGCAGTTCCGGTGCGATTGACAAGCCATCCATCCAATCCATTCGAGGGGAGGCCGGCAATACTCCCAAGCGCCTTATCAGCTGCCTATTCATGCACCTAATTCCGTCGCTTCCCATCATATGCTATAATGCCACTATAACAACATGGACGTAACTCTGGTGGCACTTTTGGATGAAGCAGCCCGTCCTCCCGCAGAGTGCCCAGTACCGTAAATGGGAGCGTGATGCCGATCACTTCTTTCTTCATTCTAAGCCGCTTTCAACCCACACTGACGACGCAGCTAACACCATAGTAAAGCCGCATGAATGAGCACGATTCGCCCTAGCTCTCCCTTCTGTAATAAAGTATGGTAGGTGCCCGCCAGCTTGACTGTCCGGCCTTGCTTGGTTCCGTTTGTCATGGTTGTATAATACTAGCACCATGCGGGCTTATGCTCCTGCTACTCTGCTCCATACCGAAGGCGAATCTGCCTACAATAGATGAAACGTCGTCCTCTAGTGTCGCAACAGCACGAGCGCCAAGCCTTGCCGAGGGGCACTCTACTGGTCGTCGTCATGGCCCATCCCCGCCTTTCAGACAAAGGCGCCACAATGCCTGTCGATGAGTTAGCTAGCGGTCCGGTCCTGGGGTACAGAAGAGGTAGGTGGCAAGGCGGAAGCGGAGGGGGCAGCGGCGAGTAAAAGGAAGAAATGAAGCTTAAACCCGCCCATGCCGATTAAAAAGACCAGGGCATCTCCGCTCAACTTTCTGTTCCATATTTGATCTCTCCCTCCCTACTCATCTACCCATTGGCCTTCCCCTACCGCTAGATTTGGCCATCGGTAAAGACAACAGACTTTGTCAGGGCTTGAGCAAAAGACAATGACATTTTTGCGGAGTCTCATCGTCGCCGCCGCCGCTTGTGCGACCGCGGCGGGGGCGGCGGCTGCATGTCCCGGGCCGGCGCCGGCGTCGAGCCCGCAGACGGCGGACGGCGTCGCGTTCAAGGTGCTGCTCAACGGGCTCGCGCGGCCGCGTGGCGTCGTCATGGACGGCGAGGGCAACCTGCTGGTCGTCGAGGCCAAGGGCAAGGGCGTGACGCGCGTCGTGCTCGACGACGGCGCGGGCCTGGACGTGTGCGTGTCGTCCAGCGCGCAGTTGATCAGCGACGGCACGGTGAGTGAAGCTTTCGTCGTCATCTCCTGTTTTCTCCCTTTCCTTGCACTCTCTACCACCTTTTTGTCCTGCTTTGCTTCTTTGATCAAGTGCAGGCTAGCTAACACCACACCCCCGCCCGCAAGCTCAACCACGGCATCGCCCTCTCCGGCGACGGCAAGACGCTCTTCGTCTCGTCCGGCTCCGACGCCTACGCCTACCCGTACGATGCGGCGTCCGGCACCGTCGGCGAGCCCCGGCACGTCCTCGGCGGCATGCAGCAGGGCGGCCACGTGTCGCGCACGCTGCTGGTGCCGCGGCACAACCCGGAGCTGCTGCTGGTGTCGCGCGGCTCCGACGGCAACATCGACGAGGAGACGGCCGAGATCGGCTCCGGACGCAGCCAGCTGCGCGCCTTCACCATCGCCGACCTGGTCAAGGACGGCGCCGGGGCGGTCGAGTACACCTCGGGCGCGGTGTTGGGCTGGGGGCTGCGGAACAGCGTGGGAGTGGCGGACGACCCGAGCAACGGGCACATTGTACGTTTGCGCATCTCCTTACTCAAAGTGAAAGGGCGACAGAGAAGGGTAGACTGACTGTTTGGTGCAAAAAAAAAAAAACAGTGGACGGTGGAAAACTCCATCGATAATATGAAGCGTGGCAGCGACGACATTCACAACTCCAACCCGGGCGAGGAGCTCAACTACCACGGCGCGCCCAACGACACGGCGAGCGCGCAGTACGGCCGCAACTACGGGTATCCCGGGTGTGTCGCCATCTACGACCCGAGCAACGTCAAGGACTTCTCCGCCTCCTCCGGCGGGCCAAAGGTCGGCTTGCAGATGACGGGCGACCACATCGCCGGCTACACCGACGACTGGTGCCGCGACAACGCGACCGCGCCGCGCCTCACCTTTGGCTCGCACCTCGCGCCGCTGGACATCAAGTTCCTCCCCGACGGCAGCGCCGCGCTGATTGCCTTTCACGGGAGCTGGTACGTTTCCCATTCCCAAAGAACGACGTGACGCTGACAAGGAGGCTAGGAACCGCCAGCCGCCGAACGGGTACCGCCTGAGCCGCGTGACGTTTGGCGCGGACGGGCAGCCGGTGGCGCGCGCGGACAGCGCGGACGCGGAGGAGAAGCTCCTGTGGAACGCGGACAACGCGGAGTGTCCGGGCGGGTGCTTCCGGCCGGTCGGGCTGTGGACCGACGAAGGCAAGGGAGCGGCGGGCCGTGTGTTCATGACGAGTGATAGCTCGGGTGAGCTGTTTGTCGTCACGGGCGTGGGGAGCAAGGCGAAGGGTACAGGTGGCGGCGGAGAGGACGTGACGTCGGGGGCGGAGCGGATGCGGAAGCAGTTTGGGGGCTTCTTTTGGTGAGGTCAAGCTGTTGGTTTGACTTGAGATACTATGACATGAAATGGATTGATGTAAATGGATTGACACGACTTCTAGCTATTTTTTTCTTTTTTTTTCTTTCCTTTGTGGTTCTGATTGTCTAGTGACTCGATGCTTAGGCCATCACTTTATAAACTCACGGGCACCACTGCTGGCTAAAGTTTCTTTCATTTATTGGACAATTACAGAAGATATTCTACCTTAGGATGCTTGGTAGTAGTAGGCTTGTGCCCTTTTTAACAACCGTAGTTTCTACTCTTAACACTGGCGATTGATTGTTAAAGGTAGTAGCCAGGCTACTCACACCTCTGCCCACTGCCCGAATTAGCTACTGTAGGTGGGTGCGACGATAGTGTAACAGCCATAAAAAACGGCTTATAGCCTCCTAGTAACACAGGCACCAAGTCTTGTGGTTTTCTCCAAAAATGTGTGCCACTTGCCGCACAGCGCGTTAGGTCTCACACCTACACTATGTACGGATACAGTACATACATACTGTACATAGCCTAGCCGCTCTGCGAACATGATCAAGCGACCCTCTAAAAGCGACGGCTACAGTGGTAAGTCCCCTTGATATCAGCCATACTGAGCTGCAATCCGAGAACAATCGCTTTAAGCACCTAATTATCATCGGGGTTACGCCCCGATTTTAAGCTACACTGGTTCTAAGCTACATTCTAAGCTGCCTTGCTCTAAGCTACACTGGTTTGCCTTCTAGGACTCGGGCCGCCTACGCCCCAACATCCTCCGCATTGGACAATGTGCGCGATGCGCAAACACGCAGTGCACACTCGCGCATCTTTTGCCATTTTTTGCTCGGATTTGATTGCAACGCTTTTAATTGAGCTCAATCATGCGCCTCCTCGAATTTTTAACCTAGATTAGACAATCCACGATACATCGCGATACTACGGATATAACCACACATATAAGGTCGTGATACTCGCTAGAGAGCAAATGGCTCTACTAGTTAAGCTTAGGAGCTTTCCTTTATAACACCTTTATTTCTTAATTTCGGTCTAATTAAGGAGTATTCTATTATTATTACCTTTATATATTCTATAGCACTAAATATTATCCTTAGGAGTGGGTCTATATCTTTAGAATTAGCCCCGCTCTAATGACTAAGCCACTACGCGGCGTTTGCTTTAGTTAATGGCTATGAAGACCCTCCTCCCCTTTAATGCTCTAAGAAACCACAAGATACCCATCACCGACCACAAGAAAGACGCGTTTCAAGCTTGAGGAACACGCAATCTCGCTCAATCTCGCGTGTCAATCATCTCTGAACATTTTTTATCGCCGCCGCAGCCAGGTTTCCGATGCAGTACGCGCGAGGCGTGACGCGCACCTGACACGTTGATTAAGCCGCGCCTAGCGATGAACGCGAGTCCGAGAAGCCACAGCCAAACACTCGAGTATGGTTGCGTTAAGACGGGGGTTTTATGTTTGATGGGATCTCAAGACGCTGGCGCCGTTTACAGCGGTGCGGTCCCTGGAGTCGGTGGTAGAGGTGGTGGTGGTGATGGTGGTGATAGAGGCGGCCGTGGTGGCAGCGGCAGGAGAAGCAGCAACACCAGCCAGACCAATGGCGGCGGCTACGCACGCCGCGAGCCTGAGATGGATGGATCTGACGAGGAACCACCATCCAAGAGACTGCGGTTCGGCGCTTCACCCCTAATAAGAAGCAGCGAGGAAACACCACATCCCCGGAAGGAACGCTCCCTAGCCAACCTGTACTCCGTTTTGCACCCGCACATCATCATTGCTATTGCACCACTGTCATTCGATAAGTTTAACCGGGCCGAAATTGCAGTTCAAGTACGTATCACAAACCATTTCACTAGTAGCGTTTTCTGGCCTCTAACTCTCTACCTCCACCAATTACTAGGCTGGTCATATACTGGCTAAGGATGCTCAGTTTCTCTCTTTACTTAATGGCGGTGAGGTGGCGCGGCAAAGGCGAACACAAGAAGTGGTTGGTCAACTCTGCTTGTTGCCTGTAAGTATCGATCGCCTCTTGATCTACGGCGGCAGCATCAGGTACTGACCGTTTTACACAGCAATATCACAGAAATGGTGGGCCTCGGCCTAAGGCGCCTAAGCTCATCAAACAAGAACCAACAGCATTGCCAAGTACTAGCATGCACGGAATCCCGGCCGCCCCAACAACAGTCACTGGAGCTTCTAGAGCGCCTAAACACCAAACACTCCCCTTTGCTGCTCCGGCAAGCCTTCCAAATCGTTTCAACCGCCCTCTGAGAAACCCCTACCGGCCCCGCGCCAAGAGGGAAACTTCACCACGCCCTCCTCCTCAATGGGCCCAATCAGGACAGCGTCCATATCTCAGCTGGTCAGAACGCGATGCCATTCAGCGAGGAAAACGGCTTGAGTTTTTCAAGGCAAAATCGTTAAGTGGTGAACCGGCCGTCTATCATGTTGATTTTTCGACCGCCGAAATTGCCACCATGATTGACGAGATGAAACTTTATCTTCAGATGGCCATCCCACACACTGCCATCGCATTACGACAATTGTGTGACGAGTACCCCGTTGCCCTGCTTATGGAGGGCAAACTGCCTGGTCGCACGGAGCAAGATATTCGCAAATTTTGCTCTGATCTTTTCGCTGATCAAGCTACCGACAGCAGAGGCGCTAGAACTCTGCTACTTCAAGGAGAATCTACACCACAGCGCCAGGAACAGCAGCGGGACGCGCTGGTGTCATCGCTGCTGTTTGCTCGCGAACTGGAGGGCAATGCCGGCATGGGTCGGACAAGGCGCTTTGTCAACTTTCAGGCGTCTTTCAAGCAGATATACGAGGATGGTCTCAGCCTCGCTGCCGAGTTCACAAACTGTGCTGGTGACATTTCAACTATGACTTGGGTCCCAAATCAGAACATTATCTGCGGCACAACGGCGCACTCTGATGCTCATAATCAGCAATACAATAAGCCGGGCAACCTGCTTCTATGCTCGATATCAAAGGGTGTTTTGCGTGCCTTTCCAGACCACAGAATTCCCCGGCCGCTTGTCCCGAAAGGTGAGAATTCCACCATAGCCATGCGCCAGAGCCAAGATCCGTGGATCTACTCGTCGGTGGTGTCGTCAGATTATGACAACATACACGGCTTGGCTTATACCTCAAGTTTTGACTGGACGATCAAGGCATGGAAGGTGGACCAGGATGGCAGCTCCATGGAAGCCGTTGCGACGTTTAAACAAAACGGAAACGTGAACTTCGTCGCTGTGGCTCGTGATGGCTCTGGGCGCGTTGCTGTGGCAGCGGATGCGAACACCGAAGCTGTCCGTATCTATACCATGGACCCTACCAACATGACTGAGAGCCCGTATTATACCATTTCTTGCTCTCGAACCGACGCGAACGGTTCCGACAAATGGGCATACTTCCCGGCGACAGTTCAATGGGGCATAGCCCCCGGAACACAGCATCTTCTCCTTGTCGGGTATTCCCCTCGCAGCTTGACCGACGATGAGCAAGACATCCCGGACGATAAGCAGCAAACAGGCGAGATTCTGCTCTGGGATGCACGAGATCGCCGTCTGTTACCTGTGCTGACGGCAACTGCGGCAAACGTTTTCGAAGTGGCGTGGCATCCGACCGTCTGCGGCTTCGTTGTTGGTACATCTCCTGTCGGCCTCCACATCGACCAAGGCGTGCGTACACAGGTCCACGTCTTCGGGCAAGACAGGATACAGCACCCCGACGGCGCGTACAGCGAGCTCAACAAGCTCGACTGCTTCGCCTCTGACATCAACGAGCTTACCATTGTTTCCAACTCGAGGCAGAGCGCCTACGTCACCGCCGCCTGCACTGACGGCAACGTGTACGTGTGGGACATGGCGCAGGGCGACAAGCCGATCCACGTCCTGCGGCACGGCGGCCCGCTGGAGGGTCTCCTGCGCGCCGAGGACCGGGAGCGCGAGGACACGGGCGTCAAGTTCACGGCGTGGGGCAGAGATCTCACCCGGCTGTACACGGGCTCCAGCGACGGCGTTGTCAAGGTGTGGAACGTCCGCAAAAAAAGCAAGCCGTTTGTGCGCGACCTGCTGCGCGCCCCCGCGCCCATCTCCTGCGGCAGCTTCTCGCCCGACCGCAGCAAGCTGGCCGTCGGCGACGCCACCGGTCGCCTCTTCCTCTTCACAGTGACTAAGGACGAGAAGCTTGAGGAACAGTTCACCATGACCCTGCCCGGCACGGGTCGAGTCGTCCGCCGCCCGAAGCCATTCACGCCACACCCCGAGCCGCCGCCGCCGTCCGCACCCGCGCTCGACCCTGACGTCATGGCGCTCGACAACGTCGACGACGAGGACGAAGACGTGGACGAGGCGACGTACGCGCGCCGCAAGTACCTCGACACGCAGCAAGTGACCATCCACGCCAATCCCGTCGTCGGCGCCGTGCAGGGGCCGCGATACGCCGCCTCGGGGCTCTTCCTGCGCGAAGCCCACCTCGACGACGACCCCGCCGCGCCGCTCCTCGCAAAGTACGATCACCTGCAGCAGGAGAGCCGCCACAGCGTGCTCGGCGCCGGCGGGGCCAACTGCCGACGGCGCTCCATGCGGCGGCTCGTGGCGCCGACGACCGAGGAGCAGCGGCTGCACGCCGACAACCTGGCGCGCGACTTTGACCCCGCCGCGCTGGACCGGGACGACCTGGAGGATCTGGTGCGCGCGGGCGCGCTGCTGCACCTCGCCGACGAGGCTGAGGATTGGGGCTTTGAGTATGAGGGCTCGCTGCTGCCCGACGATGACGACTGTCCGTCGGAATCCGAATCGGATATTGAATAATACACATATACATACCTTTTTTCGTCTTTTAGATAAAGGCATATCATGGATTTGGGCGTTTTTTGAACTTTTTTGAAACCTTGCAGGGCCAGTGGGAGGATCAGGCATTGGTGTGGACGGGGCCGACAACTATGTAGGTAGAGGAGACTTGACGGGTGGGTTGGGTCGATGTGTACATGATGTGTAGAGATATACAAAAGTCACTAGAAATTGGGGACATGAATCCATACAATTTACCGAAACTACCTCAATACGGACTTGTTGTTGGCTTGGGCGATGCGTATTCACAGGTCATGCTAGCCAACTCGTGCCAACATTCACAGTCGAGGGACCAAATGAGCAACAAGTCCTCAACACACCAAGATTCTTTCGAATTCTTTCTATTCTGTCGTTATTAATAATCGGTACATGGCTCTATAGTTTTGAAAATTTCTCCAGATTTAAAAAGACATGTAGTCGTCGGTCCAACGCGAGCTGTAATGATTCGGAGTAGCAATGCAAGGTCTGCCGAGCTCCTATAACATCCAATACTCGAGCAAGAAGAAAAGAGAAAAAAAAGTGTTCAACGCCGATTAATGCTTAGCGGTAGCCTGCTCGCCGGTGAGCTTCTCGACATACGTCTTGGCACTGGGATGGAGTTAGCAGATGTGGGGGATGATGCTGTGTGTGGGGATGACGCTCACATATCACCAAAGGCAACCATGCAGACAGTCTGCCAGATGGAAAGACCAATGCGGGGAGTGACACCACGGTAGAGACCAGCAATACCGTTGGAGTTGTAAATGTAGCGGAAGGTGTTGCCGACCGTCATCTTCTTGGGGCGGTTGGGATCGTCCGTCTTGGACTGCATCTCGACGCGGATGACCTCGATGGGCTGGTTCCAGGCGGAGAGACCACCACCGATGGCGGAGGCGACAATCTTCTCGCCGGCGCTCAGCTTCTCCTTCTCGCCCTTGCCCGTGGCGCTGCGGATGCCACCCTCAGCGAGGCGGCTGAGACCGAAGCGGGAGCCCCAGTTGGTCATCTGGCGGATGGCGACGGCGTTGACGCCCTTGTTGATGCCCTTGATGCCGTCCTTGCGGTAAATGTCCATGAAGGTGGCAAAGGTGGACTGGGGCTTGACGCCGGCGGCGGCCTGCTTGTGCTTGGTGATTTCAACCGTCTTCATGCAGGTGCAGAAGCCCATGGTGGCGTAGGCCTGGGCGACGCCGCCCGTCATGCCGCCGACGATGCCGCCGCCAAACTCGGAGGCGCCAAAGGAGCGGGCATAGTACTCGGCCTCGGAGGCGACGAAGAGGAGGACGGCGCCCTTGGTGGAGGCTTCGATCCAGGCCCAGGGGATGAGGCCCTGGTAGACTGTGAAGAGCGGGTGACAAGTCAGCATGCGACGATGACGCGACAGAGAGCAATAAATGGGGCGAGGGGGGAGGAGCGCGCAGTTAAGACGTACAGCCGAGAACACCACCTCGAGACCAGATGCGTCCCAAGGCCGCAGCAAAGCCGTCGCCACGGTTGGCGGCCATGGTGGTCTTGGTGACCTCGAGGGGTTGGCCGAGGGTGGTGACTTCAAACATGTTGAGACCGGCGCCGAGGAGCAGATTGGAGAACTTGACGGGCTTCTTCTCCAACTTCTCGCCTCCAGAGGCGGACGGAGCGGCGGCGGCGACCATGATCGAATGCGAGTTTTGCTGCGAAAGGCAATTGTCCCTGACCAAGGGGAAGAGGGTGCTTCTTTGCGGGGGGGAGTAAGGATGAGGAGTGCGTTAGCTTTGCTGTGGTTGCAA
This sequence comes from Cordyceps fumosorosea ARSEF 2679, assembly GCF_001636725.1. NCBI lineage: Eukaryota > Fungi > Ascomycota > Sordariomycetes > Hypocreales > Cordycipitaceae > Cordyceps > Cordyceps fumosorosea. The sequence continues at coordinate 290,388 of NW_017387303.1, read as the reverse complement.
GAGGATGAAATCGGAGAAGGGGAGAGGGAGGGAAGATGAGGGAAAGGAGGAATGGGGCCTGAAGAGGTAGGAGCTGCGCCGAGCCACAACGCTTGGTCGTTTTCCAGTGGTGTTGCGCCAGCCAGGAGGACAACAGTTGGGAAGGGAAGCTCCAGCCACTGGCGCTGTGGCTGCGCAGCCCCGAGCGAGAATTGCTGAGTCAGAGGCGTCAGAGGCCTGCAGTGGCTCTCAACAGGCTGCTAGGCCAGTTGACCCCAAAGGGTAATGCCGGATAAACATACCAAAAATATCGGACACGAATGCGAATTTTACGTATCCGATTGCAAAGGGTGCCAGATGTGTGCAGCAGGACGGGATTGAGGTGTAGGTGAATGGATGCAAGATGACAGAGAGCAGCTACGCGAGTAGGCTACAGCACATGTCAGATAGTCGCGCACTTTCTGGGCAACATTTCCCGCGACTAGTCAGCTAATATATTTACTCTACTGGCCGGTGGTGGCCTTGCAGCACACGGCGTCTGACACGGTGCAGCTGGGTAGCCTGGCCCGAGGCTATTCGGCGGTGCTGGCCGTGATTGTCCGGGGCAGTGGAGGCTTTCCAGGCACCAGAATCACGTGTGAAACAGACCGCAATGCAGCGGCTCTTCAGTGGTTCCAGGGGTTCTCGGGAGCTAAAAATACAGTGGCTGCAGTACGCAACAAACAACGCGGGAAAAGAAAAGGGCAAAGACGAAATATCAGCAAATTCTCAGAAATGGAATAGACATTCAATAAGCTGTAGCCAGAGACGTTCTTCACCTCGGCGGGTTTTCCTCGTCAATTGATGCTGCGTGCTGGAATGCGCCGCGGCTCTATTTGTTCTGCTCGTATCTACGCCGTATCTCCAGTTACAGGCGACATCGGCGCGGCGCAAAGCTTGCCTGGCTTATTAGATCTGCATCGTCCGGGGATAGCCTAAACAGGATATTCTGCACCGAGATGGACGATACAGTATATCCTCACTTGTATTCAGTGCTTTCCAGAGGCAAAGTTGTCACCGTTTAGAACATTGCTGGGTTGAGACGGGGAGACTATGCCAGTGCGAAAACGAAAAAGAAAGAGACCCCAGAAAGAGGAGCACAAACCGGCATAATACAAGAGATACAACCATCTTCATCAATTCATTGGGGCTGAGAATCTCACTATCTGGCTCAACAGGGCCAACTGTTGAGTTTCCACTTCCAATTTGCACCCCAGTCTCCGGTTACCGGCGGGCAACACCCGCTAGCCTACTTTGGCTTGGGAGTTGCTCTTGCCCCTGCAAGTTGGCGACGCCCCAGTGAAGATCAAGATTGGACCACGTTCTTGCTCTTGACTTTCGCCATCAACTCCGGGAAGATACCGCCGACCGCGAAGAAGACGAGACGAACAAAAACCGAAACGGGGGCTTAACCTAAAGCCCTCAGTGGCCAGTTCTTTACCGCCATGCCTTCTACAGAAATCTCGACTTCTCTTACTCTTCATTGGGCGTCGTCTCGTAGCTCAGTTCCAGAATGGTTCTCAGAACCTCCTCGCGATGACGGCCCCCGAACGGCCACCACCGGACGCCCACGACCCAGCTGGGCGACTCCGGGACGGGCTTCTCCCCGCCGCCCACCGCCGGACAGCAGCCTCGTCCACGTCGAGGCCGTTGACGCCGCGGCAGAGCACTTCCTGAAGCGCGGGGTTTCGCTTCGCGCAAGACCACTATGTAGGTGAGGAGTATCTACACGGGCGCCCCATCGTCAGCTGCGTGGTCGCAAACAAGGGTCGAGGGGAGAACAAACCTTGGCAGGATATTTCACACTCTGCTTCAAAGGCTATCAGGGCTTAGACGATGACGTCGTGAACCTTGTCCATGGTTGAATAGCCTCGCCGGTAGGCGGGCAACTCTTCCCCATTCCCGAGGCAGCGGTCAAACTCGGCGCGGATGCCGTTACTGAGTCGGCAAAAGTACGCATATTGGTATGCACGCTTGTATCGCTCACTCGGCTGCGGTACCCTCATCTTGGCTTGGTGTAGATCGTTTCTCTGAAGATCTGTTCGTGACGTGAGCATCCTTTATCGAAGTATAGCGAAGAAGACGACGCACGCTGGGCTGGACACTGGAGGGTTTCAAAATGTGTTCGTGATAAAGTTGATCAGCGTTTTCCACGTGCCGTCTGCGGTGGTTGCTCGAGAGGGCCTGCGAGTGAATCGCCGCGCTCTATTTCACATCGCCCACGTCAAATGGCGGCATATCACGATGAATGGGCGGACGCCGTCGCTCGAGCCAACATGACCAACAACCCCCCCTACAGCCCGATGAGTGTCGCATAACTGTTTGAGAACGCGCCTTGTGTAAACATCAAGGCAAAGCATGGAGTCGCTATATCTCCAATACGTCACTAATTTAGAAACTTCAACAGCCAGCGCAGCAACTCAATTCGAGCTGTAGCACAAGGCGACGTGTCATGATACCGTTATACGGCTTTCAATAAGGCGACACAGAAAGTCACTAAATGACTAGTATCTTACTTTATTTATAGAGCCTCATAGACAGCCTGGCAGTCCGAGCCGTAGCACAAGGCAAACTGCCACCGCCTCTGCCTCGCTTCCTCGTGTCTCGCATAGCAGCCTGACAGCTTAACGTCTGCTCGGTACAAAAGCAGGACCAATGTGCTAGCCTGCCAGTATCATTACACACCCTGAGTTTTATGTTCACCAGGTGGCGTAAGGTGTGCAGTATTGGGCCACCACGCTTCCTGGCGCAGGGCATGCAGAAGATAACGGTCTTCTCTGTTGCATTGCACGTCATGTTTCAATACATTGCTCGCAGCAAGGCCAGACAGACGTCATCTCGCTCACGTCTATATAAGTCGAAGCTGCTGCTGCGTCCATATGTCTCAACCAGCACGATCAGCAGTCCTTTTCGCCCCCCCTTCATCTTGCTTGACCTTTTCGACGTTCGCTGCAGCACCATGTCGCAACTTATCACCCGGCTCCGCAACTGGGGGCGCTCGCGGCGCGAATTTCGTCGGAATTTTCGTGAAGAATTGGACCGCGAGTCGAATGCGGAGTGCAAACATCCGTGGTTTCAATCATGCCTACGGGCTCAGGTCGAATCAAACTACGTCTGCCTGCCCCGACCCCACGACGCAAACGACCTGAAAATTGGCAGCATCATCGAAAACCTCGACAACATGAGGGTTCTCAACACGGACGCGGGCGAAGAATACACGTTCAAGCAGCAACCGGAAATCATACCAAAAGACAATCTCAGGGTATCCTTTGCAAAATTTGAAATGGAACTGTTTATGCATGTGCGCGAGATGCAATACGACGTCGAACGCCTCGAATGGACCCAGACCCCCAGCCCACCCAAGAAGAAGGAACACCGTGCCGCCGTCGAGAGCTCTCACCGCGTCAAGGACTGGCTCCAGTCAGAGCCCACCGGCCGCTCCGCGCTCGTCATCACAGGCCTGATGGTGGTGATGGGGGCCGAGGCGAGCTCCGATCCCAACGCGGTGGCTGGGCCGACCAGCACGCTAAGGTCGTTCGTGGATGGCAGGCTGCTGACTCAATCGAACATAGGCGGCAAGGTTATTGGTCTGAGGGTGACCAAGATTCGGTACAAGCCAAAGCTCTTCAGTGGCGACCTCAAGCTTTGTGTTGAGCGTATGGACATGAACGTGAATAGGGAATGGCGCATTCATGATTACCCAGGCTTGTATTACCATAGTCCTGAGTACAAGGACCGTTTTGTTTACGAGCTCCGTTGTCTTTTGTTGGCCATGAGTCTCTGAAGAGGAGCTATGCCACAGACTAAAGATGATACAATCGTTTAGATTATACCATCGTTTGAGCTTTAATACCATGCAATCTTGGACTTGAAAACTGAATGAGACTACTGTGCTAGTCTATTGTACCCCTCTCTACCAAAAGCTTTGTTTTAACCGACTGGTGTAAGGTGTGTGGTCTTGTACCACGTATTGCAGCACAGGACAAGGGGAATAATATGTATGGCCAGGGAGTCTGTCCATCGCCACGTCGAGCTTCCGGGCCCAAAGCTCAAGGGAGCACAAGGCGAGACGCCCTCAAACTTCATGTCCTGGTATACTCGTCGTAGCAAAGGCCACCCATCATCTTGCTCGCATTATAGTTAAACCTCCAGAATCCTTCATCCATGTCGCAACCAGCAACGATCAACAGTCACCTTGCAGTTTCCCCATCAACTCATCTCTATTCATCTTTGTTCAGCCGCGTTGCGTCGTAGCATCATGGCGAGTCTTGCCTTCTATTGCGCCCGCGACAAGCCGCCTCCCCCTGACAGGCCCGAGCCGCACCCCAAAGATTGGGACCTCGAGCACTTCTGCATCCTGCGCCACCCCGTCGAAGGATCCGACCTGCAAATCGGCAAGGTCGTCGGCGACCCCGAAGACGACCTGGCGCCGCTCAGCAAGGTCAGGGGCAACATATTCAGCCATGTCCCTTCCCCGGACCGCACCGTGGAGCACCGCCGCACCGTTCACCTCGGGCCGGCCCCGGCCACAAGCGCGCGCACCAACTGCGCCTTGCCTCGTACGGCATCGAGATGATCAACCGCAGGGACGCCCATCAACTCGCCCGCGACGGCCGTCGAGGACTCGATTGCCCTCAAGAAGCACCTCGCGAACGGCGACCACGCATTCCTCGTCACCGGGGTGGTGCGGGCGGCGGCGCGGAACGAGGTCTCGGGCTCGGAGGGGCCGCTCAACACGGACAAGGTGACGACGGCGACGCCGGGCCAGGCGGTGGCGGAGTCGCTGGAGCTGAGGTCGCTGGACGGCAAGCTCTTTGCTGTGCGACTTGTCCAGATGTGGTACGGGAAGGGAGTTCTGGGGGGATTCAAGGTCAGAAGTGACAGGTATATCGTCGGAGAGTAGAAAGTGGCCGAGCACTTGGGTACTGGGTGGGATCAATTTTGTGTGGCTGTGGACTTGACGGAGTTTACTGTGCTAGAATGTGTCTTTTTACATCCTGGTTGACGGAATACCGTCTTTTGAATGACGCTAGGAGCTATGACATAAGACTGAAGACAGCTTCGAAAACATGTGATCTTGTTTGATTTTATCCTAATGGACTGACATGTTTCTTGAATGACGCTATGAGCTATGACATAGACTGAAGACAGCTTCGAAAACATGTGATCTTATTTCTTTTTATCCTGATTGACTGACATGTTTCTTGAATGAAGCGATAAGATAGACTGAAGAAGACGCTACAAACATCATGGCTTCGAAAGCATATGGTCTTGACGTTGCAAACGTGAGATGAGAGATGCAGGCCAGCCGCTCACTGGCGCTTCGCTCTCATCAGTGGACGGTGCGGTACTTGTCAAACTGGCTGTACATGCGGGCGTACTGGCCTTGGGTGAACTGATTGACGCAGGAGCTACGAGGGAAGGCGATGTTAGCAATCCATTGCAAAACCGAGGGAATAACGAGATGGTTGAGAGGGTAGGAGTCACGTACTTGTCGCTGTAGCCCATGATGTTGTGGACGGGGTCGTAGTACGGCGACGACGAGCAGGTATGCGACTGCTCGTTGCAGCCGTAGACGGCGTAGTCCTGAGGGGCCGTGTCATCGACCAAGTCGTTGCCGTTGGTGCAGCCGCCCGTGTTGTTGTTGCCCCAGGGATGGATGAGGCCGAACCAGTGGCCGACCTCGTGGGAGGTGATCTTGCCGAGGTTGTAGGGCTTGAAGGAGCCGCCGGGGGTGGTCTCGACGTCGAGGCAGCAGCCGTCGTTGTAGAAGTCGTCCCAGGTGCTGATGACGCCGGGGTACGTGCAGAACCCGGTCAGGTGGTTGCGGTTGGGCGCGGTGATGCGGCGGAAGTAGTAGATGTTGAGGTCGGCGTAGTCGCCGTTGCGGAGGGAGCGCTTCAGGCTGCGTAGGTCCGCGTTGGACCAGATGTCGGACCAGGAGCTGTCGATGGTGCGCGAGATGTTCTGCAGGGTGAACTGGTAGCCGGAGTATTGGAAGTCGCTGTTCAGGACCTTGATCTGCGAGGCGACGGTGTCGTCCTGTTTGTGTCGGGGTCAGCGACGACGGTTCTCGGACTTGTCCCGTGCTCGCGAGACTGAGGACGTCTTCTTTCAGGTCAACGACTTACGTTAATGTTGCCGCCAGAGCGCGAACTGTCCGAGGCTATGATGTGGACGTAGGTCTTGATGTACCGGACGTCTCTCTTCACGTTGGCATTGGCCACGGCCGCAGCCTCTTCGGCGGCGGATTCTCGAATGGCCTGGAGATAGGCTTCACTCGGAGGCGGGGTGCCGCAGATCTCGTGGTTGACAACCGCGGCCGCCTGGCATGTGGCAGCGGCCGCGAGCGAGAGGAGGATGCTCTTGAGCTGCATCCTGAGACAAGATGCAATGTCTTGGTGGTGAAGGAGAATGGTAGTGGATGGGTGTCTGAGACAAGGTATTCATCTTCATTCCATCGAGGATCAGCAGTATTTATAGTTATCTGAAACCGTCTGATGTCCTATCTAACTAATCAACTAACCCCCCCATGGGGAGCTGTGATCAACCTTCCGCTCCCGTGGGGAAGCTCCCATGGGAAGCTGATCATGATCTATCGATCCTGTTACATAACTAACGGCTCTTAGCGTCGGAAGAGGAGGTAGGGTGTGGCTGTTTACAGCCGCTCTGATTGCTCGCATACACGTCTTCGACTATGTTTAGCATGTACCTTATCACTTTATCTGGGCGATCTCAACCAGCTTCCCGTTTGAGGTTATCACCACCCCCGACTAGCTCCATGGGTCCCTCTTCCCCGCACCTTACTATTGCGGAAGCTGGTCTTTTAAAGTAGCTACCGCTAGCAGGTGGGCTGGCGGGCTTGTCGAGTTTCCAACTGTCACGGGAAGCAACACGCCTGCCGAAAACGATTTCCATTCCGTCAAGTTTTGGCGTCGCTACGACGGACCGAGGCAAGGGGGGGAGCGCCAAGGCTGTCTTGGGCGCAGGAATGAAGTCGGCTAGCTTGAAACTTGCTCTTGAAGACTGCCGATGATGAGATCCGATGATATGGCTGGAATTTGGGATCCTCTTCCAGTGAACGAGTTTTAGTACGAGCTGAATCTGGACCATGCCTTTTCGACGTCGGAGGTGCATCGTCGTGACTAATGAGAAACTGCTCTGCAAGCGAATGCTAAGAGAAGATAAAAGTCCATTGACGAGATAGTTTTATCAATGAGAGGATTCTTTTTGCATTTTTGCATTTTTGCATTTTTGCGTTTTTTTTTTGTAAATATTTTGATACGGCGTTATTCCAAAACCCATCAGTCAGTTGGTCACCACCTTCAAACAAGACATGTCCTACTCTTCAGACCAAGACCTGAAGCTAGCCCGACTCTTCTAATCAAGATTATAAAAGCCTAATTTTTAAGACTTGAGCACGTCGACGCCTTATCCAGGGACCTGCCTATCTGGGCAGGTGATCCCCAAATAGTGGCCGACTAGCGGAGATGACGTGTGTAAGTGCTCACTCAGCCAAGAAACAACTAACAGCACGGGAGCTGTCAAGCCAACCATCCAGTTTTCTGTAGGGGCAGAGCAGGAAAGATGATACTAACAGCCTGCACCGTCGGAGAGCTGCAGGAGGGAGGATGACCTCACGTCCGGCGACATCGTAGCACAAAGGGGGGGGAGGGCTTAGACAGCTACAGTCGACGCACGGGTGTGCCGTCGACACGGTGCTCTTTGCTGAGGGAGCTTTGTGCGTGTGCGACTTTACAATTTCTTTTCTAACATAGGGATCCTTTTCTTCTCGTTTCAGTAGCAAGCGTGGCTGGAGCTGTCCCATGGTAGCATTTACTGTTTCCAACGATGGCTCGACAGTGAGGTGAGTGTGGCTGGGCTACCATGAATACAAAACAGTACGACTCCCATCGGGCACCGCGTACAGTAAGTTGCTATTCTTGAAAGCAATAGCTATTTATGTTGAATATTCTCTGTTCTATAGTTTCAGGTTGGCCATTATTCGCTTGTTCTGCTACTAGATGCCCGTCACGGGCAGCCTCGCGGGCCACCTGGTACTACGAGACCAACACGATCACCAAGGTCTGTACAATTGTAAAGATGCCGAAATTTCTTGTCTTCCCTACTTCCTGGAGCCCAATTATTTATTTTTGTCCCTTTTCAACTTGCCTTTAGAATGTTACACAGCGATGTGGCCAGGTTTTACAGCGACGTGGCCTTCACTGCTTCGCCTGCTTGGCCAGGCAGACGAGACGCGAGTGGTGATGTGGCAAAGTGACGCGGCACCCTTGGACAATCTCTTGGGCTTTTTTGTATTCAAACCACACTTCTTTCCTTTCCATCTCCCTCTCTCCTCCTTACCCTCTCCAAGCTTGCTCAGGGCAGGAAGTGCCTTGAGCAGAGCGGCAAGAAGACGCCGCTGTAACATGGGTGACCGCCGTTCAGGTGGCTACTGGTTTGTACGCCGAGCTGCCCGTTGATCCCCTGCCGTGGTGGAAGATCTCGACGCCAACAGAACAGAAGGACCTCCCCCAAGAGCCGCTGTACTTTCCAGGGAGAATATGTCTTCTTCGCCTGGGTCGTCAAGATGCCGAAGAAGAGGTACCCCGGTCTCGCAGGGGAGCGCCAGTGTGTGCTTGAGCACGTCGAGGAGGGACGAGCCAATTCCCGCTACGGAGTGAAATGGGCAACTCGACCAACAGCCGCGCGCCAACTCTCTCTTGGAAGAACAACTTGTCTCGCACCCTCGAACTTGCCGTGTAGTCTTTGTTTTTGTCATGTTACTCTTAACTTGATAGTTGACAAAAGAAAAAGAAATGAATTTTTCAACTTGATATTCTGACCATGCTGCTTCTCCGAGTTTCACCATTCCATCGTCTCATACTCTTTCGCAGTTCTACCACCTTACTTGGGCCTAGGAGGCCAGGTACTGCACTAGTTCTAGAGAAAGAAGGGTTTTATGAAAAACATTAGAATACTCGGAAGCAAAGAAAAGAGAACCCATTTCCCCGTTAGCTTGAGCTTGCTAGCAGCTCCAGAACTTTTGAAATGTTACGCTGATCGTTCTTGTTCAGCATCCTGTCCTGGAACTGAAAATTACCGCGGATAGTCTTGCGCCAGAACGTCCACGGCTCGACAAAGCAGCATCCTTCTTTCGGCCGGTTGAGTTCCCGAAAGAGCCTCTCCATGTAGTTGGTTGTGTAGTAACGCCGTCGCAGGGCCTGGCCGTTTCTGGAGATCGCCACCGTGTGGCGCACGATCTCGAGCATATTGGCGGCGATGCCGGCGGCGATTGGTGTCGCGTACGAGGCGCCCGACGCGTATCCGTAGGCAAGCCGTGCTGGGGAGCCGAAATTCTCCCGGATGGGAATGTCGCATCCCAGCGTGCCAAAGTACACCCCTTCGGCCTTGGGATTCATGCCCTGCGCGTGTCCGTTCCCGTCGGTGCAATAGATCGGGATGACACCCGCTCGGGTACCTGGCCATGTAGGCTCGTCGTTTACACCCGTGTTTCTGTGCGCCGCGGCGAAGACAATCTTGTTCCCCTGGTCGAAGGCAGCGCATAGGGCCTCGTCAATTTCCTCTGACAACTCGTCCAGGGCAAGGGACAGGTTGATAATGTCCACGTCCCAAACCTCTACTGCCCAGATGATCGCCTGCAATTCCAACACGGGAAACCGTCAGCTGCTTCGCTTCGATAATAATACGGACAGACAGACAGACAGACAGACAGACGGGCCGAGTCCTGATTCTGCACCGCCGAAGCCAACTCACCTCAAATATGTTTGTCAATTCTCCCGCTGAGATGTTCTCCGAGTTTGTCACCTTGGCAATGTATATATCCGCTTTTGGGGCCACTTCCAAAGCTATCTTGGCAACCGCGGTACCATGACCGTGAAAGTCTTCGACATCCTTGGAATGAGCGCCCTGGTAGCCGTCGGAAGCTGGGGCACGGGGCGAGCAAAAGTTTCGCTGGTCTGCGATTCTCCCCAGGCGGATGTATTCTCGAACATCCCAGTCCCGACGAGATACTCCACTGTCGATAATGGCGATCCGGACCCTCTTGTTCCGACCCTCGGGTAGCGACTTGGTGCCCAGGTTCTTCACATATGAACCCGTGAACTCGTTCATGCGTTTCATGAAGTTTCTAGCCTCGGTCCTGTGGATAAGTATTAGTTTTTTCTTTTCGACCCCCGGCATGCCTCCCTCCAAAAACCATGCAAGGGAGACAGGACATACCCGCCGGGTCCCGGGCTTCTTTCGAGTGGTAGCTGCCTGAGTGGCTCGCATAGTCTCTCGTCGACAGTCGTGGCCATCTCTCTTGATGGCTTCACGATGGATTCTACTAGGACGTTTTGGGCAATTGGTTGTATAATCTCTTCAAAAAAGAATTCGGCAACTTCTTGAAAAGGAAGCTTGCTGTCGGGGTTGGCAAGCTCGCTGCTAATATACTCCCACTCGTCACTAAAACAAGCGCGGACGGCGTCCTTGATAGCCTCACCAGGAAGCAGATCTGGATGGTGGTCTATGATTTGCGTCAACTCTTCCTGGATTCTGTCATAATTTGATAGAGGCAATTGTAGGTTCTCCCATAATCTCACTTCAATGAGGAGTTTCGCCAATTCAAATAGACTCGTCTCACTCATCAGGTGCGAATGCGACGAAGTAGAACCAATGGGGCAGCGAAGATGCGGTTCTGTGACATTTTCTATGCGCTTGGTTTCTGAGTCGTAAAGAAAAAAGCAGTTCGTGTCAGACATGTCCTCGTTGCACCAGCGAACCTGCCTCCATGGCGGGCTGGTGAGAAACAACTTGGAAGTGGCCATGTTTAAGCATAACTGATACTTGGTGGTCATGTTCAACATCAGCGGCTCTTTATCATCTTGCGTTCGACTGGTTCGAAGTTCTATCAGCCGAGTCAATGATATCTTGCGCAGTGCCATCCTCGCGGCCATATGGCCCTCAACCTCCATACGGAGGCTCTCCGGTCGTCGAGCGGCATCTTGGCTCGTCTTATTGTTTCGATCTTGAGTTTCTATGGACATGCGTAGAGATGTGCGCTCTTTCTCTGCTTCGGCTAGACAGCGGCAGAGCGCTCTGCGCATTATTGGGGCGTCAAGGTTTCTGCCAACTGATTAATCTCCAGAGCTGCACCGGATCATTACCACGTCGTAGCTTCTCATTCTGCAGTATCGCCAACTTGCGCGAATAGTTTCGAAAATCCTTACTCCCGGGGGCCGAGTCAACATTAGAAACGAGACATACCGCTTGAAGTCTGCGGTGAGGGGCACCCATGCCATGGGGTCATGCTCACTATGACGCGGGTTGATGTAGAGGTGAACGCTTGTCTGTGAAGGGCTGGAGTCTTCATAACAGAAACCAGTCAGTTGCAAGAGGAGCGTATGACAAGGCTCGCATGTGACCAGCTGACTCTGTAGTTCAGAGTAAAACGTAGCCAAGTTGTCATGAATGTCGCGCAGGAGTAGATACTCGAAACCGTCACTCAAGACGTCAACTTTAGGGTGTTCAACTGACCCGGTGAAGCTGAAGACATCAGAGGTATCGGCGCGAGTCCCATCTTGTATTAGTGGCAGATCCTCAGAATTGAACACATCTGCAGAAGAAATAGGAAAGAGGTCTTCCCTTCTTCGGCGTGCTGACAGATTTCTCACCTGCACTTTCTCTCGGCTCAGTCAGTGTGAAGGGTCATCGTAGGATGTTATCGGATGGAACGAACGTACAGTGACTTTCTCGATAAAATGCGTCATACGATCTGGGCCATGTATCATATTCCACCCCGTCCCACGCGAACAGTGTGCGGCGGTCGTCTCGCCGCGACATCTTGGTTTGTTTGATGGAGCAGTAACTCGTCCCACGATGACTCCAGGCACTATCTTTTAATAGAGTAGCCGCAGCCCGCCTTTCAATCTCGGTTCATCTGGAGGGAGCCCTGTCTGCATCCTCTTCCGCACCGTAGCGGCTAGAGTGCAGTGCGAACCATTGTCGCCTTTTCTCCGTGGCGCTGTGGCGCCGTAGCTTGTGATGAGTTGCATCCATTACATGTATGTCTTATTAAATAACTCATGTCCTCTTATTATACCCCCCTTTTGTATGATTGCAGCTGTTGCGTCCCCTCGTGCAGCGACTCTGTGATATTTTGTCGCGGTTTTTGGTGCGCGATGAGGAGTGGAAGCAAGGGATGTTCCTTCAAGATTGATTAGAATGTAGGTATCCGTATCTTCCTTTAAATTGGAGAATAGGGCTTATATTCTGAGCTCTCTTTGTGGTTGGCACCAAGTTCGCAATACCACCGCAGCCTTATGTGTATATGTTGTGGTACCCCAACCTGCATGCAGTGAATTTGCCCCCGAGTCAACTGCGGAGTTTGCTTGTACGTATCTATGTATGTACAGTATGTGGCGTTCTAACTAACGTTAACATGTCAGTTCTGGTCATACTCACAGTATTGAAGACAGGTTTAAAGTAAAAAAGGATACAAAGGATAGGAAAGACATGCAAGAGAAGAAAGGTATAAAAGACACCAAGGGCCTCATCAACAGAATGAAAATGAAACAACAAGAGCATGCTGCAAGTCTTTATGCCACTTTGTAATCATCTCTAACTCTACACCTGCCCTTGCACATGTTCGCTATTTCTTAGTGAGACAACCGTCACGACTCTTCAAATGCCCCAAAGATTCAACTACCATGTTCTATCGGATTTCATCCATCGAGATGACTTGCTGATTGGCCACATTATCACTGGCACACAGGACATGTCCATCATCAATCCTGGCGAAATCCTCGATTATGATAAGAATCGCACCAGAGCCTTCAACTACGACGACGCTACCCTCGATGAGAAAGAGGCAAGCTCTTGCAATGCTTCTTTTCTTACCGACGTGGTTTCGGGTGTCATCAATGGTCGTTTCCAGATGGAAAAGAGCAAGGGCTTCTCCAAGAATTTTGCCATCCCCCAACTTTGTGGGCAGCGTGTCGAGTTTTTGAGAGAAGACTACCTGAAAGCCGTCGACTGCTCCCCAGCGGTGCAGAAGCACCTAGACACGTTTGGCGGTCGCGTTTACATGGTCACTGCCGTGCTGCTGTGCGACGAGTTCTCCGTCACCATCCGTCAAGACACAATGGCGAAGGGTAGAGGGGGTGTAGCAGTTGACTGTGGTCCAGCCAGGATCGGAGCAGGCATGCAGGGGGCAGGCGGAGGTGGTTCAGGTCAGCAAGCGACCGTGAAGGGAGACCATGTTTTTGCCGTCAAGTTGACGAAGCTGCGTTACACCAAGAAATTCAACATCCTTGGGGAGAAGCAACTCGAGGCTAAAAAATATACCCACCGAGCAGCGCTTGTGGGTAAGAGTAAGAGTAAGAGCAATGCTAGGAATGATCCAGACAAGGACTATACATTTGAGGTTGACATCGAAAGCGAGTCGGAGGAAGCGGGTGTTGGAGAGGAATATACAGGAGGCGGGCACGTTGTGAGCTGGATCGTCCCCATGACATTGCTTTAAGAATACCTATAGTACATATTACCCCATTCAAACTTTCTCATCTTATTTTTTTTTCTCATCTTATCTCATCTTATTTTTTTCTCATCTTATTTTTTTCTCATCTTATTTTTTTCTCATCTTTTATATCCTTGCATCTTTTTTGTATTCCTGTTGATCTTGCTTCACCTCGGTTCTGCCCTACATCTGGTCCGTGTTGATGATCGAACCTCGATGTAGTGAGCATGACTGGGACGGACAATTTAGCACATTACATACGGATGCATACATAGGTGCATTTCCCTGTTTTCCTGCCGCTCACTCCAAAAAAAAAAAAAAAAAAACTCCAGCGCTTGCCTTGTGTGATTGTTCCTTGTCCTTGGTTGATGAAACGTGGCTGCCACCCTTCGTTTGGACGTGTTGACCGAGAGGACTCGTTTTCAGGGAAGGGGCAAAAAACAAGCAGGCTGCACTGAATGAATAGTCGTCATGGTTGCATTCAGCTACATTATGCGTCAAGTCAGACAACTGGGTTTGTATTCACGCTCTGGGAGCAAACACCCCGAATCGCCGCATGCGTACCCGTGCCTGCTCTGGAGTAGGCATCACAATGCAGTATGTAGTTACTGTACATACTTTCTCCGTGCACCGTAATATTTGCACGGTCCGCGCATGAATGGCGACAAGTGGTGTGATGCGCTGCCTCAGAATACAAAGAGGGGTATGACCTGATGACCTGACCAAGACAGACACAGACTCAGAATAGGGTAGGACAGGCCAAGATTCGCACGCGAGGAAGGAAGGAAGGATGGAAGGGGGGGGTGGCTGATTCGATGCTCTGGTCCTTGGGCATGTATCCGCATGATCCAATAGGATTCCGTGCAGCATGCCAGGCGGCCCAGGCCGAGAAGAAGTCGTAAATATATAGGTGTGAGACTTTTGAGACGGGAAGAAGAGTGAACAAACAAAAATGTGGCTGCTCCTAGCTGGCTGAGTCTGACTGATAATTCTTGTGTGACCTTTCGTCTGTCTCCCTTGACCATATCCGACCCCCCGCCATTTTCTCTTCTTTCTCGCCTTCTTTTCTGTTTTTTTTCTCTTCTTTCCTTCTTTATCGACCCTCCGACGCAAGCTTAAACGCAACTTGCTCCCTCACCATTTTCCACTATGAAGCAACATTCGTCATCTCCGCCATCTTCCATCATGAAGCAATTTCCTCCATCTCAGCCGCCTTCCACCATGGATCAATACTCCCCATCTTCCCTACTCCCAAATCCAAATCCGCACCGCATCGCGCGCCCGATATTTTCAAGGGTCAACTTCTGCGAACACGTCTTTGATGCGATTGAGATGCTGTACCTCGAGCGCAAGGACAGACGTCGATTCGAACACGCACACATCAGGTTCCTGCAGTGGGCTAAATTGATTCGTATCTGGCGTAGCCAAGGTCAAAATCTCGACTCATTGCTAGATCCATCCAGGAGACCGCTTCGGTCCCAGATAGAAAACCATCTGGGCAATGTCCAGTCTTCCCTGGTGTATGGTATGTAACAAGCATTTCAACCTTCCACGCGAGGAGGCTAACGTGGCAATATTGCAGCTCTTAACTCAGCCAAAGACGTTTCCGTTCTTCCCGATGGTCATTTCGATCCCTCTTTTCCCAACATCGAATCGTCACTTACACAACTAGAAGAATTTACCTACCACTTACTAATTTACACCCCAGCGGGGCTCGGGTGTCGAGTGGCCGCGTACCGGAGGAGACGCGGGAACCCCAGGTTCGTCCGTGACGTGGTTGAGTTCATTCGGGCCGATTTTCCTTATCTAAAGCCGGCAATCGTTTCGAAGGAGCCTTGGTGGTGTAATCTGGGTCTCAATTGGCTCGTCTGCCCTCAAACAGTCCAGGACACGGCGTCAGACGATGAGCCTGCTGGCCTGTTCAAAGCTTTGGCGGATGCTATCATCTTCACACACTACAAAACACTCTACGAGCAGGACTATGGTGAGCAAGAGCGCAGGGATGCGCAGGACCCTGAGATTGCGTCTATGAGGCTACCCGTCGAGCAGAGCAGTGTGCCAGTAGACTGCACCCCAGAAAACCAGTCCGACTGTCCCATTTGCGGGGAGACATGTTGCAGCCCTTCTTCAGGCAATCTGAACCCGACTGAGTACGTCGCCCAGCACTTACCACTACTTTCACAATCATCACCCCGCTAACGCTCGAACAGACGCCATTTCTTGCATACAGCGAAGCCTTACGTCTGCTTAGCTGCGAACTGCGATCGAAGCAACCCACCGTCATTCGAAACCCCTCAACAGTGGAAAAGCCACATGACAAGGTACCATACGCCAAGTGGTGTCATCCGTTTGCAAAGAAACGTTCAATGGAGATGCCCAGAGTGCAAATGCATGTCTCCTGTGGAGTTTGGGTCGATCGAAGTGATGGCCCGTGACTTGGTCCACCATCAATACACGCATCACGGCAAGCAGAAGAATCAGGATGCCTTCAGCAAGGCTAAGCTGCGTTACATATCCTGTCGTCGGCCCTCTGACACTTGTCCGATTTGCGGAACGTGCTATCGAGCCAGTCTAGAGCAGCCTACCAGCTCGTCTAACGAAGAGAGGCAGGAGACTACAACACCCGCTGAGCGCGCAAAAGACGACACGCACAGCCAAGTTGACAACTGCGTCGCGAGACACATGTTTGAACTGTCTTACAAGTTCACGAACCCGAGCTTGACGGCACGGATGATGTCACGGACTACCGCTGAATCAGTTGCCTCAGGTTCATGCCCGTCGTTCGAGGGCAACGCCTGCAGCGAGAGTGTTTCCTCCAAGACCTCCAACTGGACAGACCGGAGCGACGGCTTCTCAAGGCACGCTGTGCACATATGGCCCCCGATAGACAGCGGCCAATCTCTTTCGTTTGGGAAGGAATCGGATGACACAAACGCACCCTAATATCCGGAACTCTCGAATTTCTGCGCTGGCTGACATTAGTCGCAACAAGATTGAAATCTCTTTCAAGTAAGCTTATTCGAATTATCTGCGCTCCGGTAGTACTGACATGCCCGACCTCGATTTTCCAGTCGTTTTTTCTTCTTCTCTATTCTTGCTCTTTCCCTTGTTCCTCCTCATCAGTGTGCATTATTTAGGGAATGGGTGCAATAATTTCACGGCTCATGTGTTGTGTTTACAATGTGCCACGGGTCTACCATGTATTAGTAGTTTAGGTAGTTAGTACCTGTCTCGTTCGTTGGTGGGGTGTTTTGGGGACATGGTCAAACTCAGTTAGTACATGTATTTCTGCCGTCTAGTGGGCTGCTGGCTGGTCAAGACAGTCTTACAGGTACCTAGATAACATAGTTGGTACATACCTACAAAGGCATTGGTGGTGAGAGGTACAGGCTACCTATGTACCTACTTTATAAGTATTGAGATTACCCAGAGATTTAGTACAGCCTCTCTCACAGGCTCACTAGACGTTAATAAAATGCCTTGTAAACTGATACGGTTCAAGGATGTCTAAAAGGGTGGGGGGGGGGGGGGTGTTCAGGCAGCGATTCGCCCCCCGGAAGTCCCGTTTGCTTCGATTATTACGGAGATATACCTCAACTTTCAGCTTTTTCAGCTTGCAACCATCCCAGCCAAGTTGTCGTTCAGCGAAGCCGGTTGCGTTGAGGGGCTTCACACCACCAACCTGGCCGCCACCATGCAGTGAAACAGGATGGCTGCTGTCTGAGCTGTCGTTTCTTTTCCCTTTTGCATTATTTCCATTAGTAGGCAGGCCATGTCATGTCCTTGTCTACCCGACGCGCCTTGTCTGACAACTTTCTTGTCCCAAGAAGAAGGCCCGACCCTTTTCTGCAAAACCGGCCCAACGCCCAGTCACGGTACTTTGGTTCAACTCAACCAACCCTGCCCCCTCCCCCTTTGTGTAGCGGGTCAAGGCAGCTGTCAACCCGCGACGCCTGTGGAATGCAGCAGCGAGTTTATTTATACTGTGACGAGGGATGAAATACATGGCGCAGGGCAACAGTAACTAGCGCCGGCAGCATCGTGCAACGGTAACTAGCTCCATCGACGTGCCCTTATTTTAGTGTAGATTATGCTCCATGCATGCTAGGGAGTTGCAAGTCCTTTTTTTTTTGGGGGCCATTTCTTCGTCCCTTTACTTTGCGACCAGACCCACCCGAGTCACCAAAACGGCCAGCTTTCCAAGGATCGGCGAGTCAATATTGTGCGGGGATAAGCAAACAAAGAACTGCAACTCAAAAGCCCGTCCGTGATGATTGCAACGTTCAGTCTAATAAAAACGCACAATCGATGACACTTCGGTAGCTTTGGCTCAATATGGGGGCTCGTCTGTGCATTCTCAATCTTGAGTCTAATAAGGCGTTGAAGATTCCCACTCCCATGATTATGAAAGCGCCAAGTTCATACGTCTTCATAAATTCTGCACAGACCCTCCCTGCATTAAAAGTCAGCCAGCCCCAGCGCTGGGGCTCGTTTACCTCCAGTGAAGTCACCCTTGATCAAGACGGCACTGCAAAAGTTTCATCCCAATAATCCATCCGTCTTGATAATTCTTTTCTTTCGAATTTCTACTAAATCATTGCCCTCGTTTTATTCTTGCTAACCAGTGTACCGATCCAGCATCACATACCGCGCCAAGCTCAACGCCGAGGTTCAGTGGAAGCCCCGACACGCCACCACCACTCTCAGAAGCCAACAACGGAAAAAGGCGACGGTCAGAGTCTAAGACGCCTATCCCTATCTTCCAAGGAACATGGTCCAAGGTTGCTTCGGGACAGCCAGCGCAGAGTCAGTAGCGCCCTTCCAGCGGAGCGGCCTCGCGAGGTGGTGCAGGTGCTCTGCGATGCACATCTCGACACGCACAACCCCAACGGCGACGGCCCGCCCTAGAACCAGAACGTAGAGCGTCATATAGGGCATACTCCTGGCTGACGGAGACATGCAGCTACTCCTCCCTTCCACATGGCGGTGTTGACGTCGTGGTCGACCGCCAGGTGGATGGCCGCCGACGCAATCGCCGCGCCACGGCTACTAAACTCCTCGGGCGAGACAAGCTGGCACTCTGGGCACCGCCACAACACGGTACAGGGCAGGTAATCAACCCAGTCAGAAAGGTGCACATCGTACATATACTGCTACCATTGCCTTCAGTGTATCACAGTAAAGACGGTGATACAAGACACACTCCGAAAAAGGGCAAGCGTACGGCCAGACGTCTTAATAAACATGTTCTCTAGATGAGTAGCGCAATATGAGGATTAGTTAAGAAAGAGGAAGGCCGACACGCACCAGGCCAGGAGGTTGTAAGACTTACATCCAGTTCTCCCCTTCAAAAGTTTCAGCAGAGCAGAGTTTAGCACAAATGGGGCAGATGGCCTCGTTCTAGTTCGGCGCGAAGACGCGGAAGCTCGCGGAAGTATGTACGTGGAGTCCTTCTCTCTAAACGTTTCGGAGAAGCCCTCGTACACCGAATCAGGAAAAACCGCCATTCTTTCATGTTTTGGCTCGCTGTATTTGTTCTCGTACCGAAGAGACTCGTGGGCACGTTTGACTTGTTTCGTTTCCTTGCCGAGCATCCAACAGTGCCGGACCAGGGACACGTCGCTGATGATGCCCAAGAGTTTAGCTCTATGCCTGCCGGCTTCCTGGGTCATGCGGTCCATGTAGTCGGCCGAGGGGCGGTAAAACTCGCCGGCATGCAAGTACTGCCACGCAGACGCCGGCTGGTCGACCCGGGGAGCCATCATCAAAGGGAAGCAGGACTCGATCCCCTTTGTCAATCAGAGCCTTGACGCCGTTCTTTTCTCTGAAGAGTTGTGCAAATAACTCGTCCGTCAACTTGGCCGAATGACACGGACACTGGGTAGCGGGACATGAACGTCAGCAGCCGCAGCTTGGAGATTGGAGAGAAAGAAGTAGAGAGAATTGACCATAGTCTATTTCTGAGCAACCTAGCATCTAGATTCTTTTCCGGCGAAAGATTTTCTACACCTGTACCATGATCAGTTGAGCTGTGACAAGGGGATTTCCGAGGCTGGGGGGGTTACTAGAGACGAGGGCTTTTTCGAGGTAGCCGAGACATCCTTCTGCACAGCCGACAGCATCCCATCTCTTTCTAGATCTGAGCAGCGCTCCTGGTCCGTCGTCGCTGTCGTCGGACCAGCGAGCATCCCTATCAGAACAGGCGTTGGCAGTTTTCAGCCTGTTGGCGCATTCCCTCCCTGTCCATCGAAAATCGAAAATGCTGCTGTGTGTTTGGGATGAGGAATTCGAGAGAGAAACGATAATTTCGAGGTAAGGCGCGTTGCTTAGTATGAAGGGGGAGACGGGCCTCCCATCCGAGTGGTACAAACGTCAACATGGTGTCAATGTGTCAAAGTGTCGACGTGTAACAAGCATCGCAGACCTGAGAGCGCGAAGTGCTGTCTGCTCATAGCGCCCGTCTGTTTGGAGCAGGTTGCTCCTGAAGTCCATCGCCAAAACCTTTGACGTCATGCTCGTGACTGTTGAGACGGAGCAGGCGGGCTACAAAGATGCACAGGGGTGAGACAGTGGTTGTGATGTGTGGGCAGATGCTGTATCGTGTAAGGCCCAGCGAGGCCGGCGTGGCCCTGCTGCAACACCCATTGTAGGTCTGGTGAGAAAGTACCGCCACATTACTTTCACAATTTATTGAACAACTTCAAGTAGTTATTTTATGAGTGGCTATGGCCTCTGTGAAATGTTACTTGGTGGCTACTCCTTAAAACAACTGTCAAAGAGACACTGGGCGCTTTCGTGGTACATGGTACGGAACCTGCGGCGCCAAGTTAACGTTGCAGTGCAGAGAACAAATAACATAGACACATGAGGAAAATTGTAAACAAAATAAACCTTTAGTTTACATTAGACTAGGATCAAGATCTGGCGATTGTATCCGTGTGCTTCAGTCTGGCCAACGCTGTCCAACTGCAACACACTTTAAGTTGGTTGCCGCCCACACACGCCGGCCAAATATGGCTGACAGCGTTTGCAGAAAAAAACACCAACTTACATGATAGCAATGTCAAACGACCACGAGCGACGGCACCTCGCAAAAGGCTTTCGAAGCTTCTGTACTTCATCCAGACTTTCTGACCGTTTATTGAAACAAGGGTCTACTGGCAAACACCATCCACTGACCCTAACCTCCCTCCCCCTTCCTCGTCAAGGCATCCCCGCCCTGGCACTCGCACGATGACAACTCCTGACTCGCGGTCGCCAAGGAACGGCAAGTCAGCCGATCATCAATATTATAGTAGCTCCTTGCATTGTATTAGTGGGTGTCGTTCTTTTGACCCCTAGTTACCAGATGCCCTCCCTTGCATTGTGCATCAAATACATCCGAAGCTGAAGCTGCTTTACCTGGTGGTGCTTTACCTGGTGGTGCGGATATACGGACTATCATTCCACGACATCTTCCTCCATGGGAAGTTTCTCGGCTCAGCTCCCTGACTGGCAAAACTACAGACGGCAACTCCCGAGGCCATCCGCAGTGACAAGGACGAGGAGGACAAGGGCAAGCATCAGGACCAGGACAAGACGAAGGAACAAGGAACAAGGACAAGAAGCAACCAGAGCAAGGACAGCAGCAAGGGACAGGGCACAGGCAACAAAGACACGGACAGCAAGACAAGGGAGAAGGAAGAGGTGGACGCGACAAAGACCATCGAGGAGAGGACAACGGTAGCCAGCGACCTGGAGAAGAGCGGCACCAGCACCTGCGAGACGGCCGCGGTGAAAGGATTCGCCACGACCACAGGCAGCCTCATTGCCGCCGGTGCCGGTGCTGCCGCCCCCGGTGCCGCCGCCCCCGAAGTTGGATCCGTCATCTCCGGCGAGACCACCGGCTTTGGTAGTGCAGACATCCGCAGTCGCCTCACTCAATATGCTAATCAATAGTGTAAAGCTGCTACGAACAGGCAAGAACGAGGCATAGAGTAGAGTCTGGTGTTTCATCCATTACTTAATTGTACATTTCATCTGCTGGGTAGAGCAGTTGGTTGTAACGACTGCGTTACCACCCTTTTTCTTCCTCTCGCAGAAAACAGAGCAATCAAACGCCGTCCCGGCAACTGCGAGTCGTCGCTATTGTTGCGTTTGAAGGTAGCTTTTTCCAGCATTCCGAATCCGTGGCAAAACAAACGAAAAAAAAAAAGATTCAAAAACACCCACAGGTCTAAAGTAACAACAACCCCGCCTCCTGAATTCTATTGCGTCTAGTCAAATACACAGCACCGTGTCCAGATTACAGCTTCTTGACGAGCTCGATCCACTTGGCAGTGGAGAAGGACTTAGGGCGCTCAATGGGGGAGCCGACAGCGCGGTCAATGATGAGCTGGGGAAGAACACCGATGGCGCGGGAGACACCAAAGAGGACGGTGTAGTAGTTGGACTCGGTGAGACCGTAGTGCTGGAGGAGGACACCGGAGTGGGCGTCGACGTTGGGGAAGGGGTTCTTGGTCTTGCCGTGCTCGGTCAGGACGCCGGGGGCGATCTTGTAGACCTGGCTGACAAGCTGGAACATGGGGTCGTTGGGCATCTTGGCCTGGGCGAACTCGCGCTGGGCCATGTAGCGGGGGTCGGTCTTGCGGAGCACGGCGTGGCCGTAGCCAGGGACGACACGGCCGGACTTGAGGGTGTCCCAGAGGTACTTGGTAATGTTGGCATCGGACAGATCGTTGCCAATGACCTTCTTCATCTCGGTGAGCCAGTTAAGGACCTCCTGGTTAGCAAGGCCGTGGAGGGGACCAGCCAGACCGTTGAGACCAGCGGCGAGCGAGAGGAAGGGGGAGCTGAGAGCAGAGCCGACCAGGTGGGTGGTGTGCGCAGAGACGTTGCCACCCTCGTGGTCGGTGTGGATGGTCAGGTACAGACGCATCAGCTCAACAAAGTCGGCGTTGTTGCCAAAGCCGAGCTGGTTGGCGAAGTTGAACGAGTAATCCTTGTCCTTCTGGATGGGGGCAACCTTGCCACCCTTGAAGACGTTCTGGTAGATACGCGAAGCAATGTTGGGGAGCTTGGCGATCAGGTCCATCGAGTCCTCGTAGGTGTAGGTCCAGTACTCCTTCTTGTTGATGCCCTTGGCGTAGGCCTTGGCGAAGCTCGAGGTCTGCTCGAGAGCAGTGACGGCGAGGGAGAACTGGGCCATGGGGTGGAGGTCGGTAGGGCAGTGGTCAATGAGCTCCTCGACGAACTTGGGAATGTCGGAACGGGCGGCCCATTCAGCGGAGAGGTCGCGAACCTGCTGCTCGGTAGGAACCTCGCCGGTCAGAAGAAGCCAGAAGAGACCTGCGGAGGGTTCGGGTCAGTCGCGCGCGGGTCAATTGAATTCGAAATTCTTGATTCTTACCCTCAGGAAGAGGCTCCTTGCCACCGGGGGCCTTGGGGAGAAGCTCCTGGCACTCGGGGATGGTCTTGCCACGGAAACGGATACCCTCCTCGGAGTCGAGGACGGAGCCCTCCCAGACGAGGGCCTTGATGCCACGGGCACCGCCATAGACCTGGTCGAGGGTGACCTTGTCGACAACCTTGGAACCGTGCTCACTATGTTTGAAGGTGTAAGGTTAATACTTGGTCTCGATTCGGAGAGCCCGGGTGACGGGTTACGAACGCGCGAAGGGCCTTGATCTCGTCGATCTTCTCGGGCAGCAGCTCGGCGAAGCGCTCCTTGAGGGTCTACAGCGAGCGCATGTCAGCAAGGAGTGAATTGAAATGGCGAATGGAGCGAGGAGAGGACGGACCTGAGTCTTGGCGGAGTAGCAACGGACCGAGTTGAAGGCAACAGAACGAGCTCCGAAAACGGGAGCGCGCAGCGAAGCCTTCAGGGCAGAGTTGCTGAGACGGGTGACGGAAGCCATTGTGTACCAGAAGTGAACTGGTCCGAGAAGGAACTGATTCAGGCAAATACGGAGAGTAGGGGCGAGGACCAAGAAAGGTGCAAGATGGGATGGGTGAGAAGGGGGTAAAAAAGCGCAGAGCAGGTGGGAAAAAAAAGGACAGTAAGAAGGCCCTTGTCTGAATCTGCCGGCTTAGTAGAAGGTCGACACGGGCCAGCGGCCAGCGGGAGAGACAGCCAGTTACAGTCGGCCAAGCCAGCAGGCAACCCGCTAAGCCGGGAAAAAAAATGTATGGGTTCAGCATCGGCCCGGGGGATGTGGCTTTCAATTTTTGGTGGGCTCAGCAAACCAGAAAAATAATGTTGCATGCATGGTTACGCTACCATGTTGCAATAAGTTTACTTTATTAGTCTACGTATATGATGATGACAGAAAAGAGCGTTTGAAGAGCCTGTCATCCTGCCGAACTGTTACTGCGCTCAGCCTACTCTTGTTGTTGCTGGTGGGCAAGTCTTCCGCAGTCAAAGCCTCCAGGCTATGCTATCCACTGTCCCCTGATGTTCGTCTGCAACCTCCTCCAACGCATCCAAAGTACCCCCGAACAACAATGCATGGCGGTTCAGCGGTCAGTTGCCTAAGAGTGACCTGCGGCCCACCGTGTGCGGCTCTGCCGGACGAAGCCCTTCGCGGGCACCCGCCTGTGAATCCCCCAAAGTACGTCATTCTCGATGCAAATTTTAACGCGACCAGATAAGGTGGTGATACCAGGATGTGGTATCCGTACCTACGAATTTGTTGGCACATCCAAATCTCCCAACGCAATTCTTCAGCTTCCACCCAACACTCGCTTCTTCGTTAAAAAAAGAAAAAAGAGTTAGTTACACCGTAGGCAAGGCTCCCCTGTCACTGATACCGAACCGTATTTCAGTCTATCCTCGTTCTGAGAAGTAATTCCCGCACCATCGCCACACTCAAAACGCCAAAAGTCCGATCGTTACCTGCCTCGAGTACTTCTTTGCTTGGCAGCCCCTGCTTTTTACTGTAGATATCCCCCGATTTTTTATCGCGGTCGGCACTCGACACTGCCAGGACAACAAAGGTGAGACGCGCGCGACCTTTGTGAACTTCCCTAGGTACCGAGACCTACCCTTCTTATCTCTCCCCTGGTCCCACTCCCGCGATAGCCATGGATAGGTACCTTCTCAATTATTCGTTGTATTTCGGCGTGTGCAGCCTTCCATTACACTTCCATCGTGACTTGACGATAATTTAAGAAACAAAAATCATAGCTGCGATTTTCAACAAAATTAATCGCAAGGAAGATGATCATCAAAATAAACGTTGCAGAATCTCACTCATCCCAAAATTGCTTAGCGCTCATACTCCATTTCACCATAGTTCGGCCGCCATGCAAATTTGATTTTTTTTTTGTCTTGTCAACTGTGAGCACTGTGAGCACTGTGAGTTGCCAGCGGCCACACGCAATAATAGTGCATTACATAAGCAACCCATGACACCAACCTTTTATCCTAACCAGCCCAGCCCCCGCCAGGCATTGCAAAATTCCTCCTGCATCAACCTTCCGCCACCAACGCTGGCATCATTTCCATCAACAACACTCCTCGTACATCTACCTTTCTCGTCCTTTCAAGTAGCGGCCGTGCTCTTTTGCCAGTCTGCCTCTTCGTATTGACCTGCGACACGTGTTAATCCCCTACTTTTATCGGCCATATCCTCCCTGAGGCGAGAATAAACTGCCGCGTCAGTGACTGCTCCGCCTGCGTTTGCCTTTGCGCCGCCCTAGTAAACAGGACCGTCGCGCTTCGCGCCCATCGACTGCAGCATCAGAGCTCGGATTGCATTTCGACCATCGCGTACTGCCGGAGCTTTACTTTTCTTCTCCTAGTTTCGTACTTGAAGACAGAGCGACCTCGCCTTTGCCGTACCAGTATCTGCGCCTCCTTGTAGGACATTCGCTGCTTGTTTCGGGTCAACACCTCTAGAACTACTTGGACGACTCAGCCTTGATTCGCAAGTTGCTTGCTCCTTTTTGTTCTGTTGTCTCTGGCTCTACTGCCGCATAAGCGCGCTCTCGTGCTCATCTCGATTATTTCAACCACTTGGGGGAACGTGAAGATCACAACATCATGGCTTCAGCCGTAACAGATCTGGAGACTGGTCTCCAGGCCATGCTCAACCTCAAGCCCCCCGGCGTGTCTGGTTCTCGCATCACAAGTCTCACTTGGCTCTGCGTTGCCAACATTCAGGTTAGACTCTCAGAACTAGCCGTTTTCTCGCTCCCAATCTAATCATTCATTCCCGCAGTCCGAATCCGTTTTGATACAAAAAATCTACACCCACTTCAAAAAGACTCCGGGAACCCATAAGCTTGGCGTTCTCTACGTCGTAGACTCAGTAACCCGAAAATGGCTCGAGCAGGCCAAGGCACAAGGCCAACCCATTAACAGCTCTGCCCCCGATGGCACATATGCTGCTGGTGTGCACCGAGTAACCGAACTGATGCCCGTATTGATGAATGATATTAGTCAATCCGCCCCTGAGGATCAAAAGGTACGCATATTACTTGACTGCTGACGGCTGCCTCATTCGTCGTTGCATCTCGTTGGTTGCCTTGCAACGTGAAATCAACAAGACGAGCGTGCCAGTCATCATAATCGTGCTTGTTTTTCGCAATATGAAACTCACCATCGTCTCGCCATGTAGGAAAAAATTAAGAAATTGCTGGATATTTGGGAAAAGGGGCAGACATTCCCCGCCTCCATGCTCGCATCGTTCAGACAGGGCCTCAGCTCGTCTGCCCAAGACAGTATGTTCCATTGAATCTCACGAGGCTTGTTGCCAGTACTCAGCAACATACAACGTTGGCTGTCCAGCTCCTTGCTAACTGTCTACTCTCCCTCAGAAGTTTCCACAACACCGCCTGGTAGCCCTCCACTAAACGCCATGGCTTCGCTGCAACGCAATCAGCCAGCATCTAGCGCTGCGCCTGCTCCTGCTCCTGCCGCTGCCAATGGCTCTTCCATTTTAGAGGCTCTGGCCAACATCGCCCGTCAAAATACCACACCCCATGCGGCCGCTGGCTCGGCTGCTCCTAGTAATGGCAACCTGCCTGCGCCAGCTGCATCGTATACCATGCCGGCTGCTGCCTTACCGCAACCCATCTCCTCATCGCAGGTGCCCTCGTCTTATCCTGCTGCCTCACAGCCAGTAAATACTCCCTTTAGTCTGGCTCAGATGCTGGCACAGAATGCACCGGCCCAAGGAATGCCAAGCGTTCCCCCCCAGATGCCTTCGGCTCCTGCAGCAGCTCCAGGAGGCATGGACCCCAACACTCAGCAGCAGATTATGCTTATCAAGCTTCTGCATGAGCAAGGTGTTCCATTCGACAAAATTCCTGCTCTGATTCAGAGTATGACCGTCGGGGCTGCTGCTGGTCAGCCTCCGGCTGCTCCCGCTCCCACTCCCGCTCCCATTACCCAAGGGTCTTTCCCTGCCCAGCCGGCGTGGGGCGCGCCCTCCAACGGCCCTTCGCGTGATGATCCTCGCAATCGTGCATATGGCGATGGTGGCGGATCGCCTCAGAGATTTCGCGGTCGATCTCGCTCCAGATCGCCCGATCGATGGGGTCAGCGCGGTTCTCCCCGTGGTGGACGTGACGGTCGTAACAGTCCTTCTCGCGGTCGCCACGACGACAGAGATCGCAACGGTCGTAGAGGAAATGATTTCCGCCAGCGCAGCCCTCCAGGCCGCCGTGGCAGATCTCCATCCCCGGGCAACTTCCCCCACATCGAGAGATGGATCGAATATGATTCTAGCCTTCCCCCAAACTCCATCCGCGTTCTCAGCCGTACGCTTTTCGTTGGAGGCGTGACGTGAGTTCTACCTATCAGCCATTTACAACCCAGCATACCCTAACAATGTCACAGCTGCCCTGAACCAGAACTGCGCAGTATCTTTGGTCGCTACGGCACCGTACAGACCTGCATTGTCAACAAGGATAAGAGACATGCCTTTGTCAAAATGCTGACTCGCAAGGATGCTGAGTGTGCCAAGACCAGCATGGAGGACAACAGACACCTAGAGGTTCCTCTTCGCGTAAGTGATCATGTTCGCTTTCACTCCCGCGTGCTCATTTACTAACTTGCGACAGACACGATGGGGAGTCGGCTTCGGCCCCAGAGATTGCAGTGACTATGCCACTGGCGTTAGCATCATTCCGATTTCCAAGCTGACCGAGGCTGATCGCAAGTGGATGCTCACTGCGCCCTACGGCGGCAGCGGCGGCCGACCCATCGAGACTGGACTCTGTGTTGAGGAGCCAGACATTGAAATCGGTGCGGGCGTTTCGTCCAAGGCCATCAGTCGCCGCATGCAAACCGACAAGGGCGGCCAGAACGGCCCCAAGTCCACGCGGCTGCGTGACGACGACTGGCGCCAGGACGACAGCGGCGGTCACGGCCGTGGCGGCAACGGCCGCGGGTCCAACCAGGGCCAGGGTGGCCAGATGCCCGGCTTCCCGTTCGGAGTCGGCACGCTCCCCAACGGCATGCCCAACTTTCCTCAGGGGTTCCAGCAGTACCAGCAATAAGACTTCTGTTTCCATACGAATGCGTCAACGCCGAGCTATTCCCCTCGTTCCATCTGTGGGTGAAAGTTTGGGTGGGAAAGGGGGAAGAGACGCCATTTTGTACCATTGAGATACCCCGGGAAGGGAAGAAGACTATGTTTCATGCCTATGGAGAGCGGAGAGGAAAAAAATTGTATACGCGGAGGATGGGGATTAACGCAACATCAGCGTGTATTTTAGTTTTGCCGTGGGCAGACACACAACATGCGGCGTCCGGAAAAAATGGGATTCCCTTTTTTTTCTTGGACGCGCTCTACGGAGGGGTTTCTTGTTCGTTTCTTTTCTTGTACTTAGCATCCTCTCTGCCTTTTACTCTTTTATGGCGTTTTCTTTTGGTATACGGATTATTCGTCCAACTCTGAAATGTTTTGCTTTTTGTCAATCCGCCATAATACAAGTCATGTTTCTCACCAGTTCTTGAATCCAACTTTCCCGCGTGAACAGTGTGCGCACCGTAGATGATTGAATGCAGGTGATAGGCGACGGGTAAATAAGTAATCCGTAAAGATCTCGCCACCGAGTAGGCGAACGCGCCAAGGTGGTTGGTTGCGTGGACGTCAGTGGTGCCGTCGGGACGCCTCTTCTCTCATCCTTGCCTTTTGCGATGGAGCTTCTGTACCTTTGAGTCTAGCACTGGCACTCTCTCTCTCTCTCTCTCTCTCTTTATCTCTCTCTGGGCATCCGGTTGAGGATGGTGTGGGAGAGGAGGAGACGGCGGAGGAGGAGGCTTGGCGTAGGAATGTGTCGCGCACTCGATGGGACTTACCCTATACCTTTCTGCGCGCACGCGTGCCTCTCCTCCCGGCCGAAGTAGGGTGCTAATTGCGCTTAAAATTCGTCTTGCATATTTATTTGACCGTTCACTGTTTTGGGTCGGAGCGTTAATTCAGTGTGAACCATAGAATAAGGCTTGTGGTGGGCGTGGTGGTTGAGATACTGGCATACCGATATCGCAAGGAGTTGCTGCACAGCATCACAGGTTACGCCTCAGTCATCAAGGTAGGTAGTTATCACTGGTGCGTATTCGACCCCCCTACGAACATGACAGCTGCTGCAGAACGGAGCATGCCCCAAACACGGAGGGAACATTCAACAAGTGGCGAACAGGAATGACTAACGCATCACTTCTCCCGCTACCAAGACGCCTCTGATGGAAGTGTACATATATCTACCGACAAACCTCTTTTTTTTACATGGCAAATCGGCACTCGCCTGGTGTACAAAACTACAAGCCCTCTCCTGTCAAGTCTAGTTCCATATGCCGGACAGCGCGACGAAGCCTTCAAAAGCCACGTCAGCATCATCACTTCCTTTTAGTGTGCCAGAGCTCACTTGCCTGAGTATAGTGCATCTTCTGGTAATGACGTCAAGTACATGCACGCCGTCAAAAAGCAATAGATGACGGCCAGACCATCGCGCACGCCACAAATGGTTAATTCCGTCCCGCGAAGGCCGACAGCCTGATTCTCTTGTTCGATGTACCCAGCCACAGGAAGCGTGTCTCTCTCTCGAATGAGGTCGGGCGAGCGCGTTAGCGGCCGCAGAAGCTGGGCGATTTTTGGTGGCGGAGGTAGCGCGGCGCCTTCCGACATATTCAGGGTTCGCAAAGACCCCAGGGCCCTGTAACTGTCGCATCGACCCTGTTTACCCTCCTGCTCCTGCGAGGCGTCGACAATGTCCCAATCGCCGACTGTTTGATATAGCCAGCCCTACCCACTCAATGTGTTTGATCTCCAGAGAGCGGTGGCCGTGGTAACCACCCAGGTTCTTGGTGTTGAGGTTAGATAAAATAAGGTAGATTTGTCAATGCGGCAGGTTTGCATGACTCCTGTTACACGTGCTGCGAGCCGCCTTAGTGGCCGCGCAAGGGTACGTTTCGGCTGAAGAAGCCCTTTTCGCATATCTGTGTCAAGGACAATTGTGATCGGGGGCGCGGCCCAAGCGCATAATACAAGCTTGGTCGCATCGTGGCGTGTAGAATGGACTTACTTGTATATTTATTCTCTCCGTGTTTCGAAACCGGGACTTGGACGACTAGGCCGTCGCCGTGCGGAAATTTTAACGGCAAGTGTCCACCGTTGTGCTTCACCCTTTGTCATTTCACAAAACTGCAAAGAAGGGAGGAAAGCCCCCAGAACTCATCAAAGAAACCCGTGGAGACCTGCAAGACTTGGTGTGACAAAAACGCCCACGAGGCGTATCAGAAAACGGGCTCTCTCTCTGCTATGCCTAATCTGCACTCATCGTGGAGCCCAGGCAAGGGCCGAATGGGAAAGCGATAACTCGTTTTGTTCTGATCGGAAGCGGAAAGGCGGCAGGCAAGTCGCACAAACCGCAGTGGGTACTGCAACGTTCCGGCCAAGAAAACAATAACATCAAAGTTGTCTGCTTCTTCTGCTTTCGTAGCAAAGCACATGCCTGAGATAGTCCCTTGGTGATGGGATATCTTCTCCTGTGCTATGATGTGCCCTGCGGCGCTATCAATGCATTCCATAAGCGCCAGAATCTTTTGCGGTTCGGAGATGAGTCCAAGACAATAACAACAATCGATCGGTTCGTGACCGAGACAAGCGGTCTTTGTTTTCGGCGAGAATTGACATCCCACCCCGCGGACAAGCGCACAGCCTTGTCAGACTGACAATGGCAAATGACGTCTTTGCTCAAAAGCTGTCCCTTATGAAGATAGAAATGATACAAACCTCCCTTGCTGGCCCCGGAAATGATTCGGGCTCGCGCCAATGTCGGTAGCGACGGCATCGTAAAAGCGGACCTGGCTTCTGGCAACGGGCAAAGGACAGCCAGCCTCATGAGTGTGTGTGACAAGCGTCTCCATATTTTGGATAATTTTTCCCTTGCTTTTTTTGCCGTTTCCTCGTCATCTTCTGGCGTGGAGTTTATCGTAATAATCTCAGCGGCCGGCTGGCCAAGGGCTCCAGTTATCCAGGGCCATTCTAGGGACGGACAGGCGAATAGGCGATGATGCTCTTCATAACAAACTGGCTGCTCTTCTTCAGCTTCAACTGGCCTGTTGCAAGTTACCCACCGTGCCCACAGACTTTAATTACGGCACATGTGGCGTATTTCATCTGCCCCTCGAGACTGGAGCTTCTGTTCAAACAGACAACAAGCGGCTGCAGGTCTCGTGCGCCTAGTCTCGCAAAAGCCTGCATCGCAGGAGGTTGAATCGAACTTGATCGGGCACGGCTGACCTCCCTGGGGTTGTGTATGATCCTGGCGAATGATCGAGCCTCATTTTGCAGCTTTCCGTAGAAACGACTCGGTCAGTGTGGGTTTCACCCTAGTCAGTGCCAGCGTGGTAGCATGTAGAGTAGCCAGGGTTGGGCAGAGTAGTGCTATCTCGTCCCTATTGTGGCATTGTATTCGCAGGCTATTATTATACAATCTAAAGTAATATTGTTGGCGAGTGCTCCGTAAACCCACTAGTCCCATACCCAGGTAATTTGCATCGACCAGGGTGGGATGGGGGAAGCCTGGGGTCAAGGCCCCAGCGGTCGGTCCGGCTGGTGATATTGTAGCTGGGGACAACCCGCAGGAGCTGGTGATGGTTGGCATTGAATAAATTAGAGGCTGCGTGCTTTATCCCAGGGAAAGCTGGAACATGGAGGAGGATTCGAACGGTGTAAGACGGACAATATGGATGAGATGGACGAGGCCGATGAAACCTTCTTCTGACTTTGCTGTCGATCTAGCTCCCTTTGTGTCTAGCTGCTGTCAGAATAAGGTCAGGTCGCATTGGCGGCAGACGGATATCTCATGGTAGCGCCCTTGATGTAGTAAGCATTATGGTCTTTGTCAATGGGCGGGCCATTGGTTCAAAGAAAGAAAGAGATTGGCGGAGATTTGAGGGCTGATGATAGAGATGAGCAGAAATTACGGCACTGGTGGCCTGAGTGAAGACGACGACGATGATGGCGAGACTCAATGGCAGACAGAAAAGAGTCAATTGGATTTCTGAATGTTGTGATGCTGATTGGAGGTGCGTTTGCCAGGCTACAAGTTGAATGGCTTGCTTGGCCTGGGTTAGGTACGCACATACCTTACGAGGTGGCAGTTGGCAGTTGGTTGGCAGCTGGCAGCTGGCAGCTGGCAACAGTTACGGATTTATTTTGGGCATGGGGTTTAATTCCCTCACCATCGAGCTGTTTGTCCCGAAGAATGAGACACATTAATAAACCCGGTCCACGAGTCGAACAAGACAGAGCGTCACACGAAACTCGGCTATGTTTTGCACCCTCTCCCTAGAGGTATCTAATCCGCGACTCGACACGCAGCGATCGCCGTGGCACCTGATGCCTGCCCCCATAATGCACAGGCGGTCAGTTGCCAGGACAAGACTGGTGCAGCGACATGGACAAAGCTCGTTCTCGTCTCATCGAGGGTCAATTGCCGCCTGCAAGTATGGGGAAAAGTAGCCAAGGATGCAAGAGAACCCTGGATGCATCGAGAACTGAGCCTCCCCCGGCCAATGCTAGACCAGTCGGGTGCGGAGCCAAGGATGCGAGGTTGGCCAGAAAATGCCTCGTCTTCGGCCGGGAGAAGCCAAGCCAAGGGTTCTGGAAGCCCTGACTACGGAAGCGGCGTTTTCTTACGTACACGGAGCGCTGGCTGCCGTGATGCGACATCACAAAGACGGTCAACGGCGGCGGTTCTCGGATTGGGGAAGACGAGGGCTCCAGTTTGGTTTGGTTTGTGGTGTGGGCGGTGGATACGAAAATGTGAAAAAGGCTCCGTAAAAATGCGATTCAGTCGCCAGGACGCCAGCCAGCTGGACAACGAGAGCGCCCAGGAAAAGAGACGGCCAGAACAAAAAAAAAAAAAGCTCAATGGGGTCCAACCGGAAAGCAAGAATTGGGGCGAGCGGCGAAATGCCCGATCCCCAACAGCCTCAGGCGGGTCAGTCGAGGGATATTGGTCTCGAGTCGCCGTCTTCATTCTAGCTCTGGTTCCGTCACCGAGAACCACTCGACAGCGAGAGCGCGACCCTGTCTGCGGTTAATTACAAGCAACTGGAGCCGGTCAAGGGCGGACACGCCGAGAGCACACGACCGGTGGTCCTTGGACAGCGGACGGCTCTTGTCCACGGCAGCCCTGTCTCGCCGACGGATGTGCGCCGTCTTTTTCCTTCCTGCCTGCTTGGCTTCCGCCGCACACACTCGAGCCCGCTAGCCTATGGCTTTCCAGCCAGCCAGCCCGGCCCAGCGTCTTAGTGTGTCTCACGCATGAGGCGCTGGGGTGGACAAGGGTGCCGGGGTGCACGATCATTCCTCATGACGTCGCGAAGTACATACACTGACTGGCTCGCAAATAACAAGAGCGGCGCCCTGGGCACGAGGATGACTACCGACGCGTTGAGCAATGTAAAATGGCTTGGCGAGAGACGTCGATGCTCAATCGACTGCATAGCCCGTGCCCGGTGCCAATTGACCGATCGTCGGAAAGCACGGAAATGACGGCCACGAGATGAAGCGAAAGAAAAAAAGATTGCTTGCTCATGGTCGCAATCTGTCTCTCGCTCTTCGCGTTTTGGGCAACTTCTCCTACGGATCTGGCGGCAGAGACGGGCACAGGCTCCAGCGCCTCGCCGTGGAAGCGAATCGGCGAGCCAGGGCGAGCTGGATGGGGCGGCCCTGTTGGACAGCAGACCGAACGACAAAGGCACTGACAGATACAGGCCACCCAGGAAAGCTCGTCATCAGCGAGACTGCTGACTAGTACCGTCCGCGGAGAAGTGAGACAGCCCAGCAACTCGAAATTGGTACTTGTAGCATGGGTAGGTTGGACTGTATGGCGCACAGTGTGGCGCCTCGATTTGGATAGACGATGCGGGTACTCTGGGGACTGCCCTACATGCAAAGCTCACAATGCAAGTCCGTTTATTGGGCAATTTGTGCATGGCGGCGCGATGCGGCGTCGGGTTGGCTAGCTGATGGGCGCAGGGTGTGAGGATTAGTCTGACGGGTATCACAACAGCAGTTGTTGTACAAATTTTGTTCTACGGATGACAATGATAACCTCGAAGCAAGAGGCAGATCATGCCCATCGACGATGACGGCGAGAGGAGACTGATCGTTTTTCTACAGGAAGGAATGCACATCACCAAGACGTGGCGTTTCTGTGGCACGGACGCCCAATTAACAGTGCAAGACAGCACGACTTATAAGTTTCAACTTGCATAGGGGAATTGCACAAGCGGTGCCCTAGACGGACTTGGCAAGACCTGTGTAAGTGGGCAAGTGTCCATCTGATCTATTCTTGCCCACGAAACGTCTTGGCTTTGAGTGCTTTTTTGACAAATGACCAGAAACCAATGAACAAGGGTTGCGGGAGATGGCATTTGTGCGCACCAACGGCCAGCCTTTGGGAGCACGCTTTCCAAGGGTCCAAGCTCGGCCCCTGAGACAAGACTTAGAAGAAGCCTGCGACAAGACAATCTTGCCAAGAACCTTATCATAACGATGGGCAGGGCGGCATGAATTGCTAGGTGTATGATTGACATTGGGGCAGGAAACAAGGTGAAACAGCGGGTGAAGGAGGGAGAGGGATTGGCACTGGCACAGGGCGAGAAGCCAAAGGAGTGAGTACGATCAGCAGCATCGTGGCCGTGGTGTTTCTGGTGTCTTGCCACTTTGGGTCTCGCCCGCGCAACTTAAAATGGAAAACGGGATATGGGGGGCTGGGAAGGTGGGAGTGTATCGGGTGTGTCGCACTTTATTTCATCGTCGTCGAGGGCGCACGGGCAAATCACGGGCAAGATAGTTAAATCGAGGGATTGCGAGACGTTGCATCGGGGACATGGCGCGGGGAGCTTGTATCAAACAACATCGACTATACAAACTACGCCAGTGGCAAGCAAGCTCATGGCAGAAGACGGTGCGAGAGGATTGGCCAAGGGGAGGGGGGCAGCAAAATGGCCATCTAGACCGCGCTGATGAAGCTCGATGAGACTATTCATATTTGAGTAATACGATGAATGACCTCGGGGAAGTATATGCTGTATGCGGGATTGGCTCCGTCCACCGGCATGGGGGTGGTGAGCCGGATAGGACACATCGCGGAGCCGATATTACTACAGAGGTGAGGGAAGGGCGCTGATTAGGTGGCGGACGAGCCCACCCGATTACCGCAGCTGCAGGTTCGGGGAGGCAAGGGTCCGTCTTGTCATCTTGCAGGCTATTTGCAGAAAAGTAAATTACATGGGAGGATTGATTGTCGAGGGAACGATGCTCCGTAGCGAGAGGGCCAGAAAATGCCGCAGGGCCCTTTCCGAGGCCTGCGATAAGGCGTTATGGGTTTGCTCTAGGGGAAAAGGCTTTGACCAATGGCGGGCGAGCCATTTTTAAATTTGTGTGAAGGACACTGTGTCCGCCATGATCAACTTTCATTCATTCTATTTTTTTCTATACCGAGGGCTTCTTTCAGGTCAGGAGACGCCAAGCGCGGTTAGGCTGCTTGCCGCACTGTGCTTCTGGAAGCAAGTAAAGTTCGTTGTACGCCCTGCAAGGTGCACCTCAGATACAGACAACTCGGCGGTGGCGTGGCGAAAAAAAGCTTCGCAGTGCAGGATGCATGCTTAGTGTAACGGATGATCACGGCCTTGTGCATGGACTTTTTGCATACGAAGTAAGTGAAGGGTTGGCGTTGAGTAAGGTGGCGAGCCATACACCGTGTACCTATAAATTATCGAGGAATAATCGGTGACCAAAGCTTGGTTTTTGCCTTGGACGAAAGGCGGCTGAACTGCAGTAGCCCCGGGAAAAAGGTTACAGCGGGCTTAGTGGACCTGCGGGCGCTAGAGCAGACGGAGGCACAGGCGGTCTACAGCGGGTTTAGCCCGGAAGAAGGACTGGCCCTTGATTCGGCGTCGTCAATAAGCTTTTGCGATGGGACGAGGGAAAAGAAAGTTGGCGTTCGGCGTGGCCGAGAAGCCAACATGTTGATTCCATTCGGCGATATTTCCTTATTCTTGGAATTTTCTTTAGAGCAACAAGATTTGCGGCGGCGGCGATGACAGTAACAAGCATAACTAGAAGGCTGAAGCCAAGTCCAGAGCATGGGACAAGCCGGGGCTTGTACTCCATACTGCTGGGCTTGTACCTATTACGAATATTCACGCGACAACCCATGTATAAAAGGACGAGGGAAAAAAAAGGCCGCTGGAGGCGACTTGGCATGCAAAACAGCATGCATCTTTTACTCGCCCAGGCTTGTTTGGCTTGGCTATGTGCAGCCGGATCGCGGGCAGTGGGGAAAGTCGGCTGCTCAATGGAATTCAGCGAAGGGGAAAATACGGACGAGAAGGGACGGGGGTATAATGGATGTGGCCAATTGGCTGCCATGTGTTTGTTGTTATTATCACCATTGTTTATTTACTTGTTTGAATTTACTTCGATTGCTTCTGCAGGCGGTAGGAGCCCAGTGAGGCCATCGCGAGAATTGCCTGGCAGCTGCGTACCTGGCGTCTCATTACAGCGCATGAATTTGCGGAGGACAGCATCACAGGTGGATTTTCAGCGAATTATAATAAACATTGTGACTGCTGCGATGAACAGCGCAACAAACAGGTAAAACAGAGGTATAAAGTTGTCCACTGCAAGGTTATTCGTCTCCACTGATTGAAGCCCCAACTCTGTTCCATCATCAGAAACACCACAAAACCCCCTCATTGCGCTAGAACGAGACAGACAGCGCTAGGTGATGACATGCGGGCTTGTGGGAGGGCGGAACTTGTATTTGTTACAAGTCGGCAACCAGGGTGAGGCAACAAGAATGTGCGAATGAGCGAGGCAAGTCCGGAATGACCTGTAGCATCATGACGAGATACAAAGATATTGGCGGACTCTTGACACCACTCTGGCAGCGCCGGCAGAGAGCCTGGCCCTGTCTTGGAGACTTCTACAGGCTCCCACTGGCGCACTGTTAATCAGCGGCAACGACCCCCAAAAGAGGAATACGGAGGCGCTGGACCCTCTGGAATTTTTAGTAAGTCAGGAAGGGCAGGGCAGGGCAGGGCAGGGCAAGCCAAAACAAAAATCGCTCTCGCCAGCCGGGCGCACCGTGCGAGGCCCGCCAAGTTCGTACAGTTCGGCCCCAGGTACCGATAACAGACAGACTGGGGCGCCACTGGAAATTTGTTTATTCCATGGACGACGGAGATTGGACGGTGAGAATGACAGGCGAGAGAATGCCTATAGAAATGGTATAAAGAAATCTCATAAAATTGTACAATCACAGTGAAACTGTGCAAGGCTTGCTGTGCCGGTAAAGCCCGTACCATGCATTTTCTATTACCAATATGAGATACGGACAGAAGGGAAAATGCTGACTGTCATAACCGTGCGAACTTGGGGGGTGTGCTCAAGCCTGCTCTCCAAAACACCACACACCATCTGACACCCACTTCCCAGCAGAAGCACCCCCTCCCCCACCCCCTGGTTTTCCCATGGGCAGAAACAGAGGGAAAAAAAGGCACGAAAAAAAGTTGCGAATTCAGAGTTCCCACTTGCCTCTGGGCGCCACTAAAACTCATGTCACTTTGGGGCTAAGACTAAGACCGTCCACCCCGGTCTGGTGTAGGCTCTTGAGCCGTCACATCGCCAGAATGTCTACTTACAGAGAGATAGGTACAAGGTACATGGGTACTGGGATGCCACTTGCGCATGGCTCTCCCCAATCCCAAAGTATCTTTGTCGAAGGCAAAAGCTTCGGTCCTGTTTCCCAGAAGGCCCATCCCAGAGAGGTTTAAAAAAACACTAGACCACCACCACCCATGGCCCGCTCATTGAAATACCTCCTCCCACCCTTCCCCAAGACACCTCGCTCTCTTCTTTTTTTCTCTTTTTCTCTTCACCCACGAATGCGTTGCACCTAGACGTCCACCCCATCCCTATTTCGTGCGGTGCTCGACACTACAATCCTGTTTTGTCTTCCCCTTCCCTCATTCCATCTTCAATCAGTCCCCCCCTTCGTGTCTGATTGTCGACTCTTTCGTCATTTCTTAGCTTCTATCCTATCGCTATTCAACAACCTCTTGACCCTACCACAAAACCACCAACCTGCCAACAAGCAACACTCAGCAAATGGCTGATCGCAAGGACGTCGGCGCCCCGGCGCTCGACACCAACATCGAGTCTGGTGGCTTCGACGAGAAGAAGCACCAGCAGGCCGCTGCCCCTCCCCCCAAGGCCGCCCCCGTTGGCGAGGAAGAGGATGAGGATGAGGACATTGACGCCCTGATCGAGGACCTCGAGTCCGAGGATGGCCACGCCGCCTTCGAGGAGGAGGAAGAGGAGGGCAACGCTGCTACCGGCCGCGTCGTCCCCGAGGACATGCTCCAGACCGACTCCCGCGTCGGTCTGACCGAGGCTGAGGTCGTGCAGCGTCGTCGCAAGTACGGTCTCAACCAGATGAAGGAGGAGAAGGAAAACCTGATCCTCAAGTTCTTCTCCTACTTTGTCGGCCCTATCCAGTTCGTCATGGAGGTAAGCATTCTATTTCTTTTCTTTATTTGCGTCTTTTGCATTTTTCGCATTTGCTCGTTGATTGGGCAATGTTTCGCATGTGGGAACGCTGTCTATTCATGACATCAACTTGTTTGGAGAGCAATCGCAGTTTCTGTGCACGCTGGTCCTACACTGTGGAATTGTCGCATTGAATGCGCAAGCGTCCCTTGCCATGATTTTACCCCAATTCCCTCACGCAAGAAAACGACGGCGCATTTCTGCCAGCTCCTTCAGCCACTGTTTACCCAGACAAGATTCATTGTTTTGGGCGAACGGGCCGACTTGGGGAAAGCCGGTTTTGGCCCAGCATTTTTTGTTGCGCGCTTTTTGTCCAGCGCAGATTAACGGTTCCACATGAGCTCTACTGTGCCTCAGTCATTGGCTGTTCGCACATGGCTGGTGCTGATGTGGGGGCGTCGATCCGCGCTTTGCCTGATACCAGCGTCCTTTTTTGCCGTCTTTGCCTGAGCACGCACCTGCCGCGAACCAGCAAACAAAAGACAAGACTGTCCGCCCCACAGCACCGTCGAATTGGCCAACCATCGACCGCATTTCTGCCGCTTCTCCAACAACAACAAACCAAACAAGCCCACCGCCGATCGGATAAACTCGAAGGACCGCCGTCGCCAGCCGGCTCCACACACGTTCTTCCGGCCGCAGCTAGCCCAGGTCCCGGGCTTGGCTTGGCAGTCAGCAGGGACAAGCGCAGAATGGGTCACCGTCAGAGCCACTCGGTTGCGGCGGCCTGCCTCGTGTTTTGCTTTCGACCTTGGGCTGGCCTCATCGGCTAGTGCCGTTTCGTTTCGAGAATGGTGCGCTCTCGGGCGCTCTCGCTTTAGGCCGCATTCTCTGGATCCAGTTTTCATTTGCATTGCGTTTTATTGATTTTTAATTCATCTTTTTTTTTAACCTGCCAATGGCGCTAACTATCCTCGTTACAGGCTGCCGCTGTTCTCGCTGCCGGTCTTGAGGACTGGGTCGATTTCGGTGTCATTTGCGCGCTTCTGCTGCTCAACGCTGCTGTCGGTTTCATCCAGGAATTCCAGGCTGGTTCCATTGTCGAGGAACTCAAGAAGACCCTTGCCCTCAAGGCTGTCGTCCTCCGTGACGGCACCCTCAAGGAGATTGAGGCCCCCGAAGTTGTTCCCGGTGATATCCTCCAGGTTGAGGAAGGTACCATTATTCCCGCCGACGGTCGCATCGTCACCGAAGATGCTTTCCTCCAGGTTGATCAGTCCGCCATCACTGGTGAGTCCCTTGCTGTCGACAAGCACAAGGGTGACAACTGCTACGCTTCCTCCGCCGTCAAGCGTGGTGAGGCTTTCGTCGTCGTCACCTCCACCGGTGACAACACCTTCGTTGGTCGCGCCGCTGCCCTCGTCTCCCAATCCGCTGGTGGCACTGGTCACTTCACTGAGGTTCTCAACGGCATTGGTACGATTCTTCTGATCCTCGTCGTCCTCACTCTCTTGATCGTCTGGGTCTCCTCCTTCTACCGCTCCAACGGCATCGTCACCATCCTTCGCTTCACCCTTGCCATCACCATTGTCGGTGTCCCTGTCGGTCTCCCCGCCGTCGTCACCACCACCATGGCTGTCGGTGCCGCCTACCTCGCCAAGAAGCAGGCCATTGTCCAGAAGCTCTCCGCTATCGAGTCTCTTGCTGGTGTCGAGATTCTCTGCTCTGACAAGACTGGTACCCTGACCAAGAACAAGCTCTCTCTCGCCGAGCCCTTCACCGTCCAGGGCGTTGACCCCGATGACCTCATGCTCACTGCCTGTCTTGCTGCTTCCCGCAAGAAGAAGGGTATTGACGCCATCGACAAGGCTTTCCTCAAGTCCCTCAAGTTCTACCCCCGCGCCAAGTCTGTCCTCTCCAAGTACAAGGTTATCGACTTCCACCCCTTCGACCCCGTCTCGAAGAAGGTCCAGGCCGTTGTTGAGTCTCCCCAGGGTGAGCGCATTGTTTGTGTCAAGGGTGCCCCTCTCTTCGTTCTCAAGACTGTCGAGGAGGACCACCCCATTCCCGAGGATGTCGACAAGGCTTACAAGAACTGCGTCGCTGAGTTTGCTACCCGTGGTTTCCGTTCTCTTGGTGTTGCCCGCAAGCGTGGTGAGGGTGCTTGGGAAATTCTCGGAATCATGCCCTGCTCTGACCCCCCTCGTCACGACACTGCCCGCACTATCAACGAGGCCAAGCGTCTCGGTCTCTCCATCAAGATGCTTACTGGTGACGCCGTCGGTATTGCCCGTGAAACCTCCCGTCAGCTCGGTCTCGGTACGAACGTCTACAACGCTGAGCGTCTTGGTCTCGGTGGCGGCGGTGACATGCCTGGTTCTGAGGTTTACGATTTCGTTGAGGCTGCTGATGGTTTCGCCGAGGTCTTCCCCCAGCACAAGTATTCCGTCGTTGAGATTCTCCAGCAGCGTGGCTACCTCGTTGCCATGACTGGTGACGGTGTCAACGACGCCCCCTCGCTGAAGAAGGCCGATACTGGTATTGCCGTCGAGGGTGCCTCCGATGCTGCCCGTTCCGCCGCCGATATTGTCTTCCTTGCTCCCGGTCTTGGTGCCATCATTGACGCCCTCAAGACTTCTCGCCAGATTTTCCACCGCATGTACGCCTACGTTGTCTACCGTATCGCCCTGTCCCTGCACATGGAAATCTTCCTCGGTCTCTGGATCGCTATTCTCAACCGCTC
This sequence comes from Cordyceps fumosorosea ARSEF 2679, assembly GCF_001636725.1. NCBI lineage: Eukaryota > Fungi > Ascomycota > Sordariomycetes > Hypocreales > Cordycipitaceae > Cordyceps > Cordyceps fumosorosea. The sequence continues at coordinate 249,107 of NW_017387303.1, read as the reverse complement.
GCTGAACATTGAGCTTGTCGTCTTCATTGCCATTTTCGCCGATATCGCCACCCTGGCCATTGCCTACGACAACGCCCCCTTCTCCCAGACCCCCGTCAAGTGGAACCTGCCCAAGCTCTGGGGTATGTCCATCTTCCTCGGTGTTGTCCTTGCCATCGGTACCTGGATTGCTCTCACCACTATGCTCGCCCATGACCGCAACGGTGGTATCGTCCAGAACTTCGGTAACGTCGATGAGGTCCTCTTCCTTGAGATCTCCTTGACTGAGAACTGGCTCATCTTCATCACCCGTGCCAACGGTCCCTTCTGGTCGTCCATTCCTTCCTGGCAGCTGTCCGGCGCCATTCTGGTCGTCGATATCATTGCCACCCTCTTCTGTATCTTTGGTTGGTTCGAGGATGGCCAGACCTCCATCGTTGCCGTTGTCCGTATCTGGATTTTCTCTTTCGGTATCTTTGCCATCATGGGTGGTCTCTACTACTTCATGCAGGGCTCTACCGGCTTTGACAACCTGATGCACGGCAAGTCCCCCAAGAAGGACCAGAAGCAGCGTTCTCTGGAAGACTTTGGTATGTATTTTCTCGCCCCTCGCTACAAAGTATCGTGCTAACTAGTATACAGTTGTCTCCCTCCAGCGTGTCTCGACCCAGCACGAGAAGTCGCAGTAAATATGGAATTGTCACATACCCGCACGCCGATCCGGCTGCTCTTTTCGTCTTCTCTCTGTTTAAATTTTGCATTGTATGAGTCGTATCGGAGTATGAGACGCGTTTGAGTGGATGAGTGGCGACGTGCGACTTTTCATACCCTAGACCTCCGTCTTTTAGACAATTAATGATAAAAAGTAAAAATATCGATGCTGTACCTATGAAGTGATTGTGACTGTTGCTGCCTCAGGTGCTGTGAGTAAGTATGGTGATGTTGTTCCGAAGCACGATTTTTCCTTAAATCACGTGACCTTTGCTATATTGACTTTCGACTTCGTTCAAGAAAGTTCACTTTAACACGCACTTAGATACACAAGTACTTCTTCGATTTGCAGCTTTATCTGCTGCTATATCTTCTTATCGCAATGAAAACCTTTCATTCGGCACACCAATTGCTTCTCATTTACGTGTTGTGAAGAGACGGCCAGAAAAGAGGAATCTCCGACGTATATCCACATCCAACATCTCAGTCATCTCGTCCATCCATATATCTGTTTTTCACCATGCCGGCCGAAATACCAGGTTATTATTTTGGTAATTTCCTTCCCTGTCTATTTTTTCTCTCATCCCCGCACCTTCCCCATTCCTTTCGTTCCCCCTCTTTTCCCTTACTGACCACACCTTTCAGACCCTGAGAAGAACAAATACTTCAAGATCGAGCATGCCTCAACCGCACCACGCGCGGCCGCCTGGTCCGCCGACTCTGTCAAGCGGCGTCGCGTCGCCGCTGAATCTTCTGCCGCGGCAGACGACCGGGCGCGGCTGCTCCGCAGACACATACGCCGCTGGCGCCAGCAAGGCCAGCTGACGGGGGACACAATCACGCGCGCGCTGCTGCAGCGGGAGCTCGGTGACAAGAACGCGGACAGCGAGGCAGATGTGAGGGCGGCGGTGTGGGCGAGCGGTGCGGTGGACAAGGGGAGCGTCTCGTTGGCGAGGGGGACGCGCAGCGCCAACATGCCGTGCATGTACGTCAACGGGGACGATACCAAGACCGGCCTGGGCGTGGTCTATGCGAGTGCGTTTCTTCCCTGACACGAACAGTTCTTTTTGATGTACGCACATGAGCTGGGAACTGGGGAAAGCTGACGAAAGTGTCCTCACAGCACTGGGCGAAGAGAGGCTGGTTGGGAGCTACATTCCCACGGACGACAACGATACGTACGTTTGCTTTCTACACGAGGACGATGACGAGTGCGGGGAGTTTGCTGACATGTGAGTTTCGCGCGTTTCTAGGATCACATTCTCGGCGACAGCACCTTTGGACTCTGGCCGCAGTCGGGCGCTCCACACGGAGTTCCTCCGCTTCCCGCAACTGTCGTCCATCACGTACCACGCGCCCTCGCACCGGATCATAGCAACGTCACGCTCTCCAAACAACAGCGTATACCTATTCTCGCCGCACCTGTCCGAAGAGGCGGACGTCCGTCGCCCACGGTGGTTGCTAGGCCGCCTCCGTAAGTTCCTCTGCCCATGCTTAGTTGAAGGAAAGTATGGCTGACAGAAAGGGAATGCATAGCGGAGAACGGCTACCATGGGCTGTGCCCCAACTCTGCGGGCTCCGCGGTGGCGCACACCGCGGCGCCCGCGCCCACGTCGTCGTCGTCGCGCTTGCTGTGCCTGGTGGGCACCAACGTCGGCGTCTTGCGCGTCAACGCTGGAGTGTCGGACCACAGAACGCTGTCCTGGGTCGGGGAGCGCGTGCCGTTGAAGCCGACCCCCGGCGCTGCCGCCGCCGACGGCCACCCTCGCGAGACGCTGGCGCTTGACTTCTTGCACAACCACCCGGAGGTGTTCCTCGCCGGCGGACGGCGCTCCCAGCTGTGGATCACCGACATGCGCGCGCCGCCGTCGTCGACCAGCCACCGCGTCGGCAGCGGTCAGCAGCGCACCGCGGTGGCGCACCTGCGCAGCGTCTCGGAGCACCTGCTGCTGACCGCCGGCCCGCCGAGCAGCATGGCGACGTACGACACGCGCTTCCTGCGAAGCCCGGTGGTGCGCTTCGACGAGTACAGGAACGAGGCGCACGTGCACGCGGGCTGGGACGTGTGCGCAGAGCTCGGGCTAGTGGCGGCGGCGCACGACGACGGCACGGTGAAGCTGTTCTCGCTCGGGTCGGGGCGGCGGTGCCGGCCGGAGGCGGGGGGAGGGTTGGATGGGGTGAGGACGGACGCGCCGATCAGGGCGCTGTCGTTTCGGCGGATGCCAAGGGAGCGCCTTCCGAGCCTGTTCGTGGGTGAGGGCGCGGTGGTGAGGAAGTTTTCGCTGGGAGTGCGCGCGCTGGGCAACGAGGCGTGAAAACTGTGCTGGGAGAGAGTAGGGAACAAATGAACCTGGGGAGTTGTTCAAGTTCAACTGTTGTTTTGGGTAGAGTGAATGAATAATGCTGTAGGCTTAAATACGGGCTTGAGAAAAAGGGCAGACCAAGATGCTCATTTGATGGCATAAAATAAACATATTCATTCGATCTTATCTCATAATATTTTGCATGTCCCAGCACACGTTTTCATAAGACACAGAAATCCCGCCCAAACTCCGGAGTAACCAAACCATCCCATTTCCAATACCCGTCAAAACTTACAAAAAAGAATCAGTCATACAAGAAACACACATTTTTTTCCTTTCTTACACCTCCGGCGACTGTGCCGCCCTCGCAGCCGCGAGCTCCGCCTCTGGCACGTTGCCCGCTTCTGCCAGCGCCGGGAACGCGCGGGCGAACGCGCCGCCCAGCTTCCAGTTGTCCAGGTTACGCAGGTGCCGCTCAAACACGGGGTTGATTAGCAGCTCGTCCGCATCGTCCGCGGCGGCGTTTGGGCTCTGCAGGAGCGCGTCCGTGTCCCTGTACGGCCACGACAGCGACAGCGTCGCCGTGTACGCCTGCGCGAACCTGTCAAACGCGGGGTACCCGTTACCACCGCCGGAGCTGAGGAGGGCGGCGCGCATCCGCGGGAAGGGAAGGTGGTCGACCCAGGGCGGGTGCGGGGGGTCGCGGAGCTGCGCGCGGAGGGGGCGCGCCCAGGGCGGCAGCCGGTCGTAGTTGGCGCGCGTGGGGGCGACCTGCCACCGCATGAGCAGGAACATGACGTAGAGCACGGCGACGCGCTCGGGCAGGCCGGACAGCGCGGGGAAGGCGGCCAGGATGTCGGTGAAGACGCGCGAGAGCGGGTGGGCGCGCCGCGCGGGGTTGAGGAGCGACGAGACGGACGGGTACCGCGGGCCGAGGACCTCGTGCGCGGGCCGGCCCTCGGCGGCGCGCTGCCGGCGCTCGTGCAGAAAGTCGAGAAGAAGCGCGTCGAGGGGGCACGTGGGCGGCGTGGTGCGCAGCGGCGCGGCGTAGCGCGGGATGGTGGCCCCGTTGCCGGCGTCGATGGGCTCGTCGGCGTTGCTGGCGGCGTCGTTGTCGTCGTAGTTGTCGTGCTCCTCGTCGTAGTCGTCGGCGGTGCTCTGCGGGCCGCGGTACGGATACCCAGACGGGAAGGCGTGGCTGCTGTACGACGACTGCGGTGGTGGTGGGGGTCGGTAGGTGGAGGAAACGGTGGACGGCCCCGGGGAGGCGCTGGCGCTGCCGGCGACGGATGGCGTGTGCGGCTGCTGCCCCTGCTGCTGGGTGTAGAGCGCAGGGTAGCGAAAGGTGGTTGGTGACCCGTCCGCGTCGACCGCACCGCCACCGTCGATCCGCGACACTTGGTGCCCGGCGTCGAGCAGGAACCCGAGCCCGAGCCGCTCCGGCCCCATGTCGAGCCCGTGCCGGAGCTGTTCCCGCTGCTGGCCGAGGTCGCTGAGGCGCTGCGCAGCCTGGTGGCCGTTGATGTCTGCCGGCGTGGAGCAGCCGGTCGTCGTCGTCGTCGTCGTCGTCGTCGTCTTCGGCTGCTGGCGCGACCGCGGTGGTGAGTGTGTGCGTCTGTCCAGTTCTGTCGTCTCTCGGGCGTCGTCATTCTCTGCGCGCTGCTGCTCCATGGAGGCCGCGGGTGTATCTTTAGGTAATTGGCCTGGTTCCCGAGGGCGAAGTTAGCTTTTGAGGAGAACAACTGGTGAAATTGCGGCAACGCACCAATCAAGGGCTGCAGCATGCCGACGATGGAGGCGAGCCGCTGACGCATCTCTACATTCTCCCGCTCAACGGCCGACTTGGCCTCCAGCGCGGCCTGAAGCTCCTGGTATGGCTGCAGGCCGGTGAGCTCCTCGATGCGGCGCTCCAGCGTCTGGATCTGGTTCTTGGTGCGCTCACGGATGGCCCTTTGCGCCTCGCGATCTGGGAGATGGTGATTAGAAGAGAGGGATTGTAAAGAAAAATCGAATAAAGGGAGAGGGAAAAAACGTACCATTGGCACGCTTCTTGGCAAGCTGCTCCGGCGTTAGGTTCGCGACGCCGCGCCCGCTGGCACCGCCAAGCTTCCGCTTCTTGGTGCTCGCGGACGCAGCATCCTCGTCCTTGACGGCGGTCGTCGTGCTCGTGCTCGGTGTGGGCGTGGGCGTGGCGGCGTCGCTCTCGTCCAGAAGCCTGCTCTGCTGGCGATTTCCGCCCCCCTCTGCCGCCCGCGCCGCTGATTGCCGCACCATGTGCGGGTGATGATGGGATCCCTTGATCTTTTCTTTTTTTTGGTGGGTGGTGATGTCGTGGTGCGTAAGCCTCGTCGCGAGCCCCCGTGTCGCCAATGGAGGGCTGCCGGCCACCCCCCTCCTTTCGATCGTGCAGAGAGATCTATATTATCCAATGGCGATGCCGTCACACGATTTGTCCCTTGCCCAGGCACAACCCTGCATGGGGGGAGAACCAAGGCCAAGACGGCAAAACCGCCTGATTGCGATTCGTGTGGTGATTGGAGTGGGGCCGTAGAGTGCACTCAATCAATCGGCTTGCGGGCAGAATGACAGTAGGGCTACTTGATTGGATATTTTCATGCAGGAGCAAGAACTGAGGTGCGCTATAAAGAGAATAACCGAAAATTTTGCTTTATTTCTACAATCTATATTTCGTGGTTTCTTTGTTTAATTCATCGTCAAGGTGTTCGCAGAGGTGGTAAACCGAACCAATGCCGCTTACATAATTGGCGATTTTCGCCGTCACCAACTTGAAGAAGAAAATCGATTAATTAGGAGAGCGTACGAGTTGAGGGATGTTCATGAAATATTCGAAAGGGATGGTTCGTAGTCCTGGCTTATTAAGGCTTAACTTCCGTTGTTGGCCTGAATCAAGAAAATAAGGGATAACGGATAGAGATGATAATTAGCAAGGACCAGTATGTAATAATACCAGCCTCGTTTCCTGTGCCTGATAACTGCCTTTACTTGCCCGTGGTTCATTTGCCATGCGGAAGCATAGCTGAAGCATGACATAATGCGACGCGCAGGGAAAGTGCAATTTACGGATATATAAGCCTCAAGTCAAAAATCAACGCGGATCTGACTTGAAAACACATGTCGTCAGCCGAGTCTTGGCCACAGGTCAGCATTATTAAGGTCAGACAAGGATGGTAAGTGGCAGGGGGGGCGCCGAGCTTATTCTGTCGAGGGGTCCCTGTGTGTGATAAGATGGTTGATAATGACTCCCTACCAAGACCTACTAAGAATTGACAGGTGGTTACGAGTGAAGGGGACTCGCGGTTGGTGCCGCGCATGTCCATGAATGATCATCAGCAATGGAGGGTAACCCGCAGCTAGTCGTGTAGTAAGATGCTTGATGCTCTACAGGGACCTGTGCAGGCGACGGACATTGAATCCAAGCAGTTTCGCGGTACGTTTCCGTGCAAAATTGGAAACCGGCCACAACATCCAGCTTAGAGGTCATCTGCCGACTGGTCTAGGTCTGAACATCGGCTTGCTGCGGCCAGCCACATTGCTACCTCGTCCGAGACAATGGAGAACAGGGGAGGAGGGGAAGGAGGGTATCAGTACGGTGCAGGCCGGCAGTAGTGGTGATGTGAGGATAAAAAGACTGGGGAAAAATCAAATGACGGGCGAAATGAAGTCGAGCATTCAGCGGATCGGATCGCCATTGACAGAGGCCAAGACTCGGGGTAAAGGAGGCTCAGATTGTGGTTGAGCGCTGAGCGCTACCAGTCGGTGCCCTATCTCGTCAGGTGGCTTACTGCTAGATAATAAGGTGAGATGAAGGGGATTATGCACCCTTGCAAGCATGTAGGCATGTCTTTATGCGTATGTAGGCTGGCGTGTGTTTGAGCACACGAGGCAGTTGACGAATGCACACCAAGACACCAAGTTACCTGTATTGGTCTATTGCATCGAAGGCTAGCTGCTGCGTGCTGCCAAATGTCATGTACCGAGGCTTTGGTGCAGTGCTTGCGAGGGGTTTGGGTCGAGTCTAGCTGCAAGGTGGCGGGGACGCAGCAGTAATATACTTGGTACGGTAACTAGTGACCTAGAGAGAGAGGTGCAGGTTGGGAGCGGCAGATTTGAGCCATTTTACCTCGTTACAGAGACGCGGTCGGCAAGCAAGGGACGTGACATGGTGGTGATGCGAGCCGCTACTAGGACGATTAGCAGGACAGGTAACATGCAACGACAGGGTCGAGGGCCAACCGTGTCGTGGGGCAGCATGGCAGGGACCTGCCTTGTGGCTTGGGGAAAGGCGATGTTGTGTCAGTTGGAGATGTGTGGTGATGATGGAGGCTTTGTCTTGGGGACGAATGATTTGAAGGAAGAAAACAAGAAACTGTAATCAAAAGCCAAGCGCGTTTGTCGAAGATGCCAGATGCTGTACTTCGAGGTATTGTAGGTACAAAGGTAAGCCGCAACGCCAGCCAGCTGGCAGCCCCGGACGGACGGGTACCTGGATGGAAGCCTAGCCGAAAGTACCTTTTGTCCGGCCGGGCAAATCGAGTCGATATTGGGAAGCAGACTTGGCACGAGCAAAGGATGGCGTTTACATGGGTCCGGGGAGGGTTCAGTTGCGGGTTCATACGGTAGTGTCTTGATTTTATTTCCTTTGTGATTTTCAATATTTCTTTTTCCTGGGCATAACTAGCGTTGCCAGCGTTGCCAGCGTTGCTGAAAGCGTTTCTAGGTAGCAAAGGCTGAGGCTTCGGAGAAATGGAGAGGTTTCGGAGTTGGTTGGAGTAACAAGAATCAGTAAAATGAACGGTGGGAAGGCCGGAAGACTGGAAGGCTGGAAGGCTGGACGAGAGGTACCTCCCCCACCACGGCCCCAGGGTACTGGGTCGCAGTTGCTGGTGGTTTGCCCAGGCCCAATGTAACCCATGTAACCCCAGTGACCCCCCCTCGAGCTCCCACTTGTTTGCAGGAGCGGTTTTTAGGTACAACCTGTTGCCTGGTTGCTGGTTGGCTGGCCTGGCCGGACGGCGGAATGGAGCGGCCAACTGCAGCCCAGGTAATGGACGGTAAGTCTTGTCATAGGTAGACAGTAAGGGATCTAGCCTAGCCAAATTGTGCTACTCCGTATGCTATGTATGTATGTACTACGTGCCTCCCTCCAGCTTGTCGCAGCTTGTCGGAGTAGACAGCTCACTCTCCCACTCACCACCACCACCACTCTCGCCCACCTCTCCCACATTATAAAGATTCACAACCTCCCCCAACCCTCCAACGTCTCTTTCCTGCCCCTTTCTGCTCTTCGACTCTTCTTTTCCATCATACACCCTCCCACTACCACACCACTTTCTTCAATTCCTCTGTCTGCAACCTCCAACAACAATAACTCTACCCGTCTCTCAACCTGCAGACCTGCATACCCCGCGCCGTCGCTGCAAACGCACTTTCACAACACCACACATCACATCACGGGTTGCCGCCATGGCTGCTGAACAACCAAAGGTCCAGGAGGCCATTACTGCCCTCAGTACGTTACTTCCCAGCTTACCAACCTACCTGCTGCGCAGCCTCGATACCTCCCTCTGGTCACCAGCGCAACCATTGAAACCGCAACCTGCTAACCCAAGATTCCAGGCCCTCCTGAAAAGATGCTCGAAAGTACGCTTGCTCCCTCTCCCCCCCCCCTCATCTGCAATCTGATGTAACCAGGACCTCTTTTTTTTTTATTTTCTTACTGACATGGCGACATAGAGCACCCCAGCAAGCCCCACCTTGCCAGTAAGTCGACCCCTCTACCATTTTTTTGCGCCTCGCCCTGTTGTCGCGGCTTGCATGTAGCGCCTGCTCCGAAAAATAGCCATGTTGGGTGCCGAAGCGGGAGACGCGAGATTTCGACTTGGTCAACGCCCCAGCTTCTGCATTGCTTTGCTGCTTGCGCTTCCCGCTCATCACGAGTCTTGCGACAACCCTCAGCACAACCCCTCCCCCGCCAACCACCTTCACCCCACGCTTTGCTTAGCTCCAACCAGCTCTTGCTAGCTTCTACACCACCAGCTTCCGTCCGCCCGGTCAAACGTACTAGTTAGCTCGGCTAACCTCTTGTCCCCTAGACACCGAAGAGTACCAGAAGCTCTACAAGGAGTCCATCACAGAGCCCGAAAAGTTTTGGGGAACAAAGGCCCGCGAGCTGCTCTCCTGGACCCGCGACTTCGAGACCGTCTACAGCGGCTCGCTCCAGGGCGGCGACTCCAAGTGGTTCGTCGAGGGTGAACTTAATGCCTCCTACAACTGTGTCGACCGTCATGCCCTCAAGGACCCCAACCGCGTCGCCATCATCTATGAGGCTGACGAGGCCGAGGATGGCCGCAAGGTCACCTACTCGGAACTTCTCCGCGACGTCTGCAAGCTCGCCTGGACCCTGAAGAAGAGGGGTGTCAAGAAGGGCGACACTGTTGCCATCTACCTCCCCATGATCCCCGAGGCGATTGTCGCCATCCTTGCTTGTGTCCGCCTAGGAGCCGTCCACTCTGTCGTCTTCGCTGGTTTCTCTGCCGATTCTCTCCGCGATCGCGTTATCGACGCCGATTCTCGCGTCGTTATTACCTCGGACGAGGGCAAGCGCGGAGGCAAGCTCATTGGCACCAAGAAGATTGTCGATGATGCTCTGAAGCAGTGCCCCAACGTCCACAGCTGTCTTGTCTTCCGCCGCACTGGAACCGAAGTCCCCATGCAGGCCGGTCGTGATGTCTGGTGGCACGAAGAGGTTGAAAAGTGGCCCAACTACATTGCCCCCGAGCCCATGAACTCGGAGGACCCTCTCTTCCTCCTCTACACCTCTGGCTCCACGGGCAAGCCTAAGGGTGTCATGCACACTACCGCCGGTTACCTCCTTGGCTGTGCTTTGACTGGCAAGCACGTCTTTGACATTCACGACGGCGACCGCTACTTCTGCGGTGGCGATGTCGGCTGGATCACTGGCCACTCCTACGTCGTCTACGCCCCTCTGCTGCTCGGTGTCACCACCGTCGTCTTCGAGGGTACTCCCGCCTACCCCAACTTCTCCCGTTACTGGGACATCATCAACAAGCATCAGATTACCCAGTTCTACGTCGCTCCCACCGCCCTGCGCCTGCTGAAGCGTGCCGGTGACGAGTACGTCACTGGTGAGATGAAGCACCTCCGTGTCCTGGGTTCCGTTGGCGAGCCCATCGCTGCCGAAGTCTGGAAGTGGTACTATGATATTGTCGGAAGGAAGGAGTGCCAGATTGTCGATGTGAGTGAAATGCATGCGACGGCTAGAAATGCGCTGATTTTGTAGACATACTGGCAAACCGAGACCGGCTCCCACGTCATCACCCCTCTTGCCGGTGTCACGGCCACCAAGCCTGGCTCCGCCTCTTTGCCCTTCTTTGGTATCGAGCCCGCCATCATCGACCCTGTCTCTGGCGAGGAGATTCACGGCAACGACGTTGAGGGTGTCCTGGCCTTTAAGCAGGCCTGGCCCAGCATGGCCCGTACAGTCTACGGCGCTCACAAGCGTTACATGGACACCTACTTTAACGTCTACCCCGGCTACTACGTGCGCAACCCCTCCATTTTACCTGCGACGTTGGCTAATCCTACTAGTTTACCGGCGACGGTGCTGCCCGCGACTACGAGGGCTTCTACTGGATCCGTGGCCGTGTCGACGACGTGGTTAACGTCTCTGGCCACCGTCTCTCCACCGCCGAGATTGAGGCCGCCCTTATCGAGCATCACGCGGTCGCCGAGGCCGCCGTGGTTGGCGTCAACGACGAGCTCACCGGCCAGGCTGTCAATGCCTTTGTCGCTGTGAAGGAGGGTAACGAGATCAACGACACCCTGCGCAAGGAGTTCATCATGCAGGTCCGAAAGAGCATTGGCCCCTTTGCCGCGCCCAAGGCCGTCTTTGTCATTACCGACCTGCCCAAGACCCGCTCCGGCAAGATTATGCGCCGTATCCTGAGAAAGATTCTCGCCGGCGAGGAGGACCAGCTCGGCGACACCAGCACTGTACGTCCTCGTGTCCTTTTTCTTTGCTGATGTTTCAATTACTGACTTGTTGGTAGCTGTCCGATCCCAGCGTTGTCGACCAGATCATCGCGACCGTTCACGAGGCTCGCGGGAAGAAATAAATCGAAAAAAGAAAACAAATATCAAGAAAATAAACAAGGGCAAAAAAACAAGAAAAATAGAAAAGAAAGGTTGGTGGCTGAGATTTGAGCTTGAATTGATACCAAGATTCGCAAATCTGATTCATCCTGCGCCAGGAGCACATTGACATTCGGCCACGGTGGTAATGGAGATATTTTGGATTTTCGGGTATTGACGCGTAATGATTTGGAATATGACGTTTCTTTCAAGGCCTTGTCTACATATCGTGATGAAGTACTTGTGCATCTTGCCTCACTTTCCATTTTTGAAAGAACAGTAACACGAGATGATCCTCCTTGCATCGACCTCGCTCGTCCCCGTCCAGGCCCAGCGCCGTAGCCTGCCTCGCAAACTCGGCATGCAGCGTCCGCAGAGCCTCCAGCTCCGCCTGCTCGTCCTCGCCCTCCTCATCCATGTAGCAGAGCGCGTTGTGCACCTCGAACGCCGCCGCCAGCACGTACCCCAACTCGGCCTCCTCCAGCACCCTCTCCCCTCTCCTGGTCGCAAACTACGGATTTTGTGAGTCATTCTACGTAATGCACCAGACAGGGCTGCATAGTGCTGCGCCAATGCAGACTAGTACTTCGGGCCTTCCTAGATGAAGCGACGGATTCGTCAAGGATCGAAATACCAACTGTGAGGAGACAAGTGGCAGCGTCAGCTTGCGTGCCGGCCCCGTGCCCGGCCCCATAACTCCCGGCTCCGCTGGACTCCTCCGGTAACTCCTCCCACCACTGAGGGGCCAGTGTAGAAGAAGTGATTGCACTACGTCATAATAGAAACAGCAATCTAATCTGGTATTCTAGCCAATGTTGAATGGCTAGTAGAATGGCCAAGTCCTGACGTACGCTAGACAAGGTTAAACGCCTTGTGCTTGTACTCACTTTCGTCAAGCTGGCCGTCCATCATGTCCTCCACAAATGCCTGACCCAGGTACTGATACTGGTCATCGTCGATCGGTCGCAGAAGTACCGGTACGGTATCACCCACCAGCGCCGCAATCACGTCCCCGGGTTTCGCCAGGTACGGGCCGAGCCCGGCCCTACCCTCCTCCGTCACAAAGAGTGTACGGTTACGCGTCACCTCCAACATTGTCTCCTGTGCGGCATCGACAGCTGCGTTCACTTGCGCCTGGAGGGGCTCGCCGAGATCCGCTTCGGGGAACGATTGGATCCAAGCGATTGCCACCGCAGACAGCTCCGGTGCCATCACGGGCTCACAACGCAGCAGCCGCTCGCAGCACTGGTTGAACCTATCGACCAGCGGGAGTTGGCGGTGACGGTCCGCGGAAATAGTGCGCCAGAGGCGCGTTTCGGGCGCCTCAGATGTCTCTTCGCTGCCGTCGCCATCGTCGCCGTCGTCGCCGTCGGGGGCGTAGAGGTGGAGAAACTCGAGCATGTCGTCAACGCAGGCCTTACGGTCATCCCCCAGCGCTGCGTACAGGGCGAGAGCGTGTTGCTCATCGTTTTTCTGAGAGTCGAGGACCCGGAAGGCGCGGCGAACGACGCCACAGGCGAATCCGCAACGCTGCAGGATGTACCCGTTGACGATTGTCAGGCGGGATACGACCTGCGGGACGCGAAAGAGCTGAAAAGAAGCGTCCTCGCTGAGCGGCTCCTGGATCCCGAGGCGGCCGATGCGGCGCCAGTCGGGCACCCAGGTTGGCAGGTCGGCAGTGTCCTTGGGGAAAGACGCCAGCTCCAGAAGAAGCTGGCCCGGGCAGGCTGCATATATGGCCACTGTGGCCGCAGTGTACACGTCACGGGTAGTTTTTCTGTAGTCGATAGAGAGGTCGAGGTGCTCCCAGTCAGATGCGGCGCCAAGAAACGCAAAGATAACGTCCCGCGGATCGGTCGCTTGGTAAAATGGGCCTGGGAAGTTGGGTGCATTGTACGTGGACGCCAAGCGGGTGAGATACCAGTGCATCGTCGTTTCCAGGCTCTCATAGAGCATCTCGCCGCCCATGCAGATCAAGCGGCCGTCGATGCCGAGTAGGGCGTTGCTGGACGGGTCAGGGATGAACTCGTAGCCGTCGCCGAGGGGCGGTGCATCGCCACGCCAGGCGCGAACGCGGCTGAGAGCGCGCATGATAGCGTAGAACCGGTGCAAATGCATACGCTTGTTCCCGCAAAGGACAACGCCGCGCTTGGCGTGGACGAGCTCATGGATGATCCAGCATCGCGTCCAGTTGGGCCTGCGCGCCAGAGCCTTGATGGCGTCGCGCAGGCGCTTGCTGTACACGCTCTCCGTGCTAATGAGCTCGTCAATGAAGCTGCGAGCGCCGAGCGTAGAACTCGTCGTATCGGTATCCTTGTGGGCGTTGTTGAAGAAGAATTTGTCGCCGGGATAGACGCCAACGTCGGCAGCTTTGCGACCCCATGGCTGGAGAAAGTCGAACAGCCAGCTACTATCATTGGCCTCGGGCCCGATGCAGAAGTAAACAAATTCGGCCGATGCGAATATGTCGTGCATCTGTGCCACCTGCCAGCTCCTCTCGTTCTGATCCGCTTTGTTGATGCAGAGGGCATCTACCCAGAGCAAGTCGGTGTCTGGCACAGTATCATCATCGAGGACCTGTACGAGGGCAAAATGCAAGTTGACAGGTATATACCAGGTCAGTCGGTTGATAGTAATGGCTACAGGGTTCTCGTCCATGCCACCCCAGCTATACGAGATGGCCCGGTACTGCGGCGGGTACTTGAGAGAGGCAATGATTGTATAGAACTCGAAGGTGTGTATGCGGCGTCGTATGAGCCGGATCTGGTGGTCATTTCGGTCCAGAGCTTGGAAATACATTTTGCAATGAGCGGCTCTCTCGGGCGACTTGCCATGGTCGCCGGTTGCGGTGGCTAGGCATGATGCCCCGATGCCTTTTAAAGGTTTATCAGACGACGGACGGGTCTACTTGGTCGTACGTCATGATGCACTCAAGTGTGCCAACATCTGTAGCCGCCATACGCTGCGCTGTCGGCGAGGCTGTAAGAGGCGATCACAACAAGTCATTAATAAATGCAAGGGGCCGTTCTTGCAGAGTCGGACAAGTACCACAGGGCCGGGCAGGTGACCGAAATCGGGCAGCAGCGGGCAGTTCGTGTGCCTGGCAGATCGGAAGCGAGATCCGTGTGGTGTTTTGTGAGTTTTCTGGCCAAACTGAAACGGCATTACGACGGCTACGGCTTGCTTCGTATGAGTCGTGGCGCTCGGAGGATACCACGCAACTCAAGGCCTGTGGGGGACGGCATTTGATACGAGGGCGCTGGGCGTGGCGGGCGCGTCCTTTGTAGGCTGCAGCTGGTGGGAGGGAGACATTGGGAGCGCCGGACGTGGCCGCCGGAGAAGATTTCATTGACTGGAGGAGTGATTTCCGGGCCGAAAAAAAAATGAGGTGGAAAGGGAGGGCCAGATGCAAGGCATGTGACCCCGTGAGATCCTGTGTTTGTGTACTGTGGATGCTGTTCTGTGTTCTGTGCTCTGTGTTCTGTGTTCTGTGTTGTGTGTTCTGTATTCTGTGTTCCGTGTTCCGTGGTGCTGTGTTGGTAGCACGAGAGTGAGCAGCTACGGGTTCGGGAGGACAGAGAGCCGGAAGAACGCTGCTGGGACACGTTTGAGGACGCATTTCAAACAGGTGGTGTTTGGGTGATGGGCGCGGGAGAGGGACGGGCAAGGACCGGGCGGTATGGGCGGTTGGCGTTGTTTTGATTCATTGTAAGAGAGGTTTTGTCTTGTCTTGTAAAGAAACTTTAACGAATGAATGGCAAGATGAATTGCGAGCTCCTCCCGGGATGGTATTGATATTTAGAGATGCAGATAGAGATTGTCGATAGGTGCATGGAGAAACAAGCAAAGTACTAAGCTTATGCAATGCACTGTCGTAATGAATACTTGTGGCAACTAACTATTGGGTAGGTAATGAGGTAGGGAAGGCGCAGCCACAGCCACAGCCGCACCGGGGGCTGGGGCTGATTGGTTCCAGGCAGTGACCTTCTGTCAGCGGGGCTGCTTGGCTGGCCGCCACGGGGGACGTTTCAGTGGAGACCAGGCCCTGTACACTCCTGTAAAATTCAGCCTTTCTGCAGACCAGGGCGCTAGAGTGTCTTGTTGTCAGCCAAACCAGCCAAGGCCATGCGGACGGGTGGCAGTTCAAGCAGTTCAAAGCAGTCCAAAGGGCCACAGAACAACGGATCCGATTGTTGCGAGAAGAATCTCGGGGAGCATGATGCTGTCCCATGATGCACTCTAGTTATTTTTATCATGCTGCATGCGCAGAGGACAGGTTCGGCAAACGCACCAAAATATATCAAATAGCCAGTGACTTTTGATCAGAGATGATACATATTAATACCTAGGTAAATATAATACCGAACAGGCTTCGGCGTACCTACAGTACAGTATGTCGGTACCTGCACTGCCTGCTCTGGAGTCTTCAGTAGATTACGCCTACAAGGTTAGGTAGGTACTAATAAGTGACTTGCAGGTACCTACAGTGGATTCGGCCTCCCCTCACAGCCTCCAAAGCCCGTCCGTCTTCCCTCCACCTGCCTTGGCCAGTCCTCCCCAGCGTCGAGCCTCTCAAACTTTGACTGCAACATCCATCCAAGGAGGCGCCGCTCAAACCAAAACCCTCGCTTGTTTGTATACCCTCAACGGTTACGCGCACATCTTTCTTTCTTTTTTTTCCTTTTGTTCCTTCACCACCCACGATCCACGATCCACGATCCTCATCTTCTGCTCGCTGGACGTCGCATTCCTGCCCGCTTCACTCATATTCGACGCACCCCCGGACCGCCCGGGCCTCTCACGATCCACCCCAGAAAGACTGACTACTGGTAGAACCCGAATGGAGTCTTGTCGAGTGTAGTCGCATCATTCCGCATCTTCCTAAAGGTAGACCCGGCTGCAAAAGCCAGTTCTGCTCTCTGCCAGCGCCATCATGGTTGCGTTACGGTCTCTCGCAGCCGCCGTCACCAGCGCTGCGCTCTTGTTGCAGACGTCTCTCGGTAAGCCGCTGCACCTTCACCCTCATCCTCGTCCCTGCTGCAGCCGTACCTTGTTCCTTGTCTCCCTCGGCTAACCCATCTGTCCATCGTCAGCCGAGTCCTTCAAGCGAAACCCCGTTGACTATGTCACCCTCATCGACAACGTTCAAATAAACACCCCTTCCCGCAGAGTTACAGCGCATTCCAAGTTCGACCTCACATTTACCCTCCACAACGGCCACCAGAAAATCAGACTCGCCCTCGAGCCCAACAACGACCTCATCCCCAATGATTTATCCGTCACAGTTCTCGGCTCTGACGGCTCCGTCGCTGCCGCCCACCCCGTCATACGATCGGACCACAAGGTCTTCAAGGGCCTTGCCTTCGTCCAGCGCCATGGCCTGCAAGGCTGGTCTGCCGCGGGCTGGGCCAGAATCATGGTTCTGAAAGACGGCGACGAGCCTGTTTTTGACGGTGCTTTCCGAATCGACGGCAACAATCACCACATCGAGACCGCTTCCAAGTATCGCCTGGTCAAGCACGAGGGCGACCCTAGTGTGCAGCTCCCCGACCAGAGCGCTGCCAACAAGACCATGGTCGTGTGGCGCGACTCAGACATTATTCCTCTCGATTACTCTCATTCCGAGTTGAGGCGCCGAAGCATTGCTAGCAGCGCACTCTGCAGTTCCGATTCGCTGACCTTCAACTCCAAATATGATCCCGTGGCGCGAGACTTCAGCCCATTGCAATCCATGCCTACTCACCAGCTCTTTGGTCGCCAATCTATCGATGGCGGCGGCGGCGGCGATCCCGCAGGTAATTTGATTGCCAGCATCGGCTCCGTAGATGGATGTCCAACAACGAAAAAGGTCGCACTTGTCGGGCTCGCTACGGACTGCACCTATTGGAGCGTGTTTGGCTCCAAAAACGATATTCAGACGCACGTCCTGGGTGTCGTCAACAAGGCCTCAGAACTCTACGAGAGCACCTTCAAAATCTCCCTGGCCGTCAGGAACTTGACCGTTATTGAGGCAAACTGCTCCAGCGGAGGCACGTCGGCGACTCCATGGAATGTTGACTGCTCGCCCGATTTTAGCATCACCGACCGACTCAACACATTCTCTGCTTGGCGAGGCAAGTCGCAGGACAAGAATGCCTATTGGACACTCCTAACAAAGTGTCCCACCGACAACGCCGTCGGTTTGGCATGGCGCGGCCAGCTTTGCCGTCAAGGGTCTGCGCCCAACGGTGGCACCAACGACACTATTGCCAGTACCAACGTCGTAGTCAATGGCCCTACCGAATGGCAAATCTTTGCCCATGAGACTGGGCACACGTTTGGTGCCGTTCACGACTGCACCCCCGATCAGTGCCCCGTCAAATCATCTGCCCAATCCTGCTGTCCCCTCAAGTCGAACCAATGTGACGCCGGTGGCCAGTTCATCATGAACCCCTCCACCGCCAACGGCATCACGCAATTCTCCCCTTGCACAATTGGCAACATCTGCTCAGGTCTCAAGGGCAATGTCAAGTCCGACTGTCTGACAGATAATAAAAATGTCGAAACCATTACCGAGAGCGTGTGCGGTAACGGCATCGTGGAGCCCGGCGAAGATTGTGACTGCGGCGGAACCGAGGGCTGCGGCAACAACAAGTGCTGCAACCCCAAGACGTGCAAGTTCTCACAAGGCTCCGTCTGCGACCCGGCCAACGAGGATTGCTGCACCGATAGCTGCAAATTCGCGGGCGCCGACACGGTCTGCCGCGCCAGCACCAGCGAGTGCGACCCCGAGGAAAAGTGCCCCGGCAACTCGGCCAAGTGCCCGCCCGACGAGCACAAGAAGGCGGGTGAGTCATGCGGCAACGGACTCGAGTGCGCGTCGGGCCAGTGCACGTCGCGAGACCGCCAGTGCCAGGTGGCCGCGGGCGGGCTAACGCACAGCAACAACACCAAGGCCTGTCGCAACGACTGTCTGATGCTGTGCGAGTCGCCGTCGTTTATGGGCGGCCAGTGTGCCTTTTACAACCAAAACTTCCTGGATGGCACCAGCTGTAGTGGCGGCGGGCGCTGTCAGGATGGTCAGTGTAAGGGCAGCTCGTGGTGGAAGGAGTTCACGCAGTGGTTCGTCAACAACAAGGCCATATCCATCCCCGTTACCTGCGTGGTCGGCCTGCTGGTCATTGCTGTGCTATTCTCGTGCATAGGCAGCTGCATCCGACGCTCCAGCCGCCGCCGTCCCGTCCGTAAGCCTGTCAGCCCGCCGCCGTTCGACGGGTCTGGTGGCTGGAACCCCTACGCCAACGCTCAGTGGCAGCCCCAGGCCGGGCCGACCATGACGGCAGCCAACGGCTTTGACGGCCCTCCTCCTCCTCCTCCTCCCGGCCCACCGAGAAACGAGTTTTACGGGAACAACAACAACAACAACAGCAACAATGTTGTTGGCGGCAATAGTGTGCATGATTTTGCCGCGCCGCCGCATCCGCCCCCTATTTACAACTATGGCAATCGCGGGAGCGGACCCCGATATGCATAGATGATATCTTGAGGGTAGATGTGAATTAGAATATGCTGTGGATGGTATCATCGCTCTTTTAATGTCGACCTTTATTAGCATGGAAATGGCGTTTTGGGGGTTTTTTTTTTGGTTCTTTTGGCTATAGCAAATTTTGTCGACAGGTGAAAGCTCCTTGGAATAGAAATAGAAATCAAGGCAAATGGTCTTTTTGGGCATAGAGAGAGTTGTATATCAATAGATGGAAATGCATCCACGAGCCGGCAAGCTGCGCAAGATATGACTGAGGCTGCAGGCTGGTCAAGCGCGGTTGGTGAGGTGGAATGGTGAGGGGTATATATAAATTAATAAAGCATCCGATTATCAACCAATGAGCATTCAGCTACGACGGGTGATTCAAACACCCGGAATCTTCCGTAGTATAGTGGTCAGTATGCTTGTCACGCTTGAGACCCGGGTTCAATTCCCGGCGGGAGAGACCGCCAGAGTCCATAGGACTTTTTTTTTTTTTTTTTTGCCTCGGGCACGGATTTCTTTTTTTTTGTTTTCATTCTTAGAAAGAACATCTACAAGTAGTGCAGCGCGACTGACCTAGTTTCGTTCTCGCTCTTAGTATTATTGAGTTTACTTGCCACCACTGTTCTGTGGTCCCCGAGGTGGCACATTTCACGGTCTCGGTCTGCCTGCCCTTGGCCAAGACCAAATACTTCTTCTTCCCGTCTTTCGTAAAGGGTCGCAGTCCCATCATTGCATCGTCTTCCATTCCTGTTCTCCTTTCCTCTGCGTTTTCAGCGTCTCCGCGCCGCGCGCTTGTCCTCCTCCGCCGCGAACCCGCACAGCGTCGTCATGAAGCGGTACCTCTGCCCGGGGATGCTCTAGACCCCGCGGAACATTCGTCAGCCTTTTGTGAAGCCTTGACTTTCAAACAAGAAGGACGGGGGAAAGGAAGGGGGGGGGGGCTCTCACGTCGTTGGTGCTCTGGGCGTACATCATCAGCTGCTCCGGGCTGTCCAGCACGGCCAGCGCAAACTGCCTCGTCTGCCTCTCCTCGTACGTCTCGTTCTTTGGTCTTTTTTGTCTCCCATCAGCATTTCCCATCTCCTCACAGAATTAGGTCGAACGGGGTGGGGAGGCTCACACGTTGCCAATCTGCATCCTCGGTCCGTCGTCCTCTTCCTCTTCCTCCTCCTCCTCCTCTTCCTCCTCCTCCTCTTCCTCTTCATCGAGATCCATCTCTTCCTCCTCGTCTTCCTCTTCTTCTTCTCCGTCGCCGTCGCCGTCTTCATCCTTGGTGTACGGATCCTTGCCGCGGGATTGCCGGTCGCGCATCTCGGCGGTAAACGGGCGCGCCGGCCCGGGCTTCTTCTTCTGCGCGGAGGAAGACGAGGAGAATGTGGCGCCGGCGGCGGCGGGGCCTGGGATGGACGACATCGGACGTCAAGTCTTTCCTGTGGCCTTGTATGTTCTACCCCTTTTTATAAAATGCGTATGTTTGTGCGGGAGGTTATCGGGAAGTTGTTGAGATGGAAAGCCGTTGGGTTTGATGGACAAGAGTTGGGTGCGGGGCCGACGTTGAAGATGCAGAACGCGGCTTCGCGCTTGTGTGGCGGCATGAAGTCTGTGCAGCCTCGTTACTAACAGCACTTACCAAGCGACTTCCGCTATTGAATTTCACCTCTAGCAAGGCAAGCCATACCAACAGCACCGGGGGATTCAAGAAATAGCAGTGACAAAACAACCGGTAATATAATTCATCGTCAGTCGCTACCACCACCATTGCCCGCCCCGCAATCAATTGATCAATTGATGGAATCGAGAAAACCTATTCCACTGTATTTCCTACACTTATGGTATATCTTGTAATGTACACTACTGCCAACTGTACAACGAAAGGAAAACCAAAAAAAAAAACTCATCAAAAAGACGAAACAGCTCCACGCTAGACATAAAAAAGAGAGGAAAACGTCCCTCAGTCATGATAACATCCATAAACCTTGCCCCATCAAAACTCCAATAAAAAAAGAAAACAATGCCACAAAAACGACAGAAGCAAAGAGAAAACAAGGCAAATGACTGCCCATTGGTGGAATGTCCAGAATCACAACTCCTCAAAACGATACAGAAATGACCATATCCCCCCTATGTCACTGACTTCTATGCATAATTACAATAAGAGATTCAATGCAAATGCAGGAAAAAATGCACTTGCAAGAAAAAATTGTAACCAACCGTAGGCAGGGCATCCAGTACCTTGCCGTCCGAGTTACCGTAGCATTGTATATGCTTTTTTGTTTTTGTCGCTTCGTTTCGTCGCACCTCGTTTTCGTGGTGTTTCCTAAACACCTTTTTTGGCCGCATCAACATATACAAGAGAACGTTGGGGGCGTCAGTCGTATCCGGAACACCGAGTACAAAACATGATTCGCCTCTGTGGTTATTAGGACCTCGGCGACCCGGCACATGCGTGGCCGCGGGACTTGGTGTCATAACCAACATAAAATGGCGGTTCACATGTGGTAACGTCATTGCCGAAAGTTTATGACAGCGAGCTGTAACAGTTAGCAGGCGTAACAAAAACAACATGACAGTACGTACTCGGCTATTTGATCCATAGGCCAGCCTGTGGCCCGTCATGTCCCAGCATAGGCAGTGCTCATCCTCCTCGTCAGTCTCTTTAGGACTGAGCCAGCCAGGATGCGGCGGTCGGTTCCAGCACGCTCGGGGCATGGTGGCGCTGCCCACCTTCCAGATGAGAACCTGGCTCGATGTGGCGCCGGCGATAAAGGCTCCATCAGGGGTAAAAGCCAAGCGCACAATGGGCGAGTCCATGGTGAGAAAGGACTTAGGCTTGCTCTCTGGTTTGCGGGCGTTCCATATTAGAATGGCGCAGTCGTCACCGCCTGTAGCTATTAGTCGCTCGTCGTCCGTAACGGGGTGTGAGGCCGGTAGGGGCTGCCACTCCATGGTAGTGATGGCGCCTTGGTGTGCGGATATAGATCTTCGTTGACCAAAATCATCCCAAAGCTGCGAATGTTAGTCCTATGCTCCTCGCCTGCCATCCTTTGCTCTGCCTATTGCTTTGTGCCTGTTGAATGGTTGAGGAATGTTTAGGGGTTTCAGCTTACATCGAGGACTCCCTTATCGCTAGATGTGGCGGCCAGCCTAGACCGCCGGTCGAACAGTATTTGGGAGAAGCTATCGTCGTCCTTGGTTTCAAATTTGCGGACTTGCACAATGGAAGACTCGGTGCAGTGCAGGCAGATGAGCAGGTCGCCGCCGCAGAGCAAAAAGTCCGAGTCGCCAATCCAGGTGGCATCGAGGGGCGCCGAGCCAATGTCTTGGCCGGGTAGACGATGCGATAGTGAGATGCCTGTTTGCGATGAGTAGACAGTGACGACGGCGCCGCCCTTTTCTGGCGATATGGCGAGGAGGCCGGTGTTGGAGGGGTTCCATAGCAGCTTGACGACGGGGGGTTCCGGAACCTCCATAGACTGAACGTGGATGCCCTCGGCGGACCATATGTTGACGGCGGCCTGAGAGCCTAGGTCGGCGGCAACAGCGATGGTTTTCCCGTCTGAGGTCCAGGCGAGGGCGGTGACGGTAGTTGTTCTTGGAGTATCCGGGCTGATGAGGTTGTGCGCATGTGATACGTGATCCTGGGGGTGACCTGGCAGACTGTTGGCAGTACGCGAGATGGTCCAGATACGGGCCAGCGCATCAGTGCCAGTCGCTGCCAATGCGGATGGGTCCGTAGGATTCCACTCGCACTGGAGGAGGATGGGCGCGTTCTCGGTGGTGGTGGTGGAAGGAGAGGCGGCTGCCTCGGGATTAGAAGCGTCGTCGGCGAGGCGGATAAAGGTAGTGTTGGGGGTGAGTTCCTCGACTTTCTCGACCTGGGTGCCCTGCTCGGGGCCGTCGGTCCGGGAAACGGGTTGGGAGGGCTGCTCGCCCTCAAGAGGCGAAGGATAGGCATGGTTGTCGGACTGGTCGATGTCCATGGGCGTGGCAGATCCGGGAGCTGACGGGGTGCCATTCTCGTAGCCGTTGGCGAGACGAGAGCGCTTTGGTGATGAGCCATTGGTGCTTGTGATGGTGGGAAGGGAGCGCTTGCGGGCAGCCTCAACGGCGACGGCGGTGGCCTCTTGGTCGTATTCCTTCTTGGCCCTGAGGGGTGAGTCTAGGGGTCCAAAGATGCCATTCTTGATGGCCTCGGGCTCAGCGGTGAGACCGACGGGTAGCTGCGGCGCGGGTGGATGGGTTAGCGATGAGGGTGAGATGCGATACGATGCGATGCGATGGGGGGGATGGGGGAAGAAGAGGCGAGGATGTGGGCCGAGAGGGGCGAGAGGCAAGGCGCAGGTATGGGATGGACAAGATGGACGTGTCAGATGGACGTGTCAAATGGTGGATGAGAGCAATGATGGATGGATGGATCAAGGTTGACAAAAGCAGATGATTGGTGGTTGGTTGGTTGGTTGGTTGGTTGGTTGGTTGGTTGCTTACGCCTTTGCGTGCCTGCTCGCGCTCGATGGCATTGTAGAGCAAGCCGCGGTTGACGACGGAGACTAATGCGTGACCCTTGACGTGGGGCGCAAACTCGAAGTCGCGGTGCGGTTCGCGAACGTCCCATTCTTTTTGAAACTTGGCGGCCGTCTCGCGATAGTCTAGGAGGGGTTAGGTAAGCAAGGTGAGAACAGACGGAGAGTGTGCGACAATGGCGGCTGATGGGCGACCGAGTCGTGGCGAGAATGAGCGAGGACAGGACCAACGTACTGCCTTCCAAGAGGTACCTGTGAGGAGAGGCTAAAGTTAGTACCAGGGGCGACAGAAGACTTGGTCAAGAAGCCGGCAGGGCTACAGAGAGCGAGCGCGGGGGCAAAAACACAAAAACATGAGCGCAGATGAAAAGTGCGAGTGTGTAGAAAACAATGACGGCAAAAAAACAAGGTGGACCGGGGTGTTGTGGTGTGCGTACTTCCAGATGAGAAAGTTGACTCTGTCCGAGTCGAGAAACTCTTTGGTGACCATGGCGTTTTTTCCGGGCTGGGCTTCAGGAGGGAGACAGAGAGAGAGCGCGCGCCCCGGGACGGCGGCCGAGGGCGGGGTCGACGACTGAGAACAATAGATATACAAGCAGGTGGACGGAATTGACTGACGCCGGCGACGGCGTCTCGGGGCGGGAAACAAGGCGCAGAAGATGGGCGAATTCTCGGGGGCGAAGGGAAGGAGGGAGGAGGTTGAAACGGGGACATTTTGAGTGAGTGAAGATTCATGAGCGAGATGAAAATCCACAATTGGGGAACGCGGGTTGCCAGCGACGCCGCGGGCGCAGGATGGTGGGTGGCTAGGTACCTCTGTGTGTATGTATGTATGTAGGTGCCTAGGCTACGGGAGTACATGGGTCAGCGTGGTATTGAGTGTGGCAAGGCAGGTACCGCAATAGACAGGGTCGGCAGGGCGGCTTCAGCCTAGATCATTCGTACGAGGGTTCCTTTTCAAAGCAATCTTTCCTGTACTTTTTTTTTTTGTTTTTATATATCTATCTACCTTATTTGTTATCTTTTCTACATCTTCCATCTCTTCGAATCTACTCTATCCATGTCCTTGTCAACGCCTGCTTCTCCAATCGCACCCGTTGAAACGGACATCTGAACCCGGTCGGCAAGTCTTTTGGCCCACAGGTACCTTTGACTTGCGCACGCACCGAGTACCACTCTCGGACAAGGGCAAATTGACAACTGACAGACAGACTGACAGACACAGCAGTCAACATTAGACAATGCAACTGACAATCCGGGGACAAGAACGGATATATGCCTACATACTTACCTCCTTGCCTTGCTTCCTCAACCTACTGGTGACTGACCGATACCTATGCCAGGTGGCAACCTCCTGGAAGGTCCCTCCCGAACCCCCCCCTCCTTGCCTCCCAGGATCGCCATAGGTTTTAGGTACCTACTGTACCTACATAGGAATACCAGCAAACAGGGACTTGGCCCAGCCCGCGGCATCTGCGGTTCCACGAGGTACCTCGAAAACACACGCATCCCCCTTGACAGCCAAGGTACCTCACACAACAACGCCCGATTCCTCCAATGCAAGGCCCCAACTGTGGATCCCTATCTGCCAGGTTCGGCGCTAAAAAAGACAAGTTGCCAGTCAGGATCAAAGACTTTTCTTTAAAATAAAAATAATAAAATAAAATAGGAAAGAAAATATAAAGAAAACATTCCGTCCCGTCCGCTCCCCACGCATCCAATGCACCTCACATGTGCAAGTGTGTTGCACCACTCCAGTCGCAGTACAACACGTACATCCATCTCCGTGAATTAAATGGAAAACCAGTATCCGTATCCCCGTGGAATTTCCCTGGTAGCTGTTGGTCTTCGCCTACACCAACATTCGCCCCCAACAGACGTGTTCACCATAAACGGCCCCTGCCGCCGTACCCCAGTCCTACTATATTATTATATTAGCAACCCGTCTCTACATAACGACTGATGCTGTAGCTACGGATTCAACCCTTGAACATTGTTATCAAATCCCACATGATTGCACTTTCATTGCCATTCTACTCGAATCACGAGGTGACGCACACTAGTACTAGACCCCATCTGCCCTCATATCGAGCCAACTTCCAACTTCCAGCGCGACGGACACAACGCCGCACCACCAGGGTACAAAGCGACACGCCCAGCCCGCCTGTTTCCATCCTCACCATGAATACCATCTCACTCACCTCGAGGCCATCATGTATGCATCTCTCGATCTTCGTGACTCGCACCTACATGCCGCTTATTCTCTGTAGCTCCGATCCGATAAGCCCAACCAGCTATTATCGGCCCGATGGAACGGCAAATTGGGGATGCTTCAAGCCCGCTGCAAGAGCAAGCATAGACTATTTGATTGTGAAGCAAGCGATTAACTCTACGTAGGCTTTATATGCATAAATGAACGCCTTGGTTTTGTTTGCATTGCCCACCACAAACCCATGCACACCCAGAAAGTGGTAGCCTAAGGCTCCTGAGAACAGGGGCAGCCCAATAAGGCTTAGCGTTCACCATTATCAAAGCTTCCAGCAAGGCCCGTTCGACAAAGTTGCCAAACCGTCCACGTTGGTTTCAACCGCCCGCACAACCAAGCTCAACCTCCCAACCGCTTCCCTCCCATCCAACGCATGGATTGCTAGCCCGACAGCATCGAGAAGCACAAGAAGCCGCGCCCAGAAGCCGTCCTCCATCTACCAGACCTTTCCCCCGCGCGCCCGGGCTCCCGACCGACCTGCCCACGCCCACCATGCCGCCGCGCATCAACATCCCCCCCGTCACGCGCGCACTGCTCATCAGCCTCGTCGCGCAGTCGGCCCTCGGCGCCGCCATCCGCTACCGCCAATGGACCGAGTCGGCGGGCGGCAACGTCGTCGTCGTGCCCTACCTGACGCTCGTCCCGCAGCTGTCCCTCGTCTACCCGTGGACCTTCCTGACCGCCACCCTCGTCGAGGGCAACCTCTTCACACTCGCCGTCGCCTGCCTCACCCTCTACCACGGCGGCCGCTACCTCGAGCGCGCCTGGTCCTCGGCCGACCTCGCCAAGTTCCTCGTCGTCGTGTCGCTGGTCCCCAACGTGCTGACCTTTGCCACCATGGTGTTTTTCTTCACGCTGACGAGGAATGAGAGTTGGACGTACGTTTCCCCCCAAAGCCCCCCCAACCTCTTTGCTGTGATCCCGATTCGCTTCCGAGTTGCCAAAGCTGACCAAACTGCCCACTTGCACAGCCTCAGTACCATTGCCGGGACGATCCCCCTCCAAATCTCCTTCCTCGTCGCCTTTAGCCAGCTCGTCCCCGCGCACACCATCACGCTCTTCCGTGGCATCGTCTCGCTGCGCGTCATGCGCACCCCGATCCTCTACGCCGGCTTCGTCGCGCTCCTCGGCCTCACCCCGCTCCTGGCCCGCGCCGCCGTCTGGCAGGCCCTCTACGGCTTCCTCGCCAGCTGGACCTACCTGCGCTTCTACAAGCAGGTCTTCCCGGACCTCGACGCCTCCCAGCCGGCGACTCTACGCGGCGACGCCTCCGAGACGTTCGCCTTTGCTGAGTTCTTCCCGCAGCCCGTCAAGCCCGTCGTCGCCGCGCTCGCCGACCGTGTCTTCGACGCCCTCGTGGCCGTGCGCATCTGCACGCCGTTCTCGGCAGCCGACGTGTCGGCAGCTGCCCGCGGTGATGGGCCCCAGCGTCGGGGCGCTGGCGGTGCGGCGGGGGCTCCGGGCGGCGCACGCGCAGAGGCGGAGCGTCGCAGGGCCATTGCGCTCCGGGCGCTGGATCAGCGTCTAAACGCGGCCAGCAATGCAGCGGGCAGGCAGCAGCAGCAGCCGCCGCAGCAGCCAGCGGCGCACACGGCCGGTCCGCCGGTGGCGACGCAGCCGCAGACGACGCAGGCGGCCATGACGACGGAGGGCCAGATGCTGGGCGAGACCAAGTTTGAGCCCGAAAGCGACAGCAGCAAGAACTAAGCGCTACTCTGTCTGGTGGAGTGGCTGCTGAGCGTTGAGCGATGGTGCGCATGCACTGCTTCGTGGGATGTCCAC
The DNA here is from genome assembly GCF_001636725.1 of Cordyceps fumosorosea ARSEF 2679. Classification (NCBI taxonomy): domain Eukaryota; kingdom Fungi; phylum Ascomycota; class Sordariomycetes; order Hypocreales; family Cordycipitaceae; genus Cordyceps; species Cordyceps fumosorosea. The sequence goes on along the minus strand of NW_017387303.1, from coordinate 221,864 downwards.
TCTGTAACGACACGGGCTTGTGATGAATACCCCCTCAAGTCACGGCCGAATCCTGTCACTTTGTTTACATTTTGTAATACCTCGATTATCCATTTTTATGCTAGCTAGCGATATGCGGCTTTTTGTACTTGATGGGAAGGAGGGAGGGAGAACTGAGAAAAGGCGAGCGAAGGAAGATGTATCGGAGGGAAAAGAGAGTCCGACGAACACACACATATGTATACATGCTGGGCATTTTTAGCAAGTTTCACAATTTACATTCTCATTCCAAAGTACCCATACTCGCTCCCACTACTATCCAAGTGATTGTAATCCTCCTCAAGCTAAGCAAAACATGCCCTTTACACCTTGGTGATGGTGCCCGTCTTGACGTCGTAGATGTAGCCCGTGACGGGGACGTCCAGCACCAATCCCGACCTCTTGAGCAGCGCCACGTCATCCCTCACGCTCTGCGCCAGGTCGCCAAACGGCAAGAAGGCGATGTGGTCCGCGTCCTCGCCCAGGTCCGCGCGGATCTTGCCTCGGAGCACCTCGTCGCTAAACGTGAGCATGCCGCAGTCGGTCTGTTCCCCAAATTGAAAAAAAAAAAAAAAAAAAAAAAAAAAGACCCTCCCCCCGACGTCGAGCGAAGCGAGGAAAAAGAAAACGTACGTGGTGGATGAGGATGATTTCGCGTGTGCCGAGGAGTTGCTGGGATATGACGACGGAGCGCAGGGCTTCGGCAGCGCGGCCGCCGGCGTTGCGGACGACGTGGGCGTCGCCCTCGCGGAGGCCGAGGGCGCGGGCGGGATCGATGCGTGCGTCCATGCAGGTGACGACGAGGACCTTTCTAAAGATTCCATTTATCTCTCTTCTTTTTTGGGGGGGGATGAACGACACACACGCATATACACAGACACACACGACTCACCACCCACGACGACGACAAGCTGGACTTTCATCACCACCACACGAGAGAGGGCAAGACGTACCGGCCGGGGGGGAGGGGCAGGTCGCCGTGGGTGAACTGGGCGGCGTACTGCTTGTTGGCGGTCTCAAACTCGGCGGCGACGGACATGATTTCTGTTGGTTGTGTTCTTTTTGGTCTTTCCCTTGGTTCTTGTATATCTGAGTAATACCTTGATGGAGTTGATGTGCTCCAACGAGGGCAATAACCTACTTATTTATACATTTCCCTCCCCCCTCCCCCGCATCCCATCTACCGACTGAGGGGATAAGTTCGTCATCTCAAACGCATTGTCGCCATGCTTTTTGCCAGCGCAACACAGGGTAAACTACTGGGTAGCTCTCGGAGCGGCGGTCCTCCGGCCGATGGTGTCATAGCGGCGGGCGCCCAATGGGATGCGTCCCCGACACACCTCCCAGAGCGAAGCTTATCCTCAATCTGTACGGCACAGTACGGTTGCAAGGCCATGTTGTGAGGTATCCCAACCTGATCTTGTCGGCAGCTCGCTAGCTTGGAAGAGCGGCTCCTAAATCGGGAACGGGGCTGAGAGTCTGGGTCTGGGCGCCGCATGGATGGGACGTGTTGTCAAGTTTGTTGATGCGGGGGTGAGAGAACGACCGACCCAGGGCGAGGGGGGGTAAATTTTGTCCAGAAAAAAAATTAATTATCCAGAAGAATCCGCATTTTATCGGCTTCCTTTCACTCACTGGCCGTCTTTTGTCCGTCGCTGACTCTGCTCGCTTCATCATCGCGCGGAAGGAAAGGAGGTGGTGCAGCAGATGCACAGAAGAAGCGCAGCACAGGCGTCATGAGGCCCTGCAAAAGCCCATCGACAACAACACAGAAATACCTCATAAATACGACATGTAGCATCGACTGCACCGCCGGATGGCAAGAGCCCTCACTCTTGATGCCCGCAAAGCCGCCTTTGCTTTCCCCCTCACGGCGTCTTCTTCCACTATCTAGTTGCCACCACCAATCAATCGACTGTCCGTCTGCGCGCGAGACATGCATTGAAAAGCCTCCACTCCCTCCGATGGCCAACGAAAGAAGGGCCTGAGCAAAGGGTTTATTATTAGACGAGATCGATTTCGCAGCCCATCGCCCTCCCCTCCCCTCTTCTTTCTCCTTCCCCCCTCCTCGAATCGCCGCCCGCCCGCGTATTTTCGTCCTCCCCTCCACCTCGTGGGCCGTGGCACGGTTGACGAAAGTTTTGAGCTACGCGTCTCCCACGAGCTCATGCACCTCGCACGGCATCGCCCTGTCGCACGACTTGTTGTAAAAGAAGGAGAAACTGACAGCCAGGCAGAAGCCGCCCCTAGCTCGAGACTTTTACCTTTGCGTTTCATTTCCCTCCAACTAGTCATGTCGTGTCATGTCGCTCTGGATCGCCTCCTCGTGGCGGTCGGGTGAGAGAGACCCCCCTCCCCTCAGTCGCACGGCAGAGGCGTTGGCTAGGCGGCGAGAGCAAACTTATCAACAAGTTTCGGAGTACTGCAGGAAACTTTGTTTTGGGGGTTGCAAAAAGAATCGTAACAAATAATAATAGAGGCCTGCTTTGCTGTGATTCAAGAGGGAAATACGCACGAGTCTTGCTTGCGTTTCAAGGTTGGGAGCAAACATGCAGCTAACAAGTGCCTACCTACATCACTCCGACTATCAGCCTACACAAGGATGCAATCGACTGACCATCTTCTCAGCCTGAAATGATTTCCGTCATTGTCAAATCCCGTCGAAATGCATAATTAAAAGCTCGGCCAGATGATCAGCGGCCGCACCGGTCCAGGCTGGCTTGCTGCTGCGCGCGCCGTGGACGCATTGACTATAGAAACAGGTTGACGCTGTGACAAGACAAAGCCATGTTCCTCGTAATCTGTACATAGAGGCGAAATTCTCCGTCAGAGACCAGATGCAGCACGAACTGGTCACGGGTGGCTTGATATGGGTCACCGAGCTTCTACCAGCCTAATTGCTGTTGGGCGGGATTGGCTGCTAGCACATCGGCACGCGCCCACCACAGATCAGGGCTTCAAACTCATCTCGTTCAGCTGCTTGTCCATGCTAGTCATCCAATTTTCCGACCTTGCTTCTGTATTTCTGAATAGTATGTGCCAGGATACACGCACGCACGTTGCTACCAGTACTCAGTACGCATCGTGCTTGCTCAGCCAAGCTCCGCTGGCGCACATGTCATCATCAAGAACCCATGGCAGCCCTCCCAAAGGAAACACCGCCTGGAGCATCTGGCGCCTCGCTAGCGTCGTCTGGAGTCTGCAGAGAGTTACTAGTAAGAATCTGGGCAAGGGCATGATGAAACCTTGGGCCGGCGCCAGTCAAGGCCCATGACCACGCATGAAACGAAACACGCTGAGCAACTGCATCGCGCCCGTTTTAGCCCGTCGTGGTGCAGGCTCGTTGTGCCACGAGAGAAAATACGGGGTCGATTCGCAAGCCGGTGTGGTGTCCGCACTCGAGAACCGGCCATGAGGGCCTGTTCCGTGACTTTACTGGTGCTTGCAACCTCCCAGATCCTAGAGGTAGCTGAAGAGGAAGCCAATAATGCGTGCCGTGGTAAATGGCAGGGAAGTGGTCGAAGAGTACAATGATCAAGATAACCTAGGGATAGTGAGCCGAATAGGAATTAGAGAGCTCTATGATGAGGACATGATCAGTGTAAAGCTTCCTCGGCCAGTGGCGAGGGCCATCTTCAAGGTCAGCACATCAGCACACCTGAGTGGAGATGATGGTCGGAAAGGCTATGCGCATCAGGGGCCGGGTCGACCTACGATAGCCTCGAAAGGGATCCTTGTGATTTGGTACAGATCCACCGGAGTAGCTAGACGTGGCGCCCGTTGATAATACGGGCCAGGGTACGGATACGGATGCACTGCACACAAGCCCAAGAGATGAGAGACAGGCGACAGTACCGTCGGGCTTCAGGCTGCAAGTCTCGGGATGCCGCCATCGTTGAATGCGGTGTGCCGAGTGACGCAAAATGAAGTCGTCCGTCGGGCTGCATGACATGCTGCGCAATGCTGACCGGCTGGGTCGATGGACTGCATCGCGTATGTGCGTACAGATAAATAGCCAACTACTCCCTGGGTGGTGATGACTGCTGAGGTATGTGGTGTCATGGGGTGGGTTGTGCCCAAGTAATACAGCACATCTGTCCCACGTCCTTGTCGCCGAGGGCTTGTGGAAGCCATTCTTCTTTTTGGAAAATCAGCGGCAATCTATTCCGTACAGTGTGAGATTTCTGGCCAAGGTTGAGGGGAGGCATCATCTCGGCTGGCGGTAATACTGGCAGCAAGGTTTGCGGATGTTTGGCATCTCACATGCTCTGGTGCGACGCAAGGTCCGTTACGTTGGTAGATATGCCGTATGCTGGTTAGTTCCCGGCGCCTGATACCTGTAAAGCCCAAGCAGGGTGCGTTCCGAAGGCAGGTAGGCGGGGGGCATGCAAGAGGATGCAAGCCCTGCATTGCAGTATTGTCGGGGAGACGCCGGGCAACCCTAGGAAGTCATGTTCGCATCTTGGCACGACCGACCTGGGCGCCAGCCGCCGCAATCGTCGTAACCTGGCTACCGACCTACTAAATAAGTAGAAACGAGAGCATCGAGGTGGGCCTGAAAAAGCTTGGGCGGTAGCTGTATTCGTAATGGAGTGTCGATTTGCCAGCAAATGCATCATCTTTCTAGATGCATGTACTCCGTACACCGTACTCGAACTGTTTTTAGATTTCGGCCGCGTGACCTTTTGTTTTTATTGACGCCGAACCGTCGCGCAGCAAAAGTCGACCAACAGTAGCTGCGAAAATGCCAGGTTTACTCCTCAGCATTGCGAGCGACATGAGGATCTGCCGCCGTGGCGTCCCCTCGGCGAGATCAACGGGTTGGCTCAAGATTGTGTGATGGTGGCCACTTTCGCATATCCAAATGAATCGCAACCCATCCAATTTGAGAGACGCGGCCCGCAGGTGTCAATAACGAGCAACCCGTTTCTGTCCAAGATGCGTGTGAAGATCCAGTGCGATGAAAGCAGGCAATACGGAGCGTGGCAAGGCAGTGGAGGTTTGACCCGACCGCTGGCCATGCCTTGTCATGAGTGCCTTCCATCACGAGATCTCCCGCGTCTGAGGAGAAGCTGATGCGCATCGTTCGCGGCCATATTCCGTCGATGGCGGCTGACAGTGGCCTGCTAGTTAGCCCAGTCGGTGGATCTTGACGACAAGGCGGCTCGGAGGTCGTAACTAGACGGCAAACGAATCACATCCAGTCGCCCTCATTGCGATGGAATGTTAGCATCTGAGCCATAGGGCGACATACCAGGCCAAAACCATTGAGCTTGTTCGACACCAGGGAGACACCGTCGCCGAGCTTCCTATCCGATCCGACATGACGAGGTGCCTGAGACCGGTTCACTTTGGTGGCTTGGGGTGGTCTCCGTAACTCGATTGTCAAAGTGCCAAGTGGTGGGAATACTGGTCGGACTTTGTGAGACCATTTTTTAGGGTGTGCTGGGCGAGAAAAAAGGGGGTGGTGGGGAACAGCCTATATTTTTGCTGGCCGCGGTCGTCGCGACCCCACTGTTTTACCTCCTCCGCCCTTTGTCCTCTGATGATGCCCTTTTTGCGAGGCTGTCGTCCGTTTTGTTGTGAGGGGGCCAGACACGGTTGCGGTGCGGCATTGCTGAGGCACGGGACTTAGAAAGGACCTTTTATTCCAAAACTGCCGATAGACCCAGGCAGAGAGTATGCGGACAATCTCTAGCGGGGAAAAATCCCCCCGGTTACGAACCTCCTCTCTCCTTCCTGTGCCCGCTTCTACCCGATCGTCTTGCCAATAGCAACGAGACGAGTTCAAACGACGATGAAACGAAAAGCCTGCAGAGGCGCCGAATATGCTTTTTCTCACGTTGTTGATCGCCTCGTTTCAGCCTCGACCGCTAATCGCCCAAAGCCCAGCCTGTCGTCCATTTGCGGGCGGAAATAGCGCTGCCGTCGGTGGTAGTGATAACGGTGGCTCAGCAAATGTGGCGCGTGTGTGGCTAGTGTTGCGAATGTGAGAGATGGCAAGACCCTTTCCATGATACGAATAAAGCCCGCATATCGCAGTCCCGAGGCTAGGCTCGAAAAAATAAAGCCTGCGGGAAGAAGAATAATAAATAATAAAAATAATGAATTGAGCCAGAGACAGAGGTCCACTCACACTCACAAGTTGGTGGGTGGCACGCCGGAAGCGATGTTCTCGAACCGAACAAGGGGAGCGGGTCCCCCGTCTCTCTGCTCCTTGCTTTGGGCCGATGAGGGCGATGCGGGCTGGCAGCTGGCAGACAGGCGGCCAAGAAGCTACTAAGGTGGTTAGTAGGGCTCCGGCGCGGGTTATTTGCTGTACCTGCTAAAAGTCACGTGCTACACCTTAAATACTGTTGTGCTAGGGCTACCATGATTTATGCGGCGACTTGGTACAAGAAAGTAGAGCCGAATCGTACAAACTATACCGACCTCAAATTTTCAAAAGAAGAGACACGCTACCAACTGATAGCTAGCTTATTATATGTATCCTACCCGCCCAATGTTGTGCATTTAAGCCTAAGTGGCGGAACCCGTCGTTCGAGTGTTTGGAGAGAGTATAGGGTAGGGCGATATCGAAGAATTGAGGGCGAGAATTGCGGTAATGCGACTTTCACTGCTGGTCATGGCCGTGCCGAGGGGCAACACTGTTGTCTCAGTCCAATAAATACCCATGTGGGATTTCTTTATCTCTATTCCCATGCCGCTTGCCCGCATGTTGGTTTGTTTTGACGCACGACAAGCTTGAGCCATCGTGCCAATGCCAGCATACCCCATCTTTTTGGGGGCCATCTGCAACTAGCCTTTGTGCCATGTTCAACAAATATCAAGGGAGAGAACGCAAGACAAAGAAGAGCCTGACGGGACGGTGCGGGAAGCCTACGGATAGATGTGAGCAATATGCCACCCGAAAACATTGCGCTGGGGGCATTGCTGCACTGTACTGCAAAACAGTTGCGTAGGCCTATGTACTAACACATTTAGGTACCTGTAATGTGAAAGGCGACGGCGGGCTGTTTGAGGATGGTCGAGATGGTGATACGCTTCGGTGGCCGCCTGCTTGAGTTGAACCAGAGTAAAACTACCAGCTAACTTAAGCCTCGTAGCCACCGGATAAATACTCCACTGCCGGCCGTCGAAATCGGAGATCAAGTCATACAGCGCCGGCGCGCTCCTGCTACGCGATGCAGGCTGGGTCTCACAGCAGCAAGTTCTGGTTGATTACCTACAGACCAGTATACCCGGTGCTTGGAAGACCACGGTCGTCGTCGCACACAGAAGACAAGAGAAAAGCAAGACTGAAGGCCGCACAAGGCTTGCATCACACATGTAACGGTCCACGCGCTTGCTGCACCCAGCTGCTGTGCCACGGTGCTATGTACATGATGGCCCTGTGTTGGGTTACGCGGGTGCGGCCGTGGCGTGCAGGGTGGTAGTAATGTGCGCGGGCGGGGGGTCGAGATGATAAATAGACGAGATGAGGCTTGAAGATGGACGAGACTACTAAGCCGACTACTTGGCCAATAACAGGGATAGGGATGTTACCAGTAGTTGGAGTAAAAACAGAGAAAGTGTCAGGATCGCAAGGCAAAAGGGTAGTGTGAGGTTAGGCGAAGATTAGCGCTTTCTGGGGGCGACTTCTGAAGGGAGCTACGGTAACTACTAATTTATTAGGGCTTTCTTTGGTAGATTTTGGCTATTCTCCTTTGGCGTATGCCACTTCCCCTTGTTTTATTACGTGCATTTTTCTTGGTAACTATTTTATGAACACGGAAATTCAGGGTAGAGACCCGCCTGGTACTTCCAGATAATGACAGTGGGCGACTTGCGCGGCTGGAGCCAGTATTTGCCTACAGGCATCTTCTGGTGCGTGTATGGGGTACCTCGATGCAGCGGCGAATTGGCTCGTTTCGAATGTACAGTGGACTGCTTGCGTGAGCCAACCATCAGCCGCCTAGCCGTACCTTACCTGCCAGCGGTATGAATAGCAGTGGCAGCGACAGTAACAAGCCACCAGACGCAGCCACCAGAAACACCCACAGCAGCCAGCAGCAGCTAGCAGCCCACTGGCACAAGCCACTGCTGGCAGCAGCCCCAGCCCCAGCCCCGGCCCACTCCGGTACACACCCTCCACATTAATCCACCCATGGGCCGTGGGCCATCAGCGCCCCATCATCACTGCCAGCCATCACACACACACACACACACACAACGCACACACGCTGTGCACCACACCTGCTGAATCGTCTCACGCCCCTCTCTTGACAAGCCGCACCCCTGCTGCATCTCCCCGCTACTTTGCCTTTGGAGCGAAGCTCCGTAGCAATCCAAGTACCCCAAAGCCAACAACCATGCGCCGGCCACTCGCTCCTTGTGGAGCCGCCTGTCCAGGCTCTCCACACCCACCGTCGACCTATCCTGCCCGTTCCCTCCCATTCTCATGGGTAAGGGGAGTTTGGCTCGGCCAGCGGTGCAGGTCCTTCCTCCACCAGACAGCCTCTCCCCAATGACCAGTTTTCTTCTCTCTCCTCCTTCCCCCCCAATTCCTTCAGTTCTGCCTCCCAAACGGCTGCCAGGCCTCTGCAATCATCACCGTCCTGGGTTCTTCTCCCCCTGCGGGCTTCATCACCCCGACCTTCGAATTCCGCCTGTCACCTACCTGGCGCCATTCCTCACGTAGTGCATCGTCGGTTTTTCGCCTTGTTTTTTTTCTGGCACCTTCGCAACCCACGTCCAGGCGCCCCGTTCTGTAAGGCTTCGCTTCCCGCCTCAACACCAACGGCCCCCCTGCCTACTGTGCGCGGTTGCACGCCGACCTTGGCCATCCATCCATCCAGCGTTGCGAAACAGACATTCTCTTGGGCTTGTTGCCTCGGGTATACTTAATTCGGCATTGACCAATTCTGCGCCCTCTGACCTTGTCTTGCCGCCGTCGCGCCAGCTCAGCTCCGCAACACCTCGACTTGGTACACACCTACGTGCGGCTCTTCATCGGCGACAGTCATCAGCAATGGCTGCGAACCATCATCCTTCGCCCACCATGATGCAGATGCAGCATCAGCAGGCGCAGGCGCCAGGCGGCCCCCCTCACGCCGGCCCGTCAGGCCAGTACAGCGCCACTGCCCAGATTCAGCAGCTTAACGAGCAGGTTTGGCTTCAGATCGGTAAGCTTGACCGGGGTCTCCTCGACTTCTCGTCGCATCATCGCTAATGTCCCCTGCAGGCAGCTTCTCAGAGCTCTTGCGCACCCCCGACGAGGCCCTTCAAGCCTACGAGCGCGCTCTCATCGCTAACCCCCAGTCCATCACTGCCCTCAACGCCATCGGTATGCTACTCAAAGGTCGCGAGGCCTTTGACAAGGCCCTCGAGTTCTTCCGAACCATTGTCGACATGGACAGAAACAATGGCGAAGCCTGGGGTAACCTTGGTCAGTACAATACGCTCTTGGCGACCTGTGCCACCCTGCTGATTCCTTTCCTAGGCCACTGCTTCCTCATGACCGAGAACCTCCAAAAGGCCTACGATGCTTACCAGCAAGCGCTGGTCAACTTGCAAAACCCCAAGGATCCCATGCTCTGGTATGGCATTGGTATCCTCTATGACCGTTACGGCAGCTATGACTATGCCGAGGAGGCCTTCTCTCAGGTTATGCAGATCCAGCCCGACTTTGAAAAGGCAAACGAGATTTACTTTCGCCTTGGAATCATCTACAAGCAGCAGCAGAAATACCAACAAAGTCTAGAGGTAAGCTACGCCTAGCCCATGCTCTGTATACATCGCATCTAACCTGTCGCAGTGCTTCAAATACATCGTCACCTCGCCCCCTGGTCCTCTTACGCAGGAAGACATTTGGTTCCAGATCGGTCATGTACACGAGCAGCAAAAAGACGTACGTTCCCACATGATGATTTACGCCGAATCGTTCCGAATTAACAACTGTCCAGTTTGACAGCGCCAAGGCTGCTTACCAGCGTGTCCTGGATCACTCGCCCGCCCATGCCAAGGTCCTCCAACAGCTTGGGTGGCTCCACCACCAGCAGAGCAGCTCCTACGAGTACCAAGACCGCGCCATTCAGTACCTTGAGAAATCTGTGAATGCCGGTACGTCACGTACACTGCCATTCTCGGACGACCCAACCCTAACAACGTCGACAGATAACACCGACGCACAGAGCTGGTATCTGCTTGGTAGATGCTACATGTCGCAGCAAAAGTACCCCAAAGCCTATGAAGCTTACCAGCAGGCCGTGTATCGCGATGGGAAGAACCCCACGTTCTGGTGCTCCATTGGCGTATTGTACTATCAAATTAACCAGTACAGAGACGCACTGGATGCTTATTCCCGCGCTATCCGCCTCAATCCTTACATCTCCGAAGTCTGGTACGATCTCGGTACTCTGGTAAGTGCTCTTCCCCCGTCTCAAGTAGCCATCTATCTCTTACTAACCTACCCAAGTACGAGTCGTGTAACAACCAAATTTCGGACGCCCTTGATGCGTACCAACGCGCCGCTGAGCTCGATCCAGGCAACCCGCACATTAAGAATCGCCTTCAGCTGCTTCGCTCCGGCAACGGTGGTGCTCTTCCTGCGGCGCCTCAGCCAGCTGACGTACATCCTCAGGCCTATCAGGCTACCGGGCCTCAGGGGCCTACTGGGCCTCAGTGGGCAGGCTCTACGGCTCAGCCTCCTGCCGGCGGCCCCCCGCCGGCTCCTCAAGGCGCTGGCGAGAACTGGGCTCGCAATCTCTCCAACGTGAACCCGCCTCCTCAACCGCCTAATCCTTATGAGAGCCGCGGTGAGCCTTTCCGTGGCGGGCCAGCTCCTCCTCTGCAGCGTCCTCCCAGTCCTCAGCACGACATTCGCCAGCCGCCGCCTGACCACCGTCAGGTGCCACCACCCCAACAGCAGAGCCATTACTCTGACCGACCGCTGCCGTCTCGCCGCGCGTCGCCCCCCCCGCCGCACGCGTATGCTCCTACATCCCAGGCCCGTGTCACTAACCCCAACTTTGGTGGCTCTACACCGTCAGCGTCTGCACCGCCAACGGGCGTTGGCAATGGCCCCGCAGTGCCGCCTCTTAACGGTGCCGGCCCCTTCCGGCCTACCCACAGCCCCCGGCCTGATGGCCGTGAGGGCCACGTTCCGTCACCCAAGCCGGCGTACCCCGGCCAGACGGCGCCACCGCCACCTCAGTACCCAAGCCAGGGCGAGGCACTACCGCCGTCGAGTGAGAACGGACAGACGGGACCCGCGCCGACGTCGGCAGCTCCCGACGTTGCAGTTCAGCGTCAAGATGACCGCCCTCCCTCAGTTGGACCTAAGCGTATGCGCGAATGGGAGGATGAGGCAGCCGTCAAGAAGCAAGCCAACGAGGAGAACAGGGCACGTCTAGAGGACGTGAAACACCGGCGGCCGTCCATGTCCCCTAAGGAGGGCTTCCGGCGTCCGTCGCCGCGCAGTGAGGAGCACCGGGGCGAGGAGGCTCGTAGGGCAGAGGAGTCTGGGCCTAAGAGCGACTATCACCCATCGGAGGCTGCTCACCACCACACGCAGCACAGCGTGACGGGGAATCAGCTTCCTCCAATGCAAACATCTGCTCTGAGTGATGCTGCGGCCGAGAAGGCGCAGCCCACAGTCACTCCGAAGGAGGAGCCCACGGAGACAAGCAGTGCTCCGCGGGCTCCAGCAACGTCAGAGCCTGAGCGCGCCGCTAGGAAGATGGATGTCGACGAGGACTATGACGATGCGCCTGAGGATGACAAGAAGGCAGCCGCGACGAATGGCTCCAAGGCTGGTTCTACGACGGATGAAGCTAAGCCCAGTTCACCGACCAGCACGGGAGCTAAAAGCGCGACGGCAGCGACGGTGGCCTCGGCCACCAAATCGGAGTAAGATGTACAAAAGTGCTGCGGTCGGACAGGACAGGACAGGACAGGACATGGCAGGGCAGGGGATTGGAGTACGAGGTTTGAAATTACGTAGCACGTTTTCTGCTTGAATTCCCATGTATACCACACTGGCTATTCTGCTTTCCTTTGTTTACCTTTACCTATTTGTTTCTTGTTTGTTGATTTTGCTTTTTACTTTTTTTTTTCTTGATAGTTTTTGTGTTTGTTTTATGGGCTGGCTGCTTTCTAGGAGAAAACTTATTAGGCTGGGCGCTGTGATGGGAAGAGTTTGGAAAGTTGAACGGGCGACGGTTGCCTAGCTATATAGTGTGTAGTGAGAATGGGAATGGGAGAAGAAATTTTTACTATTTTGGCGTTGTGAATGCAGGCTTGACTTGATACAAGGGGAGAGTTGAAGAATGTGTGATGTACTATCGTATGGGTGGTGTGGAGAAGTGGGATGTCCGGAGAGGCAGAATAGTGTGTGATGATGAAGGAACGACAACGACAAGGCTGTGTGGCGTCGGATGCTGACGTTTCTGGCGCACCTAGGTAGTTAACTCGACCTAGATTATTTAGTGAGTCAGAAGGGTACATTGTGTTTGTCGATGGTGATCTGGAGAGCGAGTACATGGAATGCCGGAGCCGTGCAGCTCCGGTGGTGATTCTAGTCGTTCCCTGATATCCGTCTTGATGATGCCATTCTCCTGCTGAGCATTAACCAGAGTCATCCGGACATTCGGACAAAGGGCCTACCTACTAACTAACCTACCAACCTACCTACCTGCATCAACTAGTTAGGTAACTACCAAACAACGCGCGGGCAACGTTGGGGACAACGGTTGGGCAAGGCAGGCGGGCAGGCGGGCAGGTGGCTGGGCTGACGGCCGATTGGCGGTGGGGCGACGATCGCATTGGAAGGGACGGCCCTTTTTTTGCCTTGGATGGGTTCGAGTGTGTGGGAAGTAAGAAAGATGTGCACGAATGAGGGACAATCATTGTAAAAAGTCACCGAGGGAGGAGGGCAAGAGGGGCCGCGACTCGGCGTATTGACCAAGACCGATGTGACTGTGACGATGGAGATGGGGAGGGGTCAACTCCGTAAGGCTACCTAATTGGCCATTAGTTGCAGTATTTATATATATTTGACTTGACCATGGCTCACTGTCACTGAACTGGTGAATTGGTACTCGATTGACTACTTTCTCTTACCGTCCATCGGCCTGCTTCCATCTCCACCACCAACCATGCAACACCTCACACAGGAGCTCTTCGAGCAGCGATCCCGTGAGTTCGGCGAGCTGCTGATCCTTGACGACGTCATCTCGCTTCACGCGGGAGAGGAGCCCTCGCCCGTCATCTTTGCGTATCCTCGGGACGCCGCCGACCGTCACTCCGGCGCCGAGAATGACTACTTTGAGAGTTATACCGCCGCGCAGATTGACGCCTACGTCGACGCGGCGGTGCAGCACCTCCTCCAATCCGGTCACGAGCCTGTACGTTCATCTGCTCGACTCTTTTGAATCCAAAAAGAAGAGAGGGAAAACCGGAAAAAAATTATCATGAGCCGGCTGACTTGGGCGGTGAATAGAAACTCGGCCGCGTCGTGGGTATACTGGGAAACCCAAACCTCGACTGGGTCGTCCACCTGTTCGCGCTGTCCCGTCTCGGATACTGCGTCGCCATGATGTCGCTACGGCAAAAGCCCGTCGGCCTCGCCAGTCTGCTCTCCTCCGCCGGCGCCGACGCCGTCGTCCACGACGCCACCGAGGGCACCCCGGAACTCGTCTCCGGCATCCTCGCGATACAGCCGGCCTCCTCCTCCATCACGCCCATCCCATTTGTCCCGCGCGCCGTCTACCAAGCCCCCCTCACCACCCCCCGGGCCTCGCGCTTCTTCACCCGCGAGGCGCAGAACAAGACCACCGCGATCGTCTTCTCCACCTCCGGCTCGACCGGCCTGCCCAAGGCCATCCCCTACCGCCACGCGCACCTCGCCCTGTCCATCTTCACCTCCACCGAGCCGCTCCCCACGCTGCTCTCCTGGCCGCTGTACCACGGCTGGGGGCTGGGCGTCATGCTCGGCGCTTTTTACTACGGCCAGCCGTGCCACGTCATGGACACGCTCCCCGCGCTGACCGCCGCGGAGTTCGTGGCGGCGCTCGAGGCGGCTCGCCCGGCGTTCCTGCCGGCCGTCCCGCACAACGTGGCGCTCATCGCGGACGAACCGCGCGGGCTGGCGTGCTTGCGGGCGGCGCGCTACGTGACGACGGGCGGCGCGCGGCTGCCGGACGAGCTGGGGGAGCGGCTGCTGGCGGCCGGGGTGAACATCAGCACGACGATGGGGAGCTCGGAGGCGACGCGCAACTTTGCGACGTCCATGTACAGGCCGGAGGGGGATGAGGCGTGGGATTATTTGGAGTTTGCGGGGGTGCTGCGGCAACACGTGAGGCTGGATCCGGTGGAGGGTAGCGAGCCGCTGCACGAGATTGTGCTGCTGGAGAGCTTCCCGGGGTTGGGGACGGAGTTGCGGACGGAGGACGTGGTGCGGCCGCATGAGAGGAAGAGGGATGCGTGGAAGTTTGTGTGCAGGGAGGGAGACTTTGTGGCGCTCAGCACGGGGCTGAAGTTGCTGGGGGCGCCGTTTGAGGATAGGCTGCAGGCGAGTCCGCTGGTGGACGGTGCGGTGGTGGTGGGTGTCGGGCGTACGGCGCCGGGTCTGTTGGTGCTGCCGGCGGCGGGGACGGAGGAGGACGTGGAGGAGGAGGTGTGGAGGTTGGTGGAGGAGGCGAACGCGGTGGTGCCGGGACATGCGGAGGTGACGAGGGACAAGGTCGGAGTGTTGCCGCGCTCGGCGAGGCTGCCGAGGACGGACAAGGGAAACGTGATGCGGCAGAGGGTGTACGTCGAGTTTGCGCGAGAGATTGAGGCTCTGTATGCGTAGGGGAGGCTTGTCATTCATTAGACAAAAATAGTCATGTCGTTTATGAAAAGTGAAGGAAACTGAATTAGACGGTCAAGTTGCCAAGTGCTATCCTCGTGAGATAGTGTTAAACGTGGTGAGAGATGATGAGCCTCATCAGTACAATGTAAACCTTTGCAATGTTTTTTCTTCGTTGCTTTGACTATGCATATGTTACGATTCATTCCTATTCTGCCTTTCAACTCTCCTGTTCGCAGACTGGTAACTGCCACCCTCGCTCGGCCAACCCTCCCGTCCGTCACTTCTTGGCCTGCCCGTCCAGCTCATGTTACCTCACCTCAGCCGTGGCGCCCGATTCCCCGCGGGAGTCGACTCGGACTTCGCTACCAAGAGGTCCGGGGTGGCGCGCTGTACTTCCCCGCATTATGCTGGGAGTACAACTTCGGACGGCGCGGCCGGAGCCGGTGCCAAAGTTCCAATACTGCGGTGCTACCATGAACCATTTCAGCCATTGCGCAGGATTCAGCTGAACGCCAAAGCCCAAGCAGAATGAGGAAGATTCCCGAGGCACTTTGCGCTCCAGTCGCAATCGGCGCTGAGTAGGAAGGAGCTTAAGCGGCCTGTACACTTGAGCGGACGATTATTCAAGTCTGCGAGTACCTTGAATACCGCCGCGCAGATGTTGTCCACCCTTGTCATCTCCCGCCCATCACTAAATCACTAATACCAAGTGCATCTTCATATTTCACACTCGAGATAGAAATGAAGTCTGTCTACGCGCTCGTTGCCTGCCTCGTCGCCATGGCTGCCGCCTCGCCCATGCCGGCTGAGCTCGACACCCGCCTGCAAAAGTGCGACCGCACCAGCTGCCCGCCAACTCTGCGGTGCTGCTACTGCGACGACGATGATTCCGTCTGCATCAGAGGCACCAAGTGCCCCGCATGTCGATAATCGGAACACAAATGAGACGAATGGAATCGTCGCTGGGGGCGAGAACGATGAAGGTCGGAGAGGTGTGTCTGTCTCTGAACACAACCAAGGTCTTCTGGAAGCAACACTTCGCTGTCCGAACATAGTCTTGAATCTACAGCGTCGTCTGACGTTGGAAAACAAGCCGGATAGTCCGCGAATAGCTATAAATACATCTTCACGTCTGTACTCATCTATTTCTGCCCCTTTCTCGTCTTCAACAGCCGATCTGTTCAAGCCCTTTCACACCTAGCTGATGGAAACGTCCCCTACCATCGGATAAGAGGGCTAAAAGCGGAAATAGCTAAACGATGGATTTCTCAATGTCGTGGTACCACAGATATGATAATACTAATGAGCCATCTCGTGAAAAGCAGTTGCATGTGGGCTGTTGTGAAAAGAAAGCCTCCATCTACTTAGCTGTCAACTCGTTGCATAACTCGCGGAGGGGCATAATTCACTTACAGGAAATGTGCAATAATTGTGCATACCACAGCGCCGCAGTTTTACCGACCTGGTGCAGAATCTGACAGCCCACTGTAAAGCCATGGTCTCTAACTGTTATTGGCCAATAGCGAGGGCGCACGAGCCATCACACACAACAACCTGCCCACAGGGACTTCGCTTAAAATTTCGCCCACAAATTATTTTCAAAGCCCTCCTAGACTTTTCTCTCACAGGCTGGCCGTGATACCACACCTCTCTACTAACCACCAACCACCACAGCCGACAAAATGAGTGTACGTTTTCCGCGAACCCTTCGACGACGAACCGCGACGACCAAAGGAACGACCGACTGACTGATCAATAGCACCGCAAGCACGAGGAGCCTCGCCACGGTTCGCTGGCCTACCTTCCCCGGAAGCGTGCCGCCCGTCACCGCGGCAAGGTCAAGTCGTAAGTTTTTTTTTTCCAGATGGGATCGAGGACATTGGCGCGATGGTCGCGAAAGAATCATGGGCTAACCAATTGGCTTCTCTATAGCTTCCCCAAGGATGACCCCAAGAAGCCTGTCCACCTCACCGCCGCCATGGGCTACAAGGCCGGCATGACCACGATCGTCCGTGACAGCGACCGCCCCGGTGCGAAGTCTAACAAGAAGGAGGTCGTTGAGGCCGTGACCATCGTTGATACCCCACCTGTACGAACAATGCAGCCCGCTTTGCTTTGCGCATATGGCTAACATCTTTACTCTGCATTTAGATGATCGTTGTTGGTCTTGTCGGTTACATCGAGACCCCCCGCGGCCTGCGCTCGCTCACCACCGTCTGGGCCGAGCACTTGTCCGACGAGCTCAAGCGCCGCTTCTACAAGAACTGGTACAAGAGCAAGAAGAAGGCCTTCACCAAGTACGCCAAGAAGCACTCCGAGTCCTCGGGCGCCTCCATCGCCCGCGAGCTCGAGCGCATCAAGAAGTACTGCACCGTCGTCCGCGTCCTCGCCCACACCCAGATCCGCAAGACGCCACTCAAGCAGAAGAAGGCTCACCTGATGGAGATTCAGGTCAACGGCGGCTCCATCGCCGACAAGGTCGACTTCGGCAAGGACCTCTTCGAGAAGCCCGTGTCTGTCGACTCCATCTTCGAGCAGGACGAGATGATCGACGTCATCGCCGTCACCAAGGGTCACGGTTTCACCGGCGTCACCGCCCGTTGGGGCACCAAGAAGCTGCCGCGCAAGACGCACAAGGGTCTCCGCAAGGTCGCCTGTATCGGTGCCTGGCACCCTAACCACGTCCAGTGGACGGTCGCCCGTGCCGGTCAGGACGGTTACCACCACCGTACCTCTGTAAACCACAAGATTTACAGAATCGGCAAGGCTGGCGCCGAGGACTCTGCCTCCACTGAGATGGACATCACCAAGAAGACCATTACTCCGTATGTTTTTTTTTTCCCTTGACAAGATGAGAAACGTTTTCCTTGCTAACCGCATATTTTAGTCTTGGTGGCTTCGTCCGCTACGGTAACGTCAACAACGACTTCGTCATGGTCAAGGGCTCCGTCCCCGGTGTCAAGAAGCGTGTCATGACCCTCCGCAAGTCCATGTTCACCCACACCTCGCGCCGCGCGCTCGAGAAGATCAACCTCAAGTGGATCGACACCTCGTCCGAGTTCGGTCACGGTGCTTTCCAGACCCCTGCCGAGAAGAAGCAGTTCCAGGGCACCCTCAAGAAGGACCTCACCACCTCCAACTAAACGGAGTGAGCGTCTCTTTTCTTTTGTTGTATCTTGCGCACTTTCTTGCATCGGGGTGTCGAGGAAATGGTTGGTTCATGCCACTTTATGCTAGTCTTTTTGGGTTTATGGGATCAACGTAAAAATGCTAGGTAAAGGTCGAATGAAAATAAAAGATTCCCATTGAATAATAGTTTTTCTTCCGATGTGTGACGGCAGTGCAAGTGACTACATGTACGGGTGACAGTATCACGACATTCTTGAATAGGAACTATGAAATGAGTCCTGTAAGATATAACTAGTAAGTTGATAAAGAATTACGTACTTTTGGTTCGAACGAATATCTGTCTACAAATCATTTTCGGGGCGGAAATTTTGGGTTGACGTCACCCCCGCTTTTGGACGTTTGCGTCGGGAACCAAGGATCTGCATACGTAGAAATTCAGCACTTCTTCCCCTCTTTCCCTTGGAACCAAGCTCCCCAGCCAAGAATATCGCAAAAATAAAACCGAACCGTCGTTTTATGGCAAGGGCAGGCATCCAACTCTCATTTAAGCGATACGGGACGATACGAGAATCCATCTTCCGACCATTACGACCGTCGCGGCCAGGACCACCACCGGCGCCGCATCGCCCCACGAAGCAACGTCAGCGTCCTGTCGAGATACGAGGGACGACGCGTAGCAGCAGCAGCATCGGCGAGCGCAACGCGACGGCGACCACCACGACCACGGCGACGAGGCAATCGGGACAAGTAGCGAGCATGGCGTCGGACGAGGACTACATGTCGTTCCTGAACAAGGCGAACCAGGACGCGGACGAGGCGCACGCGAAGGCGTCGGGGACGGCGCGGACGCAGGCGGGCTCGCGGGCGAAGCTGAAGACGCTGGACGCGGGGCAGAAGGCGCCGCAGGGGATCGTCAAGGTATGCAAGGAGGTGGTGTACACGAGCGACGCGGACGAGCCGTTTGAGCCGGTCTCGCTGAAGTACACGGGCGATGGCGGGCTTCCGGACGAAGGTACGTTTTTTGAGAGTTGCATTTTGATTTCACACACATGAAGACAATAAAAAAAAAGCTGCTGTGCTGGGGGGCATGATGGACTCGGGGAACTTGCTTTGAGACGAGGCTCCGAGCCGCGGCTTGCGTGCGGCAAGGGTTCTGCAGGGGCACGGATGAGTCGGGATGTTTTTTTTTTGTTGTCGTTTATTACTCATTCCATCATCTTCCTTTGTCTTGGCAAGGAGATGGATGTGCTAACTTTTGTTTCCGCCGCAGAGGAGTTTGCCAAGCTCATCGAGCACTGGGACGTGGCCGGGGCGGACATCAGCATCATGGACCCCGTGGACTGGGATGCGCAGGGAGAATACGGCGCGGTGATCGAGGCGGTCCGGGACGCGAGCAGGGGCAACGACGTGCGGGTGTACAGGGTGGTGCGGGACAAGACGAGGGTGGAATACTGGGTGGTTACGAGGGAGGGGGGTCGGGTGGTGGGCGTCAAGGCGCTGGCGATTGAGTCGTGATGGAGGGGTGCGTGGGAATAGGAAGTCGAACGGGGTTCAATTGCGATTTTAAAAATAACAAGTGTGCTTGCGTGTGCATGGTGGTAAATGCTGGATGCCATATGTCTTGAAGCAGCTGGGGGTTGGGAGCAGCTGTGCGTGCAAGGTACCTGAAAGGCTGACGATGCACGGGCATGATGAGGCAACGAAGCCGAGGATCATTAGTAGTAAACGACAAGGTATACACGTTATGGAGAGAATTCTGAAGGAAGAGGAGTGTGTGCGCGTGTGCATGACAGTCAATCTGGAGATGGCGAATGACGACGTCGAGTCGTGAGTACTGTCAAGTGATAGGTCCAACTGGTTGGTGCTGGTTCGACGGCGGGGACTTCTAAATTTAGGCGCCCATGCTGTTCTAGATGGCGCCGCCCCCTGGCCTGGCCTTGTCGGCCGGTGCGGGCGGTCGCTGCAACGGAAGATGCCGGTGGAGGTAACTACTAAGGTATGCCAAAAAAAAGTGGCAAAAGAGTTGAACAAATAAAATAAAGTCAAGTAAACAAATAAAGACAATGGGCATTGTGTGGAATGCGGGTGATTTCCATTGTGATGATGACTTCTTGTGTACCGTGGTACAGACTTGCGGAGGCACAAGCAGGAGACAGGAGCAAAAGGTCAGGCGCTGCTATTATTAACAGAACTTGTGCAAAGAAAAAAAAACTCGCCAGCGTATTTTTAGATGGCACTTCGTCCTTGCTAACAATAGAAACTGCACGACACTGGTCCTCCCTGATAAGCTGGGGTGGAGGACAAGGGTCCAGGGGTAATTCAATCAGTGATTGGCTGGGGGATTTGTTGGATGGAGCTATTTTGGTGCGATGGACAGTGGACAGTGGACTGGACTGCTGAACAGTGGACTTGACTGGGCGCTTACAACGGGTACCCCGCGGATTTGCTTGCTACTAGTATTGTTGGAGTGGCAATTAATAAGAGTGAGTCGTAATGGATGGATGGATGGCTGTCTTTTTCTCCTTTTGTGCTTGGAGGAAAAAAAAAGACTAAAAAGAAAATCAAGAAAACGAAAAGGATCCCTGTACAACCACGCATCCGATCACGGGCTCAGCTTGCAGCAGCAGCAGCAACAAGGCACAAAGACACATTATATTGGATTGGGCTCCCTTTTAGCCGCCGAGCCCTCCTTTCCTCCCCCGCTACACTGCAGCCTGCAGCGAACCCCTCCTTCCTTCCTCCTCACCTCACCTCACCTCACCTCACCCGCTTGGGCGGCAAACGACTGCAAAACCACCACAAAGACTTTGTCCCATCCATTCTCTTAAACTTTCTTCTCCTTTCACACCTTGACCGTACTTCTTCTTGCTCCTCCCACCGACTTTCTCTCTCGCGGATACTACATCATCCGACTGGGCACTGTTTCACCCTCGACGTTTTAAAAAAGAGAGTCCCTTTCTCGCCTTGGGCTGTCACACCTTTGACTGTTTGCCCATCACCCATCGTTTCAGGAACACTGTCCGTCTTGTTTTCTCTCCACGCCGGCCCCCCCTTGTTGCTGCTCGCATCGCTACTATATACCGTTGCTTCTTCGACTGTTCGGTTTCTCTTACACCATACTAGCCTCGCATAAAGGAACTCTATTCCTCTCCCGCTCCGTGTTTTATGCTCTTAAGATCTGCCTCGCTGCGAGCCTCGTTTCTACATCAACAGCACACAACATAACGGAACATTAAAACGAACTATTTCTCCCCTGGCAAAAACCATAACGAGCATCAAGAACACCTCGCACCTCCAACAAGACAACAACACAGCCATGTCGGTCATGGCCTCGCGTCCGCCTAACATGCCCGCCGGCGCCGGCGGAGGCCCTTCCAAGCGGCCTCGCCTCTCTCTCCAGATTAAGGCTTCCTTCTCGCAGCCCAACGGCGGTCGTCCGACCACATCACGCGCCTTCTCTCTCAACCCCTCAGACCCGACCGCCTTTAACACGCTCTCCAACGCCTACGTGACAGCCATCGAGCGCTCCTCCACCCCCATCGCCTCTCCCATCGCCGGCGCCGGCGAGCCGCTCACAGCCATCAGCACCTTCCAGTCCATCTCCCTGTGCTCGCCCGTCCGCGCCCGTCCCGTCAGCGCCTACCCCGCGACACCCCTCTCCGCCCACCCCGCCCACCCCGCAACGACCTCGCCGGCCGTGACGCTGCCACTGCCGAGCGCCACCATGTCACCTACGCCGCCGGTTTCGGCCGCCGGATGCTTGGAAGGCACCGGCAGCAGGGTGTTTAGCTTCTCCCCGAGAGACGCCGCCGCTGGGCGTCGTTCCCTCGAGCAGGCTCTCAACGCCGCCGCGGCTGCGGCGACAAATACACCCGTGTCCCCCATGGCTACGCCGCCAAAGCAGCAGCAGCAGCAGCAGCAATTCCAACAATCTGCCGCCCCCGCCCGTGCCACCCTGTCTACCTCACCACCACCTTACACCCACGCCAAAGCCCTCCGCAGCATCCTGCGCAACTCGCCTCTCCCATCCCGCCGCACGTGCTCGTCATCGTCATCACCGCGGCGACTCACCCCGCCGCCCATGGTGCGCATCCAGGCGCCCGAGCGACGACCTGCCAAGCGCGTTTGCTACCACAGCCCTATCGAGCAGGAAATCACCACCAACCTATACACAAAGTCCCACATCGACCTGCTCGTCGAGGAGGCGACCTCGCCGTGCTCCCCGCAGCGGCTGCCCGTCGACCTCTCGCGCGTCTTCTCCGCTAACGAGATTCGCGATGGCGGCCAGACGCCTGGCGGCAGCGGCAGCAGCGGCAACGAGGACAACGCGAGGACGAGGACGGGTGGCGTGAAGAGGACCGCCTCGAGGAGCGAGAAGAAGAGGCGCTGGGTGTGGACGATTGGTAGGGAAGAGGACGCGGAGGAGGGCGAGGAGCACCTGGGCGGTGCAGTCGTGGCCGCGGCGAGAGCAGCGGCAGCGGCGGCAGCGGCGACGGGAGCGGTGGAAGCGCCGCCGGTGCTGCTGGGTGTGCCGAAGCCAAAGGTGAAGCTGGACATGAGCGCGCAAGACGTGGTGATGTCATGACGATTTGCGTGAAACCATGTCAAGGTACATGGGAAGAGGGGGATATATATATAATAAGGTTCTATTGCATATTCTTTTTCTTGGGAACAGCGGGACTTGGGCATATGGGAAGCTTGGATTGGGAATCCAGGCAAAGGGGCATTTTGTATAGCATTTTTGGTTCGTTTACGATGTATGACTTCATCATTGGAGAGGAGGGGGATTGTAGCATATTGCTTTGATAGCAATGCCCATATACACGCACAACTATGGCTTCATCAAGTTCTATGCAAATATAATTATTGGGCACGCTTGACCGATCTGCTTGGTACGTGTAAATCATGATTCTATTCAACTCGTCTATGTCGTCCCGTTTAGCTCCGCGTGGTACATTTCCTCCGCCGAGGTGATGCAGTGCATGCTCGCGCCGAGCTTGTTGATCGTCTCCATCCACTCGTCGTACTCGACCGAGTCGAGTACGATGCCGCCGCCAGCCTGCAGGTAGGCGACCCCCTGCTTGTACATCATGGTGCGCAGGGCGATGCACGTGTCCATGGCGCCCTCGACGGGCCGGCCCTGGGCGTCGACGCCGCCGTAGCCAAAGTACCCGACCGCGCCCGCGTAGACGCCGCGCTTCTCGCGCTCCAGCTCGGCGATGAGCTCCATGGCGCGGACCTTGGGCGCGCCGGAGACGGTGCCGGCGGGGAAGATGGACCGGAAGGCGTCGAAGCGGGTCTGGTCCGGGCGCAGCACGCCGGAGACCTGGGAGACGAGGTGCTGGACGTGGGAGAACTTTTCGACGCCGAGGAGGCGGTCGACGCGGACGGTGCGCGGGTCGCCGACGCGGTTGACGTCGTTGCGGGCGAGATCGACGAGCATGACGTGCTCGGCGCGGTCCTTGAGGGAGGCGCGGAGCTCGTCGGCGAGGGCGGCGTCCTCGTCGGCGGTGCGGCCGCGCTTGACGGTGCCGGCGATGGGGTGGGTGATGATACGGCCGGCCTCGCTCTTGACGAGCAGCTCGGGGGAGGCGCCGATGATCTGGAAGTCGCGGCAGTCAACGTAGAAGAGGTAGGGCGAGGGGTTGACGGTGCGCAGGTGGCGGTAGATGTTGAAGGGGTGGAGGTCGGTCGGGCGGGCGAAGCGCTGCGAGGGCACGGCCTGGAAGATGTCGCCCTTGTAGATGTGCTCCTTGAGCTTGGTGACGTGCGCCTCGTAGCCGGCCTGGCCGATGTTGGAGGTGGCTTCGCGGCCGAGTCGCACGGGGCCTTGGGGCGGCATGGGCACCTCGGGCGCGTTGAGCACGTCGACGAGCTCGTCAATGGCGACGGTGGCGTCCTTGTAGGCGGCTTCGAGGGCGGCGTCGTCGTCGGAGGCTTCGGGCACCTTGACGTAGCTGATGACCTTGATGACGCCGTAGAAGCGGTCAAAGGCGACAATGGTGTCGAACAGCATGAACAGCGACTCGGGGATCTGCAGCACGTCCTCCATGGGCCGCGCCGTCTTGGGCTCGAAGTAGCGCACGCAGTCGTAGCCAATGTAGCCAATGGCGCCGCCGGTCAGCGGTGGTAGCTGCAGGCCGGGCACGTGGGCGACAACATGGCGCGCGAGCTCGGCCTCGAGGCGCGGGAGGGGATCGACGGCGGGCCCGTGGCCGGGGCCGGTGGTGAGGACGGAGCGAGGGTTGGCGCCGACGAAGCTGTACCGGCCGACTTGTTCGGTGGCGGCGGATTCGAAGAGGAACGAGTAGGAGGGGGAGGACGAGAAGTGGGCGGAGACTTTGAGGTAGGCGGCGGACGGGGTGATGAGGTCGGAGGAGATTTGGCGGTAGATGGGCACGAGGGTCGGCTTGGGGCTGTCGGGAGAGGGAGCGGGCGTGCGGAGGACGTCTCGAACGACGTCGAGCGTGGGCACTGTCGCTCTCTGTTGGAAAAGTCGAGATGGCGGGGCATCGGTCAGTTTGAGCACCGATTGCGGTGACGGACTTGGGGAGAGGAGAGGAGAGGAGGGGAGATGGATAGATAGACTTACAGCGCCAGCCATGGTGACGGGGTGTTTTTGGAGCGCAATTGACCAAGGGCGTAAGAGGGAGAAAAAGATGGTGAGATGCAAAAAGTGGTGTAGTAGATCTACCTTGAGATGGGGGAGCCGCCGGTTGGTTCTAATGAGTCAAAGAAATCGGTTGGCGGCAGGGACCACCGCTAGCGTCTGGTTGAGGCGGCAGCCCAGCGGTCATCGGAGCGACCGGACGGACTTGATAGCGAGATACGCATCGGCGCAATGAAATTGGCCGGTTTTCTGCAATTCTGTGAAAATTCATCATCATAAGACCGTTGATAATGGCGAAGTCAGAAGGGGTCTTTTAGCATTATTTTGCCTAGTTCAGCTCTTAATTATCTTTCCATTTCTGAATGACGGCAGCCGACCTGCAGAGGTATTCACTGATTGGGTACCCCAGAGCACAGAATGCCGCAAGACCGGGGTTCTTCCCTTATTTTTGCAAGGAAAATCAGGAAAAAAAGAGAATGTAATTCACATAAAAATATTACGTCGAATCCATATCATGTTATAATTCATCGTTTGTTTTGATGTTCATGATTGACCTTACTTCGTTGGGGGCTGCTGTCATTGGCCCGCCGTTTACGGGCGCGTCGCTTGTCACCAATGTGCGCCACAACCGTGAACTTTGGCCACCTATGTATGTATGTACATAGTCAAACGTTTTAAACCTTCTAAACGCCAACGCTACGATATAAATACAGCCCGTTGTATCAGCTCCATGGCTATACCATTCGAAAAACACCCGTTCAGCAGCTCTCATTAGACATCAAGCTGCAATGCACACCTGGGCTGTCAACGCCTGTTTTGCTGTGTGAATAGAGGCTGCGTGCACGCTTCGCTGATTGGCGATGCTGCCCAGCTGCCAGCACAAATCAGTATCCCGCTACGAGGCTGTTACAAATGGAGACGCCGGCAAAGAGGCCTCCTAAGCGAAGAGAGGACCGCATCATCTTGCAGTTTGTACGCAATTTCCCGCACCCCGCAAACACACTCACGACTTGTCTAGCTAACCTCGAGATAAAAGGACTACGACTGCTTCTACGCGCAAGTCTTTGAAAACAAGCACCCTCATCTCAAGGGCAAACCCCTCGGCGTCCGCCAGAAGAACATCCTCGCAACGTGCAACTACCATGCCCGCGCCAAGGGCGTCAAGAAGCTCATGCTCGTCACCGAGGCCCGACGCGTCTGCCCCGCGCTCGTCCTCGTCGACGGCGAGGACCTCTCGCCCTTTCGTGACGTGAGCAAGACGCTCTACCGATTCCTCAGGTCGCACTCGTGGAGCGGAAAGGTCGAGCGGCTCGGCTTCGACGAGGTCTTCATGGACGTCACCGACGTGGTCGACTACAACCTGTCGTGCCTCGCGCGGGGCTCGCTGGCGCGGTCCTTCTTCCAGCTGTCCCGGAGCGACCCCGAGGCCGGCTTCGCGTGCGACCTGGGTGCCGTGGCGGGGCCGGTACTCGGAGGAGGGGGGCAGCAGCGGTGCGTGGACCCGGAGGATGTAAGCATGGTGCGCCTGGCGCTGGGCTCGCACCTGGCCATGCACCTGCGGGGCCGCATCGAGCGCGAGTTCGGCTACACGTCGACCTGCGGCGTCGCGACGAACAAGCTGCTGAGCAAGCTGTGCGGCGGCAAGAACAAGCCCAGAAACCAGACGACACTGCTCGCCCGGACCGACGACGACGTCTTGGCCTTTATGGACGGCCATCTGCTCCGCGACGTGCCCGGCGTGGGCTTCAAGACGGCGCACCTCATCGAGACTGCCGTGACCGGCGTAGACAAGGACGACGCCGCGGACTCGCACACGTTCCGGTCGACGGTGACGGTCGGGGAGGCGCGTCTGCATCCTGCGGTCTCGCCGGCGGCGCTGGAGAAGCTCCTAGCCGGCCCCGGCGCCGAGCGTGGCGTCGGCGCGCGCATCTGGGCCTTGCTTCACGGCGTAGACGCCACGGAGGTCAAGGCGGGAACGGACGTCCCCTCCCAGCTGAGCATCGAGGACACGTACAGGGGGCTGGAGACGGTGGCGCGGATCACGGAGGAGCTGTTCAAGCTGTCGTGCTCTCTCGTGCGACGGATGCGCGTCGACCTCACAACGACGAGTGGGGGTAGCCGCGGGGCGCAGAGGTGGCTTGCGCGGCCGCGGACGCTGCGGCTGTCGATCCGGTCATGGCCGGGGCGGGCGCAAGAGGGGGGCGGGCGCGGCGGCGGCGGCGGCTTCCCCAGCCGGGTGTCGAGATCCGCGGCGGTGCCGCGCTTCCTGCTGGACCTGGACGCGGACGTGGAGGCGGTCGCGGAGCGGCTGGTGGCGGAGGCGCTGCTGCCCCTGCTGCGGCGGCTGGGAGAGGCGGAGGCGGGAGGGGGGTCGTTGTGGAATTTGCAGCTGATCAACGTTTGCGTGGCGAACATGGCTGCAGGAGCGGAGGGCGAGGATGGGGAGGGAGGCGGCGGCCGGTACGGGGCGGGCCGGGACATTGCAGACATGTGGAAGAGGCAGGACGAGGTTCTGCGGCCGTGGAAGGTGGTGGAAGACGAAGAAGAAGGAGATGAGGAAGGGCAGATGGGGAGGAAACGTGGTAGGGAGGTGGAAGAGGACCAGGTGGATGTGTTTGACGATGGGTTGGATGTAGATGGCTCATGGCGTGGGGTCATGGGCGACGAGTGTCGAATCTGCGGACTGGCAATCCCGGCGTTTGCCGCGACAGCACATTTACGATATCACGAGATGCACAAGTAACATGGCGAAATGTAAAAAGGGACGTTTCTTATAATATTTTGCGCTGTTAAATTTTGAATCTTGGAAATTCTGCGGTGTTGCCACGTGTAAAAGCAGGCGTTTCTTTGATAGTAGATAGGCTGTATAGGTGAGGTGGGTGGTGGGCGGGGCTTTCTGCGCGTCCATGATGAGGAATTCCGTAAACGAGAACTGAGCAAAAGACCATGGTTTTCGCCCCTCCTCTTTGCGATTCCGGAGGGGGGGGGGGGGGGATGAGTGAGCTGGGCCATGAATCCAGCGCCACGTCTTTGTCCCTTGACCACCTTGGAAAGACGCGCCGCAACCGGTGAATAAGGGATGCAGGCATATGAGGTTGCACAAGCGACAAAAAACCCGTCGGGCCTCTGCGCACCCCCCCCTTAGCCCTGGGCTGATTTTCTTGGTCGCTTGGGTTTCCCTTTGGCGTCGCCGCTGCAGATGATCAATCATGACGGGGACTGGGGAGGGTGGAAAGAAAGATGATGGGGGCGGATTTTATACATGCTGTCTAAGCCATGGGCATCATCTGCAGCGGCACTGAAATCTGGGGTAAGCAAAGGCAGACAACTATCCGATATGCTGGATGTTCGCCCCCTTTCTTGGCTTGGGGTGATGAACGGGTCAACACCAAGGAAGGCATTTGTCTGAGCTTGAGGAAGGGGATTCCGATTTTCGTCGGGAGGAAGACTGGGCCATAGTTACCATATGAACAAGGTCAGAACCACATTCATGGCCAACACGAGGGAGCACAAACTCTGTGGACGGGACCGTGCAACGTGTATATATTGGTAGGTAACTCGAACGACTGTCTGCGGGTGCGCGAAGGGACATGTTGTCCTTGGTGAGAAGGGCTGTATTTCTGATGCATCAAGCCTGAAAAGCACACAAAGATGTACCTGCCTATGGGAAGAAGAAGAAGGCGGTTGTTGTTGTTGCTGTTGTTGATGTTGTGGTGGTGGTGGTGGTGTTGCAGAGTGCAAACGTATACTTGGTGGCCGAGCAAACCGGCAGGCAGCATAAGGCAGGAAGCCGACGATACCAAGCACATAGGTACGCGTCGATGCTGTTTGTCAATGCTTTCATGATTGTCTTTGAGCCCCATGTACCTACATACATAACATAGGCCAGCCAGCCAGCCAGCCAGCCAGCCAGCCAGCCAGCCAGCCAGCCAGTCAACCAGCCAGCCAGCCAAGCCAGCCCAATCTGACGGCCGTCCGGGGGGTTGCAAACAAACGCAACGACATAAAAACGCCAGTGACGTTGTCGTGCAGGATCCCTCCCGCCCATCGGCCAGCTGCAATTTCCGTTGTGCAGCTGCGGCGTCGGCGTTTGCAGAGGTATTTTTCAGTTGTTATACATTTTCCCATTTTTTTTTTCATTTTCTTGTCTTCATTCATTCTATTCCATCGCTTCCCTCTCGTTTATTTCCCTGCACAATATCTCAACCCAAGCGAAATTATGCCCTTTTTTTCTTTCTTGTTCAACATGGCACATACCCGCCCATACAGCCACCCCGCCGGGATCCTTTGTTTTGTTTTGTTTTGTTTCCCTCATTTGCCTATTTCCATCTGTCCCCTTTATCTCGGCCGCGTGAGACAAATGACACGGGCGGTGATGTGCATAGGCCCAGGCCACTCTCTGTCACTCCCTCCATCCCCCTCCCATCGCACTGCCAACCAGACTCTACAGCTAACCGCGTCCTTCCACATCGGGCTCTCGGCAGCACGCAGTCTTACTTGATACTATATAGAATTGTAATGGCCCATCGTTCTAGAAAAAAGAACATGGCCGCTCCCGCTCTCTTCAGCATACCTTGCCGCCTTCACCTCGCCCTCTCCCCCCCCCCTCCTCCCCTCCGTGCCTGCTTGTCCCTCGTCCGCCCTCGAACCAAAACGTGCACTTCCGTCCGCCCGTCTGTCCGTTCCGATGATATTATTCCCGTCGTCTTTCTCTGCTGAATGGTGCTGTCTCTGTCTCTGCTGCCCTTGTTGGGCACCCACCTAAGGAAGAACGAAAAAAAAGCACCTGGTTGCTGCCGCTCGTGTTGCCCGCTGCCGTGACACTTGGCAATCACCTTCTTGTGGCAGGTGGCAGGCAGTTTTGGCCCAACGCCTCGACACCTGCACCGACACCTGCGTCGAGCAGACAGAGAGACAGACAGAGAGACAGACAGCAGGCAGAAAGACAGACAGGCGCAGACAGACACCTGCTACATCGTTCACCCTTCGCCGCAAACTCGTCTCTTTCATCTTCCTCACTGGGTCTTGTCTACCTGCTGCCATCCATCCATCCATCCATCCATTCCTCTTCTTCTCTCTCGCCTCAATACACCTTCAAAATTCATGCCGTGTTACCCTCATCTCTCTTCTCTACTCTATGCACCCGTTCTTCACTGCAGCCTCCCCCCCAAACAGCCAATAAATTGTACGCCCGTGTATCATCCATCCTCACTCGGTTGCACAAACGGTGCACCACTCGCACAGTTTCATCAGGTGGCGAGATCGCCCTTCCAACTCGACAACCCCCCCTTGCCGCCAGATACAATCCGTTATCCTATTTAGTTGCACCTTTTCTGCTTCCCTCCGGCCATCACAAGCCTGCACTTACAATATCTGCACACAAATTTTGTCGGCAACACCTACAGCGCTGCTGACCGCATACCTTGCAAACGCTCATCACCAACCACTTCTTCTATCTTGCCGTTTGCACTCACGCGGCGCGCACATCCTCGTCCGGCACCTCATCATCGGTGCCACCCCTTCATATGCCATCCAGTTGGCTTTGATTCTCGTCAAATCACACAAAATGGCACGTGGAGGGAGAGGAGGGAGCGCCCCTCCCCGGCGTACAGTTGATCTCACCGGCATCATCACCAGCACCGAAAAGTCGGACCTCGTTCTACTCGTCACCGCCATCACCGAAAAGATGTTTCGAGACATCAACGGTCTCTTTGATTCTCCTCAGATTCCCCTAATGGATGGCGAAGGCCCAGAACGCAACTGGTTGGCTCTGGCTCTCCGCCAGCAGGAAATCAACGACAAGGAAAACGCGGTACCTTCGAGATCTTTTGCCAACAGACCCGTCACATCCACGGCAAGGAAGTCATCCCCGAACCACCTAGATCAGGACGTTGAGAGCACACCGCAGTTGCAAGAGCTGAGAAATGAAGCTGTTGCATTCTTTCGCAAGTGGCAGCTCTCCGTCGTCCAACGTCTCCGCGACCTGGCCGTCACCACCGTGGAAGACGATTTTTCCCGTCGTGGGCGTGGAAGAGGCGCTCGAGGCGTGCCTCGCGGGCGTGCCGGACGTGGTGCTGGCCGTGGAGGAAGGCAAAACGGTCGTGGAGGCGCCTCCATCGCCACTACGGCCGTTGTGCCCAATGGTAATGGCTCCGCGTGGTAGATGAACTTTATTATTATAGCCTTGACTAACCTGTCTAATTGTAGCATTTCCTCAAACGCCCACTAGTCACGTCGACCCTACTCTGGTCCGCCTATATCCCGCTGTGCCCAATAATCTGTGGCCATTGCCCTATGAAAGGCGAAAGTTGCTGCTGCACATCATGCTTCTCGTGGTGCTATCGCTTCACGACTACAATGCCAACGCACGGCTGCTGCTCGTCAATCTGACTTCGTCCTTGAACCTGCCCCTCAAATTGCACAACCAGGACGAAATGCGAATCGCCAAGGGCCTTGCAGCCGCCGCCATGGAAGTCAGTCCGGAAAAAGCAGCTGCCCAGAAGGAAGAAAACAAACTCTCCAAGAGATGGAAGTTTAGTCTTGGGACCACTGGTATGGGCACCACCGGCCTTGCAGGAGCTCTTGTCGGGGTTGGCGTTGGCTGCGAGGGTAGTGGCCTCACAGCATCGGCCGCCGCCGCTCTCTTGGGCATCATGTCCGAAAATGGCTTGCTAATGGGCTCGCTGTTTGGTATGAACCCAGCTAAGCCGGTCGAGAAGATGGTGGAAACGTTCCTGCGCGAGATTCAGGATTTTTCCTTCTTGTCCCTCACGGATGCCGGCGACACGGAGTACATGGATCCCAGACAGCCGCTGCCAGCGGAGCGGCGGCTGCGCATTGTCATTGCCCTCGGGGGATTCATGCTCAAGGGCGACGCCGTTACAACCCCGTGGAGTTCTTTGAGCCGGCAAGCAGAGGTGTACGTGGTGCAGTGGGATCTCACGGCCGTTGCAAGCCTTGGTAACGCCCTTGAGACTGTTATTGGCAGTAGCGCGTGGCTCGCTGCCAGGGAACAGATTCGAAAGGACTCAAGTAGGTTTGTACCTTTTCAAAACGTGGCATATCCTTACGGTACTACAGTCTTCCACTGCCTACTGAACTCGAAGTGGCCCGAGCCGTTGCTCAAAATTAGCAAGATTATTGACAATCCCTGGAGTCTCGGCATGGTCCGTGCCGAAAAACTGGGAGCGATTCTTGCTGATGCCATTGTGCGCCACAAGTTCCACGGAGAGCGCTCTGTATCTCTTGTCGGCTATAGCCTTGCCGCAAGAGCCATATACATGTGCCTCATGGTTCTTGCTGAGCGTCGTCAGTTTGGCCTGGTTGACTCCGTCGTCATGATGGGTACCCCTGCCCCGTCAGATAGCAAGGTATGGATGGCCATGAAGAGCGTCGTCTCCGGTCGTTTAATCAACGCATACACGGAACAAGACTACCTTCTTGGCTTTTTGTATCGAACTTCGAACACGCACTCGGGCATTGCGGGGCTGCAGGAGATTGTGGGCGCTGGTGGTGTCGAGAACCACCATGTCAAACACCTACCGAATGGCCATTTGTCCTATCAACACTTGGCCGCTCAGATTTTAGAGGACGTCGGCTGGGAACATGACTCCTTTCTGACGGTATGACAGGCAGGCAGCCTGCATTTTGAGGTGTAGACGACGCACGACGACGACGACGACGAGGGAAGGCCGGGCAGGACCGGCGGAAAGGAAGAAGGGAGGCGGAGGGAGAATACACCATTATACCCGCTCGAAGCAAAATTTGCTGCATTCTTCTTGTTATTACTCGAGATTGATTTGCTTCCAGCATTTTGTTATTTTTTCATGTGGCACGCCACTTGTTGATGCATTCGATACGCTGTTTGCTACCCTGATGGCAGGTCCACTTACACCAGCTTTGCTATTTAGCCTTGACGAATCAATCATGACCTGGTTTTCTTATTTTTTCGGCGACTGTGCTAATTTGATGTGGATTTCGGATCTGTATCCATGGTGTTCGACCTACATTACGATGACTTGACGCAGGACAGAAACACTCGCTGAAAATAATCCCGACTTGATATTCTTATTTTTTGTATCCGATGGGTGCTAATGTCACCCACATGTCCAAATTTACCTTGCTCTTGTCCCTCGACTCTAACAAAAATCTTCTTCTTCTACCTTGAGGTAGTACGCATCCATGTTTGACCGAACTATAAAACTCTTGTCGAGCGACCGTAAATAATGAATAAAAGCAACAAAATACAACAGATGAAAGGATAAGGAGGAAATAACACAAGGCAAGAATCGAAGAGAGAAAAGAAAGAGCAAACTTTTGAATCCCCCGTTTTAGTGCAAATAATATACAGTAGCTTGCTGTAGCAGCGCCAATGGCACTCGGATAAAGGGGCCCGGTAGTATCGTCCCAAGAATAATTTTTGGTTCTTGTTCATGTATAAAACCAAAGAAAAGGACGAAGAAACAGCCAGGCTGTGGTGTTTAAGGCGGCGGCGTGGTGCCGAGCATGCTTGCGACCTGCTTTCGGACAAGGCCGCGCGAACCGCGCTGCTCTGCGCGCGGCACGCCCTGAATCGCCCGCGGCTCTCGCATCAGGGTGCGATCCAGCCGTGCAGGCACTCGCGTAACAACCGAGCGGTACTCCCCCATAAAGTTGCCCTTGGGCACGGGCACCGCCGCGGTCCGCCAAATGTGGTCTGACGTGTCGTTGAGGTAGTTCGGTGGCTTGTTGGCGCCGCCGCGGGGCGGGGCGAGGCCAAATGCGTTGGCGGACGCGCCGTGGGACACCCGGATCGAAGAGATGCGCGAGAGCGTCGAGAGGCCAGACGAAAGACCGGGACGTCCACGCGCCTTCTTGGCCATGATGACTTCGTCGAACAGTCGGATCGAAGGCTCCGTCGGTGCCGTCAGCTCTCGCTCGTGAATAAACTCGTTGAAAAGCTGCGTGTCGCGCATCATGACGGCGTAGTCTTGCTGTTCATGTGGGAGACTCTTAATAAACCCATCCATGTCGAATGCGTAGATCTGTCCATTTGAACGTTGCTGTTTCGACGGGCGGCCCAGATGCTTGCGATAAGTGTAGAGCAGGCTGGCCTGACAGCGAACAAAGGCAGCGCGAACACGGTCAGCGTGGAATGCTTGAGGGCAGACCAGCGAAGCGACACCCAAGCAGCGTCCGTGCGACACGGTCTGACACGCGGAGCAATGGTACATGCCCTCGGTGTCCGCCTTTTCGGCACAAATAGTGCACGTCGAACTGGAATCTTTGCGGTCCAGGTTGAAGCAGTGCCCCTCTACCCATACAGTCGTCTCAGTATTGCGGACGGGCTGGATTTGCATGCTGGGCATGATGGTGGAGGCTGCCAAAGTAGACTGCGCATACGTTGACGGCGCATAGCCGCCACCGCCGCCTCCGTACCCGGTCGCCTGCGAGTCGATGGAAATTCCAGAGATGCTGAAGTTTTGCTGATGGCCATTTAGGAAGGGATGACTGGGTCGATGCATTGGCTGGAACTTATCCATACCAAACGAAGAGCTTCGTCGCATTTTTTCTTCGCCAAAATGGCCAGAGCGCTTTTCCCGCAGAGTTGCCGTCAGCGCAAACCCAGAATCGCTTCTCGAGATTGGCGTCGTCGGTGTTGTGGGCAGAGGAGGGAAGTGAGTCGATTCGGGCGACACTGAAGACTGGGGGCTCGTCCGGCTCGACTTGCTGGTGCCGGGGCGATCTGACTTGCCGGTATCGGTGATGGCCTCCGTGAATGCGTTGAACACAGGAGGTTGCAGGGCTGAGGAAGACAGAGGCTCGCCAAAGCTCGACGAGTTTTGCGACACCCACTTTCCTAGAGTGCTCTCGCTGGCTCTAGAGTTGAAGATGGATCCGTTCTCGGTTGAGAAGGCATCGTAAGGGAACGATTCAACGGCGTAGGGTGGCGGTCCCTCAACAACGCCATAGCGGATTCGGTGAGGGGCAGCAACCTGAAGAAGCGACATGAGCTTGCGTCTTTGCTGTCGAGGTAGGCGGTGGGGTTGTGATGTGGCGTCAATGGTGTCCTTGTCGAGGTCAACCAGAACGTAGTCATCGTCCGGCAGATCAATGCGGTCGTATCGTCGTTCGACACCCACGATATATGGGCAAGGGGCCTCGAGAGCCGAAATGAGTCTGGCGGGAAGGATGGGGATGAAGATGCTGGCCCACTTGAGAGGGTACAGGAGGTTGGCCAAGGCGTGGCAAGCTAGATGCAGCATGCTGGTGTGCGAGGAAAGGAAAATGATACGAGATTCGGCCATGGCGTATTCGTAAAGAGCAACAATATTTTCTAACGACAGGCAGCGGAACAGCGCGTACAAGTCAATGGTCCGGGAGCCAGGGATCTCATTGGCAGCCTCTTTGCGAGCATAGAGCTTCAGCTCCCGGATGCCTAATTCGACCTGCGTTTTGGACCCTAGAGGACTGAACGCCTCGGTGCACATATTGACAATATAGCGTTCGAGAGGCTGCCAGCGGCCGACTCTGGGCGAGCTTGGTGGTACCCGGAGGACAGCTCCGTCGGTCATGGGCACGACAATAGCCTTAAGCCATTCCTTCCAGAAAGACATGTTGGCAGCGTCTTTACCCAATACGCCGTAGGCTCGAGGAATCCACAACCCGCTCTCACCGGCTGTTAGTCCTTCAATCTTGGAGGCGGCTCCATGGCGAAGTGGGCGCAGCATATCTGTCATGAGAGCAATCTTTTCTTCGACTGTGCTGATTTCGTCCTCAAGCCTTTCGCGGGCGACCGATCCTGAGGGTATTGTTGGCAACTTTGCAAGAAGCTGTGAAAGATGTGTGCGCTCTCCAGCTAACCTGATGCCCAGGCTCGCAGCGAGCTCGCGTTCTTCGTTAGACATGTGGCTCTGGCGCCACTGCTCGCACTTCATCTCGACATCATCAGCCACGTCGGCAGATAGGGCTGTCCAGATAATGATGGAGATGCCGTAGAGTTTGCTACTATCCTCGGCGGTCATGGTAAAGCCGTGCCACGTGGAGCGTGGGCGTTCGTCCGAGGAGACAATTTGGATGTCATTGGGGAAGGCGAACATGGGTACATAGTCAGGGAACCGGCCCCGTCGTGGAACCTCCTCGGTGGCACTCTTGGGTGGATATCGGTCCAAGAGGACGGGTTCGAATCGACGCTTGAGCGGGTGCATATCGGGATCGGTGTTGAGAGGCTCGGGCGGGGGGATTACTGAATTATAGTTACTGAGGCGCTTGGCGGTACGAATAGAAGCTATTGACGCGTTAGTGATGTATTCTCAGGCCCGGTGATCGAGGAAAACAAACCAGATCCATTGATGTTGCTGCTTCTGTGAATGGTCCCCTGACGTTTTGTGCTGCTCATTTCCCTGAAGCTGATTTTTCGGCGAATGCTGCCTTTGAGGCTGCGTAGCGGACTCATTCGGCCGCTGGGAACCTCGTCGGCCTTGATGCGCTCAGCACGGGGATTGACCATGGGAGCTCTGGCCTGGACTCTGGCACCAGCGGTAAATGATAGGTCCTCTAGAAAGTTTTCGCGCTCGGCAGCAAATTTGAGGAGAGCCCTGTCAAAGTCGACGTCGCCCATGCGAGGAGCGGGTAATGATTCGTCCTCGGGCGATGCCGCGACATCGGAGGAAGTCGTTGCGGGAGGGGGCAATTTACTGCTTGGACGAATGGTTGCACTGCTGCGATTGCTCCAAGTGCTGTCGAGGTCATCGAGAGTGCTGGATGTGGAATGCGCGTCGATGGAGATTTTGGAGAGGCGGTTGGCTGAGTTTTGGCGCGAGTGACGGGCGGTGTTTGGGCGATGCTGGCCGTTGACAATTACGCCGTTATCAGGCTCCCCATCTTCGGCGATGGTGTCGTCAACAGGCAAGGTAGGCTGAGGAGCATCATCGTAGGATATTGACTCTACACCAGCAATCCAGAAGTAGTGAGCCAAAGGAGCCGATGAGGAGTCCATTGCATGTCAATGTGCGGGCTGGAGGCGGCAGAAAGGGAAAATTTTGGCCGTTAGGCCGGTTGGCGCGGGTGGAGGCTCTCCAACGGGGGGCAAACGGTTGAGAAGCTATCTGGGTATCAAGTATCGTGGATTAGGGTCGTCGACAGGTCGAAGAATGAGCCGATCAGAGACGAGGAGAATGGTCGCGAAAGCAAGTCGGGAGGGTGGTGGTGACGCGGATAAGCTGATGAAAAGCTGAAGAGCTGAAGACGAAGATGATGGGGAGATTGCGGGTGGCGAAAGGCAGGTCAAGATGGTCTGGAGGCCGGATGTGATTGTGGTTGAAAAGTGAAGGAAGCGAGATTGGTTGGTGATGAGAAGAGCATCCAGGGCCAAGGCCGGGCCATCAGATGCAAGTCAAAGGCTGAGCGAAAGGCGGGACAGGGGGGGAGGAGTAGAGGGCCCGAGGGGGAGGGGCGGATGAAAGGTTTCCAAGGTTTCGTTTGAGTGAGTGGGTGGAGGCGTCGAGCTTAAAGTTGACGGCGCGCGTCGTGGCTCCAACTAGATGATTATTTGATTATTTAGCAGGCTGTTGAGGAGAAGGAAAAGGGCAATCACACACAGAGATTTGGGAGGCGGGTGGTGCCTGAGATGTGACGGATGCAGATGTAGAGGTAGTTACTAGTTACTAAGAGGCGTTTGCGTATTGGTGAATGGTGGCAGCCATGGGGTGGCCTCTGGCCGGTGAGGCGCTAGAAACCTGCATTGAGGGGGCCGCTAGGTATACACATGTGAGGTACATACTGTAGGTAGATCGAGCACAGGATGTGGAACATCAAGCATAGATGATTTACCTATATCTATTAGGCTCTTGAATCAATGTAATTGTGATTGTCGCATCATCGCTATTATTGCTATTATTAACATCATCGCTAATCACCACCATCATCACTGTTAATAGCGCGTTTACAAGGGGTACTAGAGCCCCCCAATGGAGGCATAGTTGTGCCTGATTCTCTATCCCGTGCTCGATCCAGCAGTAGGTAAAAGTGGTGGTGGTTGTGCTGGTGATGATGGTTTGGTTACTGGAGGGGTAGTTGGGTTGTGGGTTTGGTGATGATGGAGCTGGAGCTGGCGATCCGAAACCCGTGGGCAGTCGGAGGCTCTGGAGCCCTTGAAGCTAGAGGCGGTGATGCTGTAAATTGGGTATCCTGGCCTACATCAACGAACGACAAGGGGAGGAGCCGCCAGCGGGGCCTTATCAGCCAGTACCGGCACCACTTCCCGCAGCGCATGGTTTACAGGCAGCCACAGGTGGCAATGGTGCTATTTCTGGTTGTTCGTAGGCAGCAGAGCCCTGTGGGTGTTTCTGTTTATCTGTGGTACGAAGGATTCACAAATACTCATGACAAGTCAAACACACAAAAGAATTACGCAAAAATGATATCACCTTACTTCATCATTATTCCAACTCCGTAAGGGTGCTTACTTCGCACAAGTATTACGTATAACGGCATGGCCCATGTAAATACGCAGCACCCAGGTACGGGCAGTGGGCCTCTGCAGGAACAAGGTACACGCTCCCGCTTGACAAGGACGTCGGAGCAAATCAAATCAACCTCGTTGTGCTGCTTGCAATGATCTATCAAGCCACCACCTGTACTCCGTAGCTGCATTGCATCTGCAAGCAAGGGATTCGACCTGTAGTACATACCTGGTACGGTAGGTAAAGTGCAAGTCGGTGCCTGATGCTGTGCTCCACTGACAACTTGTTGGTGCCGAAACCCGCAACGCCCCGCGCAATGAGATTCCCACACTCAAACACTCCTAGTTCAGTTTGCCAGTCCACATCACCATCCCAACTTTGCCGCATTCCATCTCACCCTTTCATCCAACTGGGTCTTGGCTCTCTGGAGCTTGGAGAATACCCGAACTAGCCCAGCCAACTTGACATCTCAGTAGGCTGCGCCGACGTCATTGTCAAATCCACTTACCGGTAGGCCGAGTCTTGATCCGTTTGTGTCGAGCTTTGATGGGCTGACAGTCTAACAGACAACCTGTATCCGTAGACCACATGGCTTAGGGCATCAGGCATCGACTACCACCACACAACGCGGCCGCCGCGGGACGTGTCAATCACCACAGGGCACAGGCGCGGTGCTCCGGCTTCATGCCGGATCATGGAGCACGCTGCATTGCCCAACCCACCACCCACCAAAGCCAACGCGGCAACGCCATAGATCCATCTAAGACGGACTGCATTCTCCGGCCTACGACTCACTCCGTACGTTGCCCCGACTGAGCGTCAAAATAGATATTCAGAGTATCAAAATAGAGGACGAGCCAGGAGACCCTATATGATTGTGCTAGCATCACAACGGTCAACAACACCCTTCAGCGGCAAAACACCGCACAAACATGGACAGCGAGAGCCCACACCACAAGTTCGTCTCGTCCGTCCCTCCAAGCATCCGGCTTTTCCTGGCTCCAGTGAACTACTTACCCATGCATGCACCGGTCAGGGGTTTGCAGAGCTATCCAGCCATGTCCCTGGCCGCTGCCACCGCTGCCGAGCTCCAACACGCGCCCTGGCTTGCTGGTAGTTTGGGAAGTTCAAAGCCAATTCTCCTATTACAGCTGGCCTGTTCCTGCGTCAGACAAGCCAGGCGGGCCGGCTCCTTGTTTCACGTAAACTGCCCGATGCAACCCTGCAACCCTGCAACCCTGCAACCCTGGAGCGCCACGCCACGCCCACACCACGGCCCTGACACGATCGATTTTTTGCTTCTTTTTTCTCTTCTGCCTGGCCTGGCAGGGCGTTTCTCATAGTTGCATGTTATCCTGACTGGCCTATTCTCCAGCAGCAAGCAATGGCATTTCCATTCCGCTCACGCAGCGACACTCGACTAGAAGGCTTATCTACGGACTCCCACCAATTACGGATATGGGCTTCGGAAACTGGCTAAGCCACTAGATACCCGCAACTCGCAAGCCGAGCACGGCAACCACTGCCAAACGGATAGACTCTGTACTGGTATTCACGGCGCGTCCGTATCGCTGGAGAAATACGGTCTAACTACCTATGGGCACAAACTCCATTCTCCAAGTCGGGCTCTTCGAGAGCCTTCCCGTGGTTGGATAGGTAGGAACCCTAAGTGAGCGCTCCCACCCAACCACTGCGGCCATGCAAGCCACGATGGAGTTGAATACGACGCGGGCACTCCACTGGTGCCAACTACGGATACGGTCAATGGGCACGAGAGGCACAACTAGTTAACTAGACTCGCACTTGTTGGTGAATAGGGCCAGTTATTAACCTTTGCCCGCTGTGGACTTTTCAGCCAACGCCGGACTTGCCCTTCTGCTGGGACCGCGCGTCTCGCAGGATGACCTGATCGACTTCGCAGCAGGGCAGCAACGTGCTGAAGGCTACGAGGGGGCGAAAGAAGCAAACTAGGACAGCCGAGTCAGTGAAACATGAGAGACGGCGTTGTGTTGCTGCCGAGGTACAAAACTAGCTACACGTCGATCATTCTACTAATGGGGGTGGCCGAGATTCGCCAACGATCCTTCGCCAGCAGACCAACTAACTTAGTACATAGTTTGGGCCTTGGCACTAGGATGATGGGCGAGTCGCAACGAGGACATCAATGCTCTTTCAGCCCCCCCGTCTTCTACTTGAAACCTCACAATGGTTCAGCCTATCTACAATGCAAGGGGTGTAGTACAACGCGACCAACCCATGTTTGACAAATGGGAAATTCGTCCACGGCTCAAAGATGGACAATTCGCTCCGCAGTCATCAGATGTGCATGACGGCTCACCGCCAAAACACGGACACTTGAGTTACGAAGGGCAGATGCCTATGACTCGATATTCCCCGGATTAAGCTCTGTCTGTGCTGGCATCAGCTGTCCGGCGCCGCCACAGCTGTCAACGCAGCGACGCCACTGCTTTGCCATCTTGACCGAGCTGTAGGCCCCTGCGTCCTCTATCCCGTGGATTGTACTGGTAGAGCTGAAGCACAGGTCTAACCAGACAAGCGTAGGGAAGTATATGAAGTATGAGGCCACAACAACTACGACATGGAGGGCTTGCACTTGCGCAAGCCGTCCGATAGTTTCCCGACCACCACCTTCCTCGCATGGTGCGGTACCTATCCACAGGCGCGGATTTCCTACTGCTGTAGGACCTCAGGCCCTTCTTCACCAACCAGCCCTCCTCTGCATTGTGTGATACGAAACCATCGGTTTTTGAATGGAAAAGATGCCAATGGGCTGTGAGACATTGTAGACTGTTCCACAGTGTCCGGCTTTGGGCGACGCTCAACAGGGGGGGTTGATCTGGTGGGATGCGCATATTTGCCCCAGAGCTGTCGCGACGACCTTGCCGAACGAGAGAGATAAATTGGGGTGCATATATGCATGAGCAAAGCCACTATACCTGCGGCGCGCGGAGTTATACTATAGTAATTGCTATATCTGGCGGGATAAGGAAACGCCTTGCTATAGTCGCTAAGGCGCGCTGCTAACCGAGAGCAGGCTTATCCGCGTCCTCGATCTGGGTGCGGCGAGCGCATCAAGAAAAACATTGAGAAGGAGGGGGGTACACGAAGTCCGGGAGCTCGGTGGCAGCCGACCGACGGCTCATTGCTAGCTCTATCACGCATTTTACGTCAGGACGGCCCAGTTGCCATCTAATTTCAGAGGCTTGCATGAATGAGCTTCCTTTTGCTTGCATCGAACGTTTCTATTAGAGTAACATGGTAAGGCTATCGACTGATGAGGCGGCTCTTGCATGAAGCTGAGCCATCTTGGCCCTGTATGCTCCTCTCATCACCGACCAATCACGGAGCCGATAGCCAAAGACGCATATGTAGCAGCACATTGATCTAAAAGCGAAGGAAATCCACGGCCCAGCGCGCCGATTATCAGAATAGAGCGACCGGATTCAAGGCAAGCTAAAACGAAAAGCAGCTCGTCCCTGCATGAGGGTACACTGGGAGGCGCGTCCTCCGGTTATCGGCTGCGATGTGGTCCACCCTCCGGTCAAGTTTCTCGGTTCTTGTTCCGGTAACTAGTTTTTCCTGCCTATCCGGCATCGAAATTTCCTAATTATACAGCGTCGTCTTGCTCTCAGCGACCCGAGTTGAGGGCGGGACGCGCAGGGTTCCGGGGGGCGGGCAAGACGGCTAGGATGACTTTCCACGGAACCCCCGGAGCAAAAGATGGGGGTCCTTGCATCCCGGAAAGCAAGTTTAAGGGCGTTATTCTTTTGTGGCCTCGAAGGCAAG
Organism: Cordyceps fumosorosea ARSEF 2679; assembly: GCF_001636725.1. Classification (NCBI taxonomy): domain Eukaryota; kingdom Fungi; phylum Ascomycota; class Sordariomycetes; order Hypocreales; family Cordycipitaceae; genus Cordyceps; species Cordyceps fumosorosea. The sequence goes on along the minus strand of NW_017387303.1, from coordinate 180,025 downwards.
GAAATGGCGAGAGAGGAGAGCTTGACGCGGCAGGCCTATCATAGAAAGCCGTCTCCTGATGCATTGGGTCGTCGTCATCGTTTTGGACCAACAACGACCGAGGAGGGAGCAGAGGGCCAGATGACAGGCAAGCATAGCTCAGCTACTCGGCCGTTCCGGGAGTCCCGTCCGCTAATAAGATGCTTTTCACTCACCCTGCCTTGCCAACGTTGCATGTTCCCTTCCTTGCGCGAAAGCCCTCTTCACCGCGCCGCCGCGATGCGCGTGCCCAGCTTGCCCGTCGACAAGTACCCGCGGCTTCCCATCGCGCCGCGCCAACCAATACCCAACACGCCCAAGACCATGCGCGCATCCGACCCGACCACTCCACCACCATCATCGCCACCACCGTCGCCGTCCGCGTCCTCCACCACGAAGCACAGCTGCTCGACCTCGCCGGGCCTCAGCACCGGCCTGTCCTCGCGCGCCGTCCAGTTGCAGTCGCGGTACGCCAGGCCCGGCTCGGGCTCGACGACGACGCGCTCGAGCTGCATCGCGTCGTCGCTGCAGTTTTCGAGCTGCGCCTCGAGAACCCAGCGCCTGTGCCGTGACGGTGCCGGCGTCGGCGTGGGCAAGGCGCCGACCTTGGTGCGGACGATGAGGGAGGGCTTGCAGATGAACTGGTACAGCTTGCGAAAGGTGCGCGCGCGGCCGCTCGTCTCGGTCGCCTCGTAGTAGCTCACCGTCACGGCGAGCACGTGGTTCCCTTCCTCCTTGAGGTCGAACGAGACGACGCGCTGCAGCGTGCCACCGGGCGGCAGGTCCACGCCGCCAGCCTGCTCGCCGCCGCCGCCGCCGCCTTCTGTTGGTGCCGGGCCTAGTTCGAGACGTTGCGCCTTGCCCGGTCCGGGCGTCTTCATCTCGGCCTCGACGCGCACGTCGCGGATCTTCTTGTCGGTCGGCTGCGCCGTCGCGGCGTCATCGGAGGAGGAGAGGAGGTCGTTGTTGGCGCAGAGGGTGCAGCGGAAGGTCTCGCCGACGTAGGCGGAGCCAAACGACACGGGAAGGTTGAGGACGGGGCTGAGCACGAACGGGGATGGGTTGGTGGTGGCAGCCGGGGCTTCGGAGGAGGTGGTGGTGCTGTGGGCGAGGGATGCGGGGAGGGGAGACGGCGGCGCGGGGAGCGGCGAGGTTTGGTCCGGGAACGGCGGCTCAACGGGGTATTGCGACACGAGAGATGGACATGATAAGCTGTACGAGGAGAAGAGAAAAGGTATGCCGTTTAGTGGGAGCTGTTTGCTTCGGCTTGAGGAGGGCGGAGCTTGGGCGAGGGAACGTACCGAAGGACCTTGACGGATACGGAATGGGGCTCTTTGATGGGATCGTGGGAGAGATATCTTTGGTGACTCATGGCTGGCCGTGTGATTTGCGTCCTGCGCGGTCGTTGCTAGCCTCTTGGTGTGTGCTTTGGGAATGTTGTATGTTGCGGGCGTGGCTTCGAAGACGGGGTCGGTCGGTCGCGGTTAATAAAGCTTCAGAGTCCTAGTGGGGACCTACAACATACATAACTGGGGTGACGCAACAGGGACGGACCCTGGTTAGGACAGGAGAATCTGCAAGCCGTTTCATATCGATCTGCAAAATTTCATTTTCATTCTTCTATTATAATATTATAAGTTGAGATGTGTCATATTTCCCAGAATCGCTGTCATATGTTTTACCTGTGCTCTTAATTCTCGTGCTGAAACGCGTGGTGGCCTGATTAGACAAGAGAGTGACAACTCACACATAAAGCTCGAGCTGAGCCAGCTGCATCGTATTCGAGCTATCGGCAAACACGGCACAGCTACATCGCTTACAAAATGGTACGGCTGTGAGAGTCAGAAAGAAACTAGATTTACAGAGCTGATTAGTTCGACGTCACATTTTTTCACCGGAGCAGCCCAGCCATCGGCGGGCTTCATTAGCATTGCGAATCTGCCAACATTAGCAAGAAAACACGGGGCAAGAGGGTTCGACCGATTGATTGCTCGGGTTTTCTTTCTGTTTCTTTGTGAAGCCTGTTAAAATTCAGCATGGCAATACTTTTTTTTCTTTTTTTTTTATCTGCAGCGCGCTCTGCGTAATTGGTATTAGTGTAGTTGCCTTCAACATCGCCATACTTAGAGATCATGAGCTCGTGGCTCACGAATAAATCTCTTTTTTTTTGTTCAAGTTCCCTTGCCTGAAGTTGTACCGCAACTGGAATGTTGGGGGGCTTCTGACCCTAAAAGTCAATGGCACGCAATACCGCCGAAGTCAGTGAGCACAAGAAACACAGAAGGTATCGAAAAAAAAATCAGTTTACATAACCAAGCGCAGCCTTTTCCGATGCTGCCCGTCTCCTTTACAAACCGGGAGGGGGAGGGACCTGTCATCCAGTCAGTCCAAGTCTTCAGAGCAAGAGCTTACTGTAAAAGTGTCTACTAACAGCACTGTAGCCACCAGGAGCGCCTGGGGGCGATGCCGAGGGCGGGGGTGGAGGCGGGGCGGCGCTGGTCGGAGGGGGAGGCGGAGGAGGTGCCGAGTCGCTCGGAGGTGGAGGAGCTGGTGCTGCTGGCGCGGCGCCGGAAACCTGTGTTGGTGACTGCGCGGCGCCGGTCTGCCCTTGTGCATACTGGGTGTAGTACTGCTGGTACAAGGCAACGTAGCTGGATTCTTGTTAGCAACGCTCGAGCATCTCCAGAGTCAAGGTGTCAGGCTTACTTGGCGTAGCCGCCATATGCGGCGTATGGATCTTCACCGTTAGCAGCCGCCTGTGCATAGTATTGAGCATACTGCGCGTTATAGTCTGCATTGGCCGGGCTGTCCGTGCCGGTAGCGGCGCCTCTAGAGCCGCTGTCCGAGTTTTGCCTCCCATATCCTGGGTACGAGTCGCCGCCGCCGCCGCGACCGCTATAGTGGTCACCGCCGCGATCATTGTAGCCGCCACGTCTGTCCCCGCCGTAGCCACGGTCACCGCCGTAGCGGTCACCACCATAGCCGCGGTCGCTGTAGCCGCCACGATCGCCGTGATGGCGTGGCGGGCGGCTCTTGAAATCTTCGTACTGCTCACGGACATTTTCGATCAAGTCTTTGCAGAGATCGCGACCCTTTTCTACCATGGCCTGATCAGGGCCACTGTTGGAGAATTTGGTTAGATAACAGGCAGGGCATGGTAAAAGAAACACGGGGAAAGACGACGTACGCAACGTGAAGAAACATTTCTTCCTCGCTTTCTTGGTTAGTGTCTCGCTCGATGTACCCCGAGCCGCGGCCCTTGATTTGGACACGGCATCCCGTTTCTGTTTGAATGTGCTTGACATAGGAGCCGCCGGCACCGACAATCTGAGCACGAAGATTGAAGCCGGGAATGGGCTCGAGACCGACGGGAATACTCTCTTCTGGCCATTTGTTGCGCTACAATATATTAGCACGCGTTGTGATGAGGGTGGGTTCAGCTCTTACCCGGCTATTCTCTTCGCCTTCCGGCTGTTCTCTCTCGCGGCGCTTGAAACGGCGCTCGTCGACCAGCTGGGGAAGCTCCTGCTCGATCAACTCGTTGACCTTGGCCACGGCTGCTTCGAGGACTTCTTTCGTTCTGGCGGTGATGTGCAGATATAGAGGCGGTTCCTTTACAGTTAGCTTTGGTAGGTGTGCAGCCACGCTGGTTACTTACCGCTGCAGTGGCCATGCTCTTGTTAGGATAGTATTTGCCACGCACAGTGAGATCTGGAGGGGTTAGCGGGCCGAAAAGTATAAACAGATTGTACACATCCATTACCAGCTCCAGTTTCTTTTTGGATCTGCAAGGCATGTTAGCGGACTAATTTATGTTCGTGCGATGTGGCGGCTACCTACCGATTGTTGCGTTTGAGCCTTCATCAGCATGTAGCGGTTTCGCAGATCGTTGACCTCGATGTCCTGGATGTAGTCGCCATCCGACACATACATCTCGCCCGGCGCGCCAGGTGCGCCCTTGCCTCCCTCGGGGGCGGTCGAGTCTGCGCTCGCATCGGGGGCGCCGTTGCTGGTGGCGCCGAGGATGGGGGGAACGTCGACGTGCTGGATGCCCTTGCGAGCCTGGAGCTGCGCGTTGATCTTGGCGGCGGCGGCAGCTGTCGAAGCGCGAGTTAGCATCTGTCAGTGCATGATCCGCGGCATTGCCGGCCCATGGACTGGTGGAGGTGGACAGGAACATACCAGCGGCGGCGGCCGGGTCGACAGCGCTGTCAGTCTTGCTGACAGGACTGCGCTCTCTCGTCTCGGATACTCGGTTTGACGGGGAGCGCGAGCGGCGGTCGAATCGCGAGGTCCTCTTGGGCTCGGGCTCCTTTTGATCAAAGCGCGAGCGCTTACGCGGCTCAGTGTCGGCCATGGTCGTTGTGATTGGTGCTAAGCGTGTCGCGTGGGAGGTAGAACAGGTAAACAAGCGGAAAATGTATTGGTATGGGCGTCTTGATGGATACAGAATTAGATGAAGCAGAAAATGTAAAGAACAAATAGGCCAGCTGTGGCGGTGAGAGAAGAGTAACACCTTTTAAACAGACCTTTTGGAATTTGTTACACAGCAGAGTGTTCGTGATGCTGTTCCACGACGGAGCCGGATTAAGTTCTGGTTCCGGTGCTAGTAGTTTGTGTGGGGTACAAAAGTACGAGGCTGGCTTGATTTATTGCCCCAGACCAACTTGTACCCTGGTGGTCCTGCGGTGTCGGAGCGGTAAATGAAATTACTTGCAGGTGCGTCTTTGTTGAAAATCTGCAAAATTGAATCCAAAGGAAAATTTCGTCAAGCCAATGGCATCAACAAACACAAGTAAAAATTATGATTGCCATCTAGAAAATTCCTGTAAATCTAAACTTGTATCTTGTCATCTGTTCAGCGTGGGGTCAAGTGTTGCAGTTGGCTGTGGCAGAGCTCCCCGGCCCGATAAACTGCTCCGCCAAACCCTCCGATAGCTCTCCGCCATTCTTTTTCTCCCTTTGACTCAGGATTTCGTCCCTACTTCCTCGTTCCCATCACCAATTGCTGAGCCAACACCACCCTTTTGCGCTCGCATCGCCAACCTTTTGCTCCTTTTCCACTTCTACTCACCACCTCCACCAGTCAAGCAGAGAAAAGAAAAAAGACGGACAAGGTTCCCTCCCCAATGGCCGCCCTGCGATCCTTTGGAGGAGCGCCGCTCCGATGGGCCGCCTCGGCGCGCACCGCCGCCCTCCCCTCCGCCGTCCGCTTCAACTCGTCGAGCAGCTCGTCGACCTCGGCCATCGCCTACAAGGCGCTCCGCCGCCGCTCCGCCCCGCTGCCGCTGACCGAGGCGCCACCCTCGTGGTCCGCGCAGGCGGCCGTGTCCAACATACTGTACGAGACGCCGACGCCGAGCATGGCGCCGCCCAAGCGGCACATCCTCAACTGCCTGGTGCAGAACGAGCCCGGCGTGCTGTCGCGGCTGTCGGGCATCCTGGCCGCGCGCGGCTTCAACATTGACTCGCTGGTCGTCTGCAACACCGAGGTCGAGGACCTGTCGCGCATGACCATTGTGCTGACGGGCCAGGACGGCGTCGTGGAGCAGGCGCGGCGCCAGCTCGAGGACCTGGTGCCCGTCTGGGCCGTCCTGGACTACTCGAGCGCGGCGCTCGTGCAGCGCGAGCTGCTGCTCGCCAAGATCAACATCCTCGGCCCGGAGTACTTTGAGGAGCTGCTGGCGCACCACCGCGAGATCACCACGGGCGACACCGCGGCAGAGCCGGAGCTCGCGCACGAGAACAGCCAGTCGCTCGAGGAGAGCGCCGCCCGCGACTTCCACCCCAGCAAGCTGGCCGCCTCGGAGGCCCTCCGCCACAAGCACGAGCACCTCAAGACCATCACCTACTTCACGCACCAGTTTGGCGGCAAGGTGCTCGACATTAGCACTGTCAGCTGCATCGTGGAAGTGTAAGTCTGATTTCCACAGCCTCCCCGCCGTTGCCACGGGTTTTTTCGCCGTGATTCCCTTAACTAACGATTGCTCGTCATGTAGCTCGGCCAAGCCCTCCAGAATCGACTCCTTCCTCAAGCTCGTCGCTCCGTTCGGCATCCTCGAGTCGGCCCGCACCGGTCTCATGGCCCTGCCCCGATCCCCTCTCAAGGGCCCCCACGAGGAGCAGCTGACCCTCGAGGCCGACGAGATTGTCGACGCCAGCCAGCTCCCCCCCGGTTAAGCGTGACGGTAGGGGAGATGCATAAGAGCGGCGTGCACAGCCTAGTGTACAATGGCGTATTTGGTTGGATTTGATAGCTTTTTTGTTACCAATACTGGTCTCCATCTAGATCTTTGTTTAAAATGCAAATTTTGACATGTTGATTACTTTTTTTCCCCCTAAACTCGCTAGTCCCAAAAGTCTATTGATTATAGTAGTTATAGCAACTTGCCCTTGTTGACAACGAAGCCCTCGAGCGCGGCTACAATGCTTGTTAATAATTGAAGGGTCGGCAACGACGGGATGATGGAAACTTACCGATGGCAGCCCAGAGTCGGTTCTCAGCTTCGGGGAAGACCAGAGACCTCGGGCCGTAAAACACCTCGTCAGCCACCTCTTCCTGGTGTCGCGGCAGGCAGTGCATGAACTTCCAGCCGTCCTTGGCGCCGCCGCGCTTGGCCAGGTCGTTTGTGATTTGGTAGCCGGCGAAGGCGTCGAGGCGGGCCTTGGTCTCGGCCTCCTGGCCCATGGAGATCCAGGTGTCCGTCACCAGCACGTCGGCGTCCCGGATGGCCTCCTCCGGCACCGTCGTCTCCGTCAGCTTGCCCGGCGAGGCGACGCCCTGCGCGGCGGCGGCGATGACGGCCTTCATGGCGGCCGGGATGCCGTAGCCCTGGGGCGCGGCGACGGCGATGTCGACGCCCATCTTGGTGCAGCCGATGGCGAGGTCGAAGAGCACGTTGTTGCTGTCGCCGACCCAGGCGACCTTGAGGCCCTCGAGGCCGAGGCTGCCGCTGCCGCCCGAGGATGAGGAGGGGAAGGCCTCGTGGATGGTGAGGAAGTCAGCGATTGTCTGCAGCGGGTGGAAGTCCTCGGACAGGGCGTTGATGACGGGCACGCTGGAGCCGGCGGCCAGGCCGGTGACGTCGGAGTGCGGCCCGACGCGGGCGACCATGCACGAAGTCATGGAGGAGATAACTTTTGCCGTGTCATACAGCGACTCGTTGACCTAAGGGGGAGCGTGGATGTTAGCGACGACGGTCTTAAATTTCAGGGTAGGGGGGAGGGATAGGTCGATGGCGGGCAGACATACACCTAGCTGAATGTCATCCTTGCCGAGAAACATGGGGTGGCCGCCGAGCAATGTGACGGCGGCCTCGGTGGACACGCGCGTACGGGTGCTGCGCTTGCTGAACATCATGGCGACGGTCTGGCCGGCCATGCCATCACGCAGCGTGGCCGGCGCGGCGCCCGTCTTGACCTGGGCCTTGCGGGAGGCGCCCTGGCGGACGAGGCTGGCAAACTCGGCAGGCGTGAGGTCGGCGATGGACATGAGATGCCTGGGCGCGGTCGCTGACGATACGGAGCGCTTCTGCAGCTGCAGCAGGCGGGTTGGTGCGCCGCCACCACGGGCGATGCAGCGGATAGGAGCAGAGGCGGCGTTCATGGCTGAGGAAGAGGAAGAAGATTCGAGACGAAGGAGGCGGCGATTGGCGGTTGACGCGTAGGCTCAATTGGGGGAGAATGGGCTATGTGGTCGGAATGAAGGGTGGGTGAGATGAGAGAGGGGGGTTTTGAGCTGTCCTTGCGATGCAAGGAGCTGCAGTGAATCGACGGTCACAGACGAGACATGCAAGCATGCTTATGAGCTGAGACTGTGACTGTTGAGCCGCCGGCGATCGGACAAGGCGGTGGAGCATCAGCGGTGGGCACTAGTTAACTTGGCAGTTCTCACTCACAGCCAGAAGTAGTTGAGCGGGAGTGCAGTACGAAAAGTAGAAAAATTGAAAATACGATGGTTATTTTCTGTTGATAAAATAAAAGAAGAGGTGTCACCTATCATAACAAATCCAGCTGGAAAAGCCGCTGGGAAAATGTGAGCATACTTCAGGCCAAATCAACCCACGCAGTTATGCTGTTTCAGTATAGGCAATAAAAATAGAAAGCAAATTTCGCAATAAATTTTTTAACAATCAACCTTAATGATAGCCCGCAAAAAAGATAAAAAGGAAATGAAATAGAATAAATAGTGTAGTCGTTCGCAACCATCTGGCTTCCGGACACATCCAGAAAGGCACCTGCATTCCCCCAGCAACTTACAAGCCCGTCCACTTCTTGCTGCCCCCAAACACCACAAGATTGCCATTACCACCCGCAGCTTGAGCTCCTTCAAGAGTTGTTGGGTTAGTCTCGACAGATAAACTCGCTTCCGAAAGTGACAACTTACCAGCGCAGCTCTGGTTTGGTCGCGTGCAGTGGTCCACAACCCAGAGAAGACCAGAAGCAACATCACGGCTAAATGTTCTGTCAGTATATCTCACCAGAGTTGTCCGAGAGAGTATGTCCTTCATACCAGTATGAGGAAGCGCCGTTGCTCTTGAGCGAGGTGCCTGTGATGGAGGCGTCACCAGAGTGGCAGAACTCGATGCTCTTGTAGTTGCCTGGAGTCGTGCACCTCTGGGTGCCGAGGTTCTTCAGGTAGTGGTAGCAGGCGATGATGCCGTTGACGTTGGTGTACGCGGCGTCGGCGGGACCGCACTTGCCGACAAAGTTGGCAGAGAAGGCCTCAAGGTCGGCTTGGAAACAGCCGCATTAGCAATAGGCAAGGGTGATGGACAGCAGACGTACCGGGTTCGGGTGGCCCCATGCTGTACAGTTGCTCTGTTGTGAGGCCCAGCTCCTGGAGACTGGGAAGACCAGGACCAGGGACGACCTCGGGGTACTGGATGGTGCCGGCCAGTGCCATGGGCGCAAGGGCCAGAAAATGGACGAGGAGACGGGCGGACATTTTGATCGATGATGTCTTGTAAATTTTGTGTATAGACCTCCGAAAAAGAACTACTCATGTCGACATGATCGGGGTATTTATACCTCTGCGGCTGAAGATTTAACCGGCGATGACGCTTCATGCTGACCGCAGCATCCTTCAACTGGCAAGCCGGACGATGCTACTCTGGACCAGTCTGGGCAATATGAAGCCCATGTGCATTTCTCTTGGCCGTCCGTAGAGGCTGACTTCGGATACTTTCAACGTCCCTCCCATGCGCGGGGATCCTGCATCGTCCCGCCATCTTACTTCCTATTACGGAACGAGGCGGGTACCATTCGGCGTCTTTTGTTCAATTCTTTCGATTAGTCTAGTTATGTTATGTCGGGATCATCAGATTTCATATTCGGAGGTTGCCATTTCGAGTTGAAATTGTCGGGTTGCTGTTTTCAACGTAGCAGCCCGGAGACTTGCGCAGCCTTGTTCGTATGTGCTACATAGGATGGCGTTGAATGCAACGTAGATCGGCATCAGCCAAGGCAGTCATCATTCAAAAAGAGTGGGATTCTCTTGGCAAATGTTGAAAAAGAAAAAGATAAGCTAGCTGGCGAGGCTGGTAATTTGATGGTGTTGAATGTCTCCGGATCTGCAAGACTTGGGCTGCGTGGTCCGACCCCCGAACACCATTCAACAAACTATAAATTGATGAAGGGAAGCCCAGCACTATTCAGAGAGAGAAAACCATAGCTTCCTCAACTCACCTCATAAACCAGTCCAACTTTTCCAGTCCAACATGGCAGCACATATCATCCTCGGCCTTCTCTCCCTCACCACCGCCGCCGCTCCGGCCGGCGCCACGACGGAGCAGCAGCCCGAAGTCATCCCCGGCCCCGGCATGCCCAGCCTCCAAGAGCTTGGCGTTACATCTGCCGAGCTGTACCAGCAAGGTCTTCCCAAACGTACGTCCGCCTCCCTGCATGTTTCTTCCTACCCAACATCTGCGCTAACCTTTGCCCAAAACAGCCGCCGAGCTCAGCGTCCTCTCGGCCAACTTCAACCCCATCTGCGGGCCCAACGAAAGCCGCTACACAAACGTCAACGGCCTCGTCGCGTGCTTCCACTACCTGCAGAAGCTCGGCACCCAGCAGTGCAAGGTGCCGAGCGAGCACTCGGTCTTTTGCCGCGCGGGCGACGCCGTGGTGCTCGGGCAGGCGGCGAACCTGCACGGCGCGTCGTCTTACTGGTAAGGTGTTGTTTGCTGTGTTCTGTTTGGATGATTGCTGACGGAGATTTGCGAAAGCCGTGATGTTGCGACTGGTCTTTTGTACACGATCGACCACTGCACCCGCCCGGACAAGAGCTGCGCTGGTATGTTGTTCTCTCTTCCCCTGTTGAGATTGCGGTTGAGATGACGGAGAGTTGTGCTGACGGGACGGAAATAGGCGCCCAGGCGGCAGGAGGAAATGGAAATTTGATTGTTGTTTCCGGTGACAAGAGAGTCTATGGCTAATTCCGCTTTGACGATTCGTCCACCGAGCTTCAACGTCTGTCTATTAGGATGTGCACCTTCTTGGGAGAGCTGGACCATGCTAGTCTTCCAAACTTATAGTCACAGTCTTGAGCTCACCACGAGACTAGATTGCGATGAAATAGAAGCAGCTTTTACCGTGAATCCTTCCATGGCTTTTCCGCCATGGCTTTTCCGCCATGGCTTTTACGGTGGTGGACATTTAGCAATGTGCGTTGGTTGGTCTCCCTTGTCGTGGCGCTCCCGGAAGCACCGGAGCTTCGCTGGCGGTCCAACTTGGGGCCGGCCAGAAACAGGACTTGTCTCGTCTGTTTGTCCATTTTTGTGTTGAACAGGTAGGGAGGCTGTGAAATTGACGGCAGAATTCATGCTTATCTTAATTTTCTTTCAAAATTACATTGCCGACGAACCATTTGCCAGACTGGATTGCTTGCCCGTACCATACATGATGCGCGTTGTGCCACGCCAAATGAGCTGCGGACAGCAAGGACGCTGTATTTCATATCAAGCCCGAGTGTAGTGAAATAAGTATTCGAAGCTTTCTTACGTTGTCAATGCCCGCTGCCTCGTAGCCGGTGCCCGTGGCTGGCCGCTCAGTGCTGGGCTTGCCTCAAGCAACAGTCGACCACTTCCCCGGTGTAATCGGTGAGATGGAGCACCAGGGGGTAGACATACCGAGAACGGGCACATCTCACCGCAGGATCAACTCCATCCCTCAACCTGTCCGAGCCACGTCAGCAGCGTCGCGGAGATTCCCCCAATGGCTCGGGCCGCCGGAGATTCGCCACTAACGAAGGGGCAGCGGCGGCAAGATCGGAAGCTTCGGATCGGCGACGGCGCCCACTAGGGAGAACCACCAAGTCTTGGCGCCGTAGGGCTGACTGACGACTTGCTCAAAAGATTGAGCTAGAGCGTGCAAAGATCTGGTATGATTGGCCTGATGCTTTTTTTACAGTCTTTGCTCGGCAGTTGAGCTCTACCTGTGTCTGTGCTACGAGTACCACTCCTCATAACGGTTCAACTTATATGCAATGGCTGGCAGAAAATGAATATAAATCCAATCGCTCGAATGCTTCAAGATGGCTAATATGCAAAATATGATTTATGTACCCTTGTGCCCCGCCCTCCCAGTATCGTACAACTACACGCGGCTCTCCGCAACAACCGGTCGGTATCCCCTCCGTCTGCGCGCGGCGCATCGCCTCCGAAACAGCTTCACGCCGAGATACACGCCGACCACGACGCCGACCACGCCGCTGACGATCGACACGACCCAGTGCTTGCGCCCGAGCACGAAAATGTCGACCGGCCAGTCGGCTGCGCGCCCGCCGCGGTGGCTGCTGAAGATGGACCACTCGGGGGCACCGCGCCAGCGGGGCATGGACAGCCGCGTGAGCCAGTCGGCGGCGCGAGGGCCCGTGCGGAACAGCGACTGCTGGCAGTTGTCCCAGTGCCAGCGGTCCCAGGCGGCGGTGAGGAACCAGCGGCCGGTGCCGTAGAGCACGGCGAGGGACGGGAAGACGTACCAGTGCGAGTGCCGCGGGATGGTCTCGGTAACGCTCACCCAGAACGGGTGCTGGGGCGCGCCGCCGAGGACCTTGTCGCTGAGGGTGCCGCGGCGGTGATCGGCGATGAAGGCCGAGTATGGTCGGAGGCTCTCGAAGCTGTTGACGCAGCCCTGTGCTGTGTTAGCTGAGCTGTGCAGAAAAGAACAGACAGAGAAGGACGAGGATCGGCGGGCTGTCTTACAAAATCGAGGTCAATGTAGATGCCGCCGTAATGTCGTAATATAAAATATCGGATCGAATGCTCCCTTTGAATGGGATATCTAAAGTCGTCGTAGGTCTTTATAAACCATGGATATTCGGTTTGGAGAAACTGGCGTGATATGTCTTCTGTCCACAGCTACCAATCACCAATGTTAGCGAGAGCCGGCCTGGACCGCTGCTGCATCCTATGTCTAGCGCACCTTGTACTCCCAGTCGGGGTTCTGGTCCCGACATGACTGCCGCTGCGTCTCCCACTCTGGCAGCAGGGCCGAGTCGTTGCCCACGGGCCGCCAGTTGTGCAGAACCTGGTGGATGAGGCGCGGGACATTCTTGGGCTGGTTCTTCTGAACGCGGAATCGCGCCAGGGCCTGGTCCTGGTTCAGCGGGTAGCCGGCATGCGGAACGAAGAGGCGGAGGAAGCTGCCGACGGCCTGGTAGGAGTTGTAGAGGACGACGATGGCGATGGTGACGAGGAAGAGGACCGAGAGGAATCGACGTCGGCGGCTCATTGTCGGGGGCTCGCAGCAGCCAGTGAATGTCGAGTGCGACCTGGTGTCGCTATGGTGGAGCGAGAGCGCTGTATCGTGAGGGGATTGCGACGGATAGACGACCGAGGAGCGAAGAATGACGAGATGACAAGGAGTGTGGGTGTAAAAAGGATTGACTGGATGTTGGACGGAGGAGCAGAAAAGCCACCGAAGCACGCATAAGGTGCAAAAAGTTTCCCGACGTAAATGGGGGCAGAGAGGAGAGAGGGCCAGGGGGGGGATCATTACCCGTCTCGTGGAACATGACCACACCGGTCAGGGCGTTTGATCTCAGCCTCATCGTGGTAACATGCTGGCAGGCAAGCAGGGCTTCGCACGAGTCGGGCACTCTGACCCAAATTGGGACGAGGCGCGGGGGGGGGTGGCCACGCAATGTGGTGGATCGTCGACAGAAAGGAACAGGGAAAAGCGAGACGCCAATCCGAGCAGCGAAAACAGGCTGCGAGTAATATAATATCAAACTACTGGGCCTATGACCTCTGACCAGCAGATCTTTCCAGCCAATTTTTCGTAACTAGAAGGATACCAGTACAACGCATGCAGGGCCCCCAGTCCGCCCGAGCGCCCCTCGAAAAATGAGGGCTGTGTAACGAACGATGTGAGGCGTTTTCATTGACTTTGCTGTTCTTCGTTCTTTGCCGATCGTCAACGAGGTAGCTAGCGTAGCACTCTCTTGCCGTACAGGGCTGGCAAGGACAGACGACGCCACAAGGTATTACTGGGCTGACATATTTAGTTGTCTTGTGGTTCGCTGAATCGCCAAGTCGGCTTCCTTGAGCGGTCTAGCATCGTTTGAAAGGTGTGTATGCAAGTGGGCGAGGTGGGCGCGGTGGGCGACAAACGGCCAAGTAAAAGGCAGCATGTTCCTTACGAAAAATAGGGGACCATGACGAATGGGGGGATGGCCCCAGTAATAGCCCTATCTTCAGGCACGCTAGACATGGCGCGTGAGGGTCTGGCGTAACTATCTAGAGCCTGGAACGTGGGTAAACTTTGGGGCGTCTGTACAAGTAAATTTGCCGACAATAATTCGTCACTGGTTTGCCTAATCTGAACTAGTTAGTTCTCCTACTAGTTCTGCTACTAGTTCTCCGACTCCTGCGGTACAGCCTGGCTTCGTTTATTATATAATTAATGCTACAGGAAAGACCTGCCTTATGTTGGGAAGTTGAGGTGGTCGGCCGATTCTTCGTGCTGGCACTCCAAATTGTCCTCTCTCAAGCCGGTGGACAGCGCCCTCCAAAGACATGGACAAGAATCCCGATAGGCTTGCATGTGCATTGGATCAGCAGCTGGTCATACAGTAAACTCGAGTCAGTCATGCTGGGAGCGTGCGACTCGGCTCAGCACGGCAGTGGCAATGCAACTAACTATAATATATCGTTAAGAAAATAACCCAAGAAGAGCAGCCAGTCATCGTACAAATAACTGATAGAAAAGTCTGATACACCTCAGCGTCACTTTTACGGGTAGGCAACCGGCGGCCAGTTCTGAGCCGACCCCGCTAAAATCAAAGCGGGTGTTCCAGAAGACAGTGTCTAGGTCACCTGTAACTCTTTTCCCAATGCAACTGCACTCTCCAATTTAGCGTTGACGATAAACTCAGTGCATTCGAGGCACAGTCGCAAGTTGACAGGCCGCCAAGGAAGATCATATCCAAGCGTCGCCTGGCAGGTTTCAATCATATCGTTATTCTAGCCCAACAGACATGCACAGGCAGACGGACACGTAACCCATAATAGTCCATCCAGCCTTGGCATTCGAGTTCGACTGGTAGAGGGCCACGAGTGCCGCCAGCCACCACTCGGAGGGCCCGATTACCCGATTACCCGTCTCACCATTATCAGCACAGAAGCGCATTCCTTCACCTGACAGATGTAAATCTTCTTCATTTCGGGCCCAGCTTCAAATTAAACGGGCATGACCGCGCGAAACAATGGCTGCTCATTTCCTCCACTTCACTGCGCCTCGCCCAGCAAGGCTTGCCGCTTTCCCCCCTTGCCTCTGCGCTTGGTAGTGCTCTGATCGACGCCAGCTCGCCCAACCAGGAGCACAGAGCTCTGACAATCAGGGAGGATGAAGACGCAACCGCCCGGTAGCCGGACCGAGGAAAGCGACAGCAATGGCCCAAGTCTGTTTCGCGCCAGAAAACTCATCTGGCTCCCCCAAAGCCAATAAACAAGCGCCGTCGTAGTCGCGGCCGCAACGTTGCCGATTGCAATCCCCTCCAAGGCCGCGAGCTCGCAGCCATCAATTGTGCACGCGTAGCTGTTCATCGACATGATTGGGACCTGTAATCGGGCAGTTCTTACAGCCCTGAGCAAGCCGTGGTCGGCGCACCGTCTTGGGACTGTTGAACACAACACCCTTCTAGATTCAGTAGGACATGAGCTAGATATTTGAGATGAAGGATATAAACATGCTCAGAGGAGGAATTTGGATGGGGCAAATTGGTAGTTAGACTGCAAGGTCAGAAGATCCGCCAGGAAAGACACCATTTTCTACCCATCACGCAACATCACCGAACCTTGTAAGCACCAGCGCCCTTTCTACTATTTTTGTGTTTGCTCCCTGAGAGGAAAGAAATCGCAGTCGAAACAGAAAGAGTGCGGTGGGTTGGATCCCATTCTTTTCTTTGTGCCTATGATAACGTCTCTCTAGACTCCCGATCAGATCCTTCATCATTTTGACAATTATCAGCTTCGCTACAGACTCTCCCAATGTTATCATCTTCTGCCAAGTTGGCGTGTTCATCATCACTGCGTCACAGGTGTGAGCGCGGGTACCTGGAGACGTAATAGGTAAAACATGGGCCCGGACCGGCCAGCCGGATCAAGGAATACAACAGTCAAGTCGCAGTAGTGTCAGGTTTTTCCTAGCAAAATATTAAGCAAAACAATTCAGCAAGCCTTGACATACTATAGAATTGGAAAACATTCATTCAATTCATACTGCGCTTGTAATGACGGCCACGCCAGTACCAAGCGAGGTACGTACCGGAATCGTCGTCACAAGGGCGCCCCACTCCACTCCCTCTTGATCATCGCATGTGCCGGTTTCATTGCGGCCTCGGACTAGGCTTATCTTGTCATCATCATTTCGTGCCCATCTAGCTGACGACCTTCATCTCCAAACTGCGGCCAACTCACCTCTCCAACCGCGTACACGCACACACCCATCATCCTAGCCATCATGGCTCCCAAAAAGCGCCAAGAGGAGCGGGCCGCCGAGTCCGAGCCTCTCCTCTCTGGCGACCGCGACACCACTACCACCTACGGCTCGCAAACGGCCGCGGCAACGAGCGAGGCCGCCAGCGACGTTCCATCATCGCCATCATCATCCTCGGCGCCCCCTCTCAAGCCGCAACAGAAGAGCAAGCGGCGATGGCCATCCCTCGTCGCCATGGTGCTCCTCGGCAGCGTCTTCATCACTGTCATCGTCCTCGGCTTCCTCGTCCCGCCCGCCGTGCAGACGTACATTGAAAAGGCCGTCGTGCTCGAGCCGACGGGTCTCTCGCTCGACTCCATCAGCTTCACCGGCATCCGCGCCCGCGTCCAGGGCAACTTCCGTATGGAACCCGCCCGCGTCGAGGACCCCACCGCGCGCCGCATCGGCCGCATCGCGATGCGGGTCATGCGCAGCGTCGCCGCCGAGCAGACGCACATCAAGCTCTACGTCCCCGGCTACGGCGACGCCATGGTTGGATCCGCCGTCGTGCCCCCGATCGACCTCAACCTCATCGACGGCCAAAACACCTTCATCGACGTCGTCACCGACATGAAGCTCGGCGACAACGCGAGCATCAAGAAGATTGTCAACGACTGGCTCACCGGCAAGATTAGCGAGCTCGAGGTCAAGACGGCCACCGCCCTGCAGCTCAAGTCGGGTTTCATACCCCTCGGAACTCATGATGTTGTGGAATCCATGGTTTTAGAAGGTCAATCTCTCTACGACACATTTTCTTCCCTGTACTTTGGCGAAAAGTCCATTAGCTAGATACCTACCCTTTATTGCTTTATTTTTACATTTATCCCAGTTGTTTTTAATTACGCTACTCATTTCATAACTCGCCTTCTTTGCTCAGTTTGCTGACTGTTTTGCAGCCAAAGATGCTCCTTCAATGCCCGAATACAGCATTCAGCACCTCAACTTTCACCAAGTCCCTCTGGGCCATGGCGATGGTCAGGGCATCGGCGCAAATGTCTCAGTCACCGTGCAGAATGAATACCCCCTCTCGTTGACCGTGCCCCGCGTCGGCTTCGAGGTCCTCATCTCCGGATGCACGCCCGACGATCCTAAGATTACCGTCGGCACCGCTACGTCCAGCATCATCCAAGTGAAGCCAAACACTGACATCATCGCCGAGGCGTCCGGCTTGATCAGCAAGCTGCCGCAGAAGCTCACGCAGGCTTGTCCCGTTTCCGAGCTGTCACCACTTGATGAATTCATCAAGCACTACCTCGGGGGCGGGAATGGTCAGATCTTTGTGCGTGGCAAGCAGCCCAGCGATTCCGAGCTTCCCGACTGGCTGGGCGATATTTTGGCTAGCGTCACCGTCCCCATTGACTTTCCTGGAAGTTCCTTCGATAACTTGCTTCGCAACTTTTCTCTGACTGATGTCGACTTTTCACTTCCCAGCCCGTTCGAGCCGCAGGGCAAGCCTCGTGTATCTGGCACCGTTGTCGCCGTCGCAGCTCTGCCAGAGGGTGTTGATGTGGAGCTGGGAGTACAGAGCCTCAAGTCGCAGGGCAATCTGTTCTACAAGGATAAAAAGTTTGGCGAGCTTAACCTGCGCAAGTGGCAAAAGGCCTCGTCTCGCAAGCTCGATTCCGACGCGAAAGAAGTGCTACTCGAGATCAAGTCGCGCGTCGATAACGCACCGATCGACATTACCGACAACGACGTCTTTTCATCCCTCGCAAGCGAATACCTCTTTGGCTCCGACAATGTTATTGTCCATGCCCGTGCAAAGCTGGACGTCAAGGTTGACACCGTCCTCGGTCCTCTGGTCATCAAGGACGTCCCCGCCGAGGGGCAAGTTCCCGTCAACGGTCCGTCATCCAACTGGTAACCCGCCTTTGCCGTTTCCTTGTCCACACTCTCGTAGCAAATGCGTCGTGACGATCCGGTCGTGACGCCCCACCGGGCTGCGAAACGGACACTGACGACAATGCAGGGCTTCCGGGGGACCTTTTTAGCCAATTCAAACCGCGTGTCGGGGACATTTGGGTCCGCAACACAACTTCGACTGCTGTGAGACTGGAGTGCGTTGTCGACTTTACAAACCCCACGCCTTACAAAGCAACGGTTCCCTACCTTAATCTGCATGTTGTCGCGGGCGACGACATCCTGGCCGACGTCACCGTGCAGGATCTGTTGGTAGGCAAAGGCAACGTCACCAATGTCACTGTTAGCGCTTCCTGGAACCCAACGGGCCTCGGTGGCGAAAGGAGCCGTGACGCTGGACGCAAGCTCATCTCCGATTACCTCTCTGGCAAGAATACCAACATCACGATACGCTCCCATCGCGGTAGTCTGCCCAACCTACCAGACCTAGGCGAAGCCCTCTCACGGCTGAATCTGACCCTTCCGACACCCCGCCTCGAGCTCCCCGGCGGCGACGGGAGTCGGCATGACAACACCTCCTCCATGCCCGGCTTCGTCCGCGAAGCCTTCTTCCACCTGCTAACCTCGTCGGCGACCTTTGTCCTCGCCTCGCCGCTGCCCCGGAACACGATCCACATTGAGCGCATCGACGCCACAGCCCTCTACAATCACACCGAACCCGTGGCGCGCATTGAGCACTCCCAGGTCTTTGACGTGCCCCCTGGCCTTTCCGAAACACCCCGGCTGCCGGTGAGCTGGTTACGCGGCGGCGGAAAACTTGGTTACGATCGCCTACGCGAGGCCCTTGGCGGGTCGCTGCGTCTCGACGCACAAGCGCATGTTACGGTGCGGCTGGGCAACTGGGTCGAGACGCTGCGGTACGAGGGTCGTGGAATCGGCGCCAAGGTGCGGCTCTGATGACTCGATATCTATCATGATGTCTTTTCTTTCCTTGCTGTTGATTTTCCTTGTTTTTTTTTCTCCCTTTGGCAAGCGAGTTCTGTTTACACGGCTGAGATGATGGGCGTTTTCTTTTGCGGACTCTTTGGTCAAGAACAGAACACTTCGCGGCAATTTCCTGTTTCGCGTTATCACTAGACTCTTGTTAATTTAGACCCCTCTATCTCAATAGGGCAGAAACGCACATTTCTTGAATATATGACGATAGATACTTTCCACTCTCGTCTCGTCCGTCAGCCCACGCGACGACTATGATCGGCAAGTTGCGTTAGGCGTTAATACGGGTGTGCTTGGTTCCCGCATGGTGTGATGCATGCGTCGCAGAATATGGTCCAGTGTAGGCTAGAGCTCGACGTGTTTCGTCTTGTCTACCCCAAATGCCGGGCATAACGCAGTGAAGCACATGAAACCCGCTGGAGTCAAGCTTCATGGGAGACAAGGAATTTAGGCGGCATGTAAAACGTCGAGGCGTTAAGGCAACCTGATATAGCCTAAGCGCATAAAGTGAACTCGGTCAATATCTACCTGATAGCCGACCTTGCATTTTCAACCTGTTTTAGATGGCAGTCTCTAGGTTCATGCAAAGCATGTCTATGCTGATAATACATGTATTGTGATGCTTTTATTTAGCTGGCTTGATCCCCGTGGACGGCCAAGGAATTTTGCCATCTCTCTCTTGGTACCTGCTACGCTTCTCGACGCGCCTATACCTTTAGTTACACATTCAGCCATTCAGTATGAGGTTTACTCCTGCTGCTACGACTGCCTTTGCGGCCTTGACTTCTCTCTGCGCTGCCTTGCCTACTTCAGGTCAGTCTCCAAGAACTCCCCGACGCGATTCACTTTTAGTCTACACAAAAGTTTACCTCCGAGGAGGAAGAAATAGTGCTGACGCTTACAAGCTGGCGGTAGTGGACTGGTTACCGCCGCGGTCGACCTGGGTCCCCGTGCGGGCAACGACATCGCCGACAGCGCGGCTGGGCTCGCCAACAGCATCCAGGGCGGCAACGGTGGCGACATCGCGGACAGTGCGTTGGGACTTGCTTCTAGCATCGTTGGAAGTATCTTCAATAAGAAGGAAAATTAAATACACGGTCGCATCTTTTATCTCTTTGTTCAACGTATCTCCTGTTCTAACTGCGCTGTGGTGTCATCTCTTGCCTAATCGAATCAATCAACAGGGGTATAGTTCAACAACAAAATTGTCCCACTACAGACCTATCGTGCTTTGTAAAACAGTATGCTTCGGACGAGAAGAGCTATGCGACGCCTGGAACTGAGTTTGCTTTGCAGCTCGTCTTTTGTAAGCTTGCGCGTCTACGATATTACCCTACACCTAGGCGCGACAGGATATTGCTGTTGCACGAATGCTTGGTAGTATTGGGAGTTGATCATGGATGTGTTTCAGCTGGAGGTATTGCAGACCCAATGTGGAGGGGCTTGCACAATGAGTATTTGGCCCTGTGTTGCCATGATGTTCATTTCCATGAGGTGGGTGAGGACAAGGCGGTGACTTTGGCCTGGGTGCTTGGCGATCAGCTGGGCGGCGCTACTGCAGGCTTTGGTGGCCAGCAGCCGGGTTAAATACGAAGAGCAGGGAGAGGTTCATGAGGTCGAGCTGGGATGTCTTGGGTCGTCGTCATGGCGGGCCAATAAATGGGATGTGGTGTCGCACGGCAGAGGGACGAGGCGCGGTGTGATGAGGGCGGGAGGATTAGGCCTGGACGGCTGGAGGGGAAGGGGGGTTCATTGTACAGACGACCAGCTGGCGGCGGCAAGGATGATGGTAGTACTTGTACTTGATGGTGTATGGTTTCCATTGTTTGGATAGTTGTTGTTGTTGATGACCATCGACTTTGGCAGCCGCCAAGAGTACGGCTTCCTCTTGGGTGATAAATGACCCCCGATTTGCAAGATTAGTTACTACAAACTGGTATCGTCAACGTGGTGGGGATGCCGAGTTGGCCGAAAGCGGAAGACCCTGGTCCTGAGGCTGCAGCCTGGCAGGGTGAATGTCCATTATAAGTTTGGGCCGTGCACCGTAAGTAAACACCTGTACAGTCAACACAGTATTCCGTACTCCGTAGTTACTGGCCGATCAAATCAACAAGGATTCCCGACCAAAATAAAATGGGCACGATAAATTGCTAAAACAAAACAGAATAGATGAAATAGATGCAATGGATAGAAAAAGACGAAAAAAAAAAAACAAAGGCCAGAAGGGATAGAAATATTTTGATGCGGAGTGGCTAGAGTGAATGGTGTTGGCGTTGCTGTGCGTGCGCAAGCCGCGCATGGGATGCGATGCGGCAGAGGCAGCAGCCGCCCATAGGACGACCGATGTGAGTGTTTTCCCGATCATTTTTGGTCCTCGCTTCGCTCGATGTCGGGGGCGGTTGAACGAGTAGCAGAGTAGAAGGGGTTGGATAAGGGCGATGCGTGTTTTTTTAAGAAAAACCTTGGTTTATCGGCCAACAAGAAAAACGACAAAGACACCGTTGGAAGACACCAGGGAAATAATATAGACGGGCTGTCAGTAGCGGCGGACCGGGAGGGTGGCCAGTTGAGAATAACGTATGTATGTATGTATGTCACCTGCGAACTACCTACAGAACATAGAGGACATATGCTTTTGAACTTGCCTTTCGGCCAACACAGCCCGTTGACAAGGTCATTATGCGTAATGCCGACAGCTGCTCATGAGAGATGTTGGCGATAAAGAGCGTCTTCATCTTAATCCATAGAAAAAGAAACTAAATACCAGGCAAAGTCTTGGCAGATGGCTCGACTTTTGGTGGATTTGGAGCCTAATAAAGCCCGGCCCGCTGGAGACGCCCAAAAGGCTGGCAGCTAATTACCTGTGGATTACGGTGGTGCTGATGAACCTTGTCCGCATTCTGAGTTTCTGACAGTGGTCGCTCCTCCCCACTGGCGGCGGGCCTCAACGGCAACACTCTTTTCTTTTCTTCCCGTTGTCTCACGTCCGCTTGCGCTGCGCAAAGATCACGCGCTGTCTACTTTCTGTGCGACGCACTCGTTGTGCAATTCATCTTGCCGCATTTATATTCAATCAGCTACTATTTTCCCGCGCCAACTCACTTTCCCAATCCATCCCCATTCACCACGTTCGCTACCCAGCCCTTCGGGTCCTGCCTCAACCGCCATTGCGCTGATCGACAAACGCTGTCGCACCCGACCCTGCCGACGCCAATCTCTGCAGATTTTCTTTTAATTCTTTTTGTTCCTTTATCTTCCGATTATTAACATCGCTACCGAATACGCCCTGCCGATAGAGGCCCCGAGGGGCGCCGCCGCTCTAGTTCCCGTGGCGTCTTCAACCCGGTGTGCCATACGCCATATCCACATACCGCGCCCTCCTTCGAGATATAAGCAAGGTCGACGAGATAAACAAGAAAGACAAAACAAACGAGGCGGAAGAGGCGGAAAAAGTACACGAGACAGATTCGACAGTCAAGCATGGTTGACGACGCTCAATAATGCACTTTGCGACCAAGGCTTGCCCCCATATTCTGCTGCCCATCGCCCGCCGCCATGAGGGTCGCCATTCGTGAGCAGCTGGCCATCCTCGTCATCTTCGTTGTCCTCGCATGCTTGATTGCCGTCTCCGTTCCCACCTGGAGCTTTGTTTACAACTTTGTCGTCGGTGTCGAGACCTCCAGCCTCGCCCTCACGGCCTCGCTCAAGGCCACCCGCATCAGCTCCGAGATCAACCTGCTCCTCATCATCTGCCAGTCCGTTGCCAGCCGCCTCCTCCTCCAGGAGGCCTTTGTCGACTTTTACAATGGAAACGCCACCACCAATCCCTTCGACTCGGCCCGCAAAGACATTACCAGTGCCATGACTAATAGCCAGGTCTCTGGCCTGCTCCAAGCGCGCATTTATTCTCGAAACATCACTGGTGCTGCTGATAAAGGCCTCCTCAACGTCACCGCCGCCGGCATAGGCAATCAGGAACGGAACATTGCTCTCCCCTATCTTACACCAGACGGCCAACGCGCAAACCTCAGCGATACCCAATGGGGGTACCCTCCCGATCTCTATCCCAACATCACCTACCTGGCTACAGGTAATCCCGTCAACGGCCTTCCGGACACACAAGCCTGGATAGCGGATGCTTTCCCAAACGTTAGAATCAGCGACAAAGGAGGCCTGCTCCTGGGTCCTCTCATAGTAAATGAGACTTACGCCCTTATGTCCCTGACCATCCCCGTTCGATCTAATTATAATTCGCGATACTTTCTTGGCTACATGACACTTGTTGTGTCCGCAACCTCTCTTCTCGAGGTCCAGACCTCTCGCGAAGGCTTGGATAAATCGGGCATGGTCCTGATTGTTGGTCCCGCCCACGCCTCCAACAAGTTCTCTGGGACCACGACGCCCAACAATGGCTCCCAATCCCCTGAAAAGTTCGCTCTAGGCGCGGTCAAGGCACATTTCGTGCTGCCACCCATAACCCCTCAGGGGCAAGCTGACAGGCATGGAAATCGAGACTACGAGAGCGGTAAATACACAAACACCGCCTTCAGCCTTTCGCAGTACGAATCCGTACTCGATGTATACTACAATAATGCCACCCAGCTCAACAATGCAACCGCCGACTTGTCCACCACAAACGAGCAGGGCATCCCTGTAGCCGTCGGTATTGCCCGTCCCCAGTCTGACCTCGTCAACTGGGCCGTGGTCGTGGAAAAGGCGAGGTCCGAAGCATATCAGCCAATATCCAAACTTCGGCTGATTCTTCTCGCCTGCTCCTTTGGAACCGCAGGCCTTATTCTTATCCTCGTCATCCCCTGTGCCCATTTGGGTGTCAGGCCCATCCGTCGTCTCAAAGAGGCTACCGAGAAGTCTATTCGGCCTCCAGGTTACGAGGATGAATTTGAAGTGAGCGATGGTGACGGACCAAGCTCCGGCGCGACTCGAACCACAACGTCCAGCAAAGGCCGATTTTTTGCTCCTTTACGGCGCAGATTTAGGAAAAAGAAGAAGCCATTGACTGCAGCCGAGATTGAGGCCCACCGACGAGTCTTCAGGATTCCTGGACGAGTAGAGCAAGGAAAGCACTTTGTGACCGACGAACTCACTGAGCTCACCCAGACATACAACAGTATGACTGATGAACTTTTAAAGCAGTACACGATCCTGGAAGACAAGGTGGCTGAACGCACGCATCAGCTTGAGATTAGTAAAAAAGCTGCCGAGGCTGCCAACGAGAGCAAGACGCTCTTCATCGCCAACATCTCTCATGAGCTCAAGACGCCCCTCAACGGAATCATGGGTATATGTGCCGTCTGTATGGAGGATGACGATCTTAACCGCATCAGATCATCGTTACGGACTGTGTATAAGTCGGGAGACCTGCTGCTACATCTCCTTGAAGATTTGCTGAGCTTCTCCAAGAATCAAATCAGCCACCAAGTCAGCCTCGAGCGAAGAGAATTCCGCCTCGGGGATATTAAGACACAGATTGCGTCGATCTTTGACAAACAAGCGAGGGAAAACAAGATCCAGCTCTCTGTTGATTATCTCTCATTTGATAGTTTGCAAGGGCCAGCAGAAGCGCTGCATCGCAGCCCAGACGAACGGTTACCAGCTTTGGGGCCACCTGGCATGGGCCGGCTGAAGGATGCGTACCTCATGGGTGATCACCACCGCATTCTGCAAGTTATCATCAACTTGGTGGGCAACAGTGTCAAGTTCACCCCAGTGGGCGGCAAAGTGGCGCTGCGCATACGCTGCCTGGGCGAGGTCGAACAGACCAGTAGTGATGAGCTTAGCAGAAACTCGTCTCTCTCTCGGTCTCCGTCTGTTGCGCAGGCCTTGCGCACTCGAACGCGCGGCAACTCCAGCTCCGTTCACTCCAGCCATTCAGCAACAGCAACAGCAACGGCTGTGAAGGACGGAACCGCCCTTGAGATTAACCCCATGGAGCCCAAGGTGACTCCGCGTGTCTCTGTGCGCGAGCGGTCCGTATCACCACCGCCGATCAAGTACAAATCTTTCATCTTCGAGTTCGAGGTGCAAGATTCTGGGCACGGCATTCCGGAACACATGCAGACCAAAATCTTCGAGCCGTTTGTTCAAGGCGATTCTGGCCTGAATAAGAAGTTTGGCGGCACAGGCTTAGGGCTGAGCATCTGCGCTCAGCTTGTTAAGCTCATGGGTGGTACCATCGGCGTCAAGAGCGCACCCGAGCAAGGCTCTATCTTTACCATGCGGATACCGCTTGAGTATGTCAAGGACCGTACTCCGAGCACGGCCTCGTCGAGCATCCGATCTCGCTCTGCCAGCGTGGATGAGACACAGCGTAAGTCACTCACGAGTATGACGGTCAGCAACGGCACTTCAAGCGCCAGCCATAGCGACCAAAAGCACAGCAGCAGTGGTGGTAGCGCCGGTAACACCGCCAACCACCTTCTCGAAAATAAGCCGCGCCTCGTCGGCCTAAGCGTGCCGTTCTTCACCACGAATGAGTCACCTCACACCGATGCTAGCAAGAACTTTGGCACACGCGGCGCGCGTAGCACGGGTAGTAGCAAGCTCAAGGTTCTAGTAGCCGATGATAACGCGACAAACATTGAGGTCGTCAGCCGCATGCTCAAGCTCGAAGACGTCTACGACGTGACGGTGGCCAAGGACGGGCAAGAGGCGTACGAGCTGGTCAAGGAGAGCATGTCGGGGTCGCCGCAGGCTCAGCAGAAGCAGTTTGACGTCATCTTCATGGACGTGCAGATGCCTAATGTCAATGGCCTCGAGTCGACGCGCCTCATCCGCAAGATGGGCTATGTCGCGCCGATTGTCGCCTTGACGGCCTTTTCCGAGGAGAGCAACGTTCAGGAATGCATGGCGTCGGGCATGAACGAGTTCCTGAGCAAGCCCATACGGCGGCCAGCGCTGAAAAAGGTCCTCACAAAGATCTCGACCATTGAGGAAGAGGACCTGACGTTGCAGCCACCGCCGACGCCGCCACAGGGACTGCAGGTTTCGCCCCCGCCGACGCCCCCGACGACAGGTGGTGACGAGGTCAACGGCCTCGTGGACGAGGAGAAGACGAAGGCGGCCTGAGAGTTTTGGCCTGGATTCGTCCGCTCCCTGAAGAAATAACTCTCGCAGTCCCAGGAAGGGCAAGGAACTGTATAACTTGACCGCACATGTAAGCTGTTGAAGTAATTAAAAAGCTGTACATTGATTGTTAGACTAAGCAAAAAGCGATGGCGTTTTCTTTCTGTCTTTTCGTTACTTTTATTTTATATCAGCTTCAAAACTTTTTTTTTTTTAGAAGGTAGGTTGGTCTTTTCAATGGCAGGCCTTTTTCAATGGCAGGCCTTTTGGATATTCAGTTGTTCTTCCTTTCCTTCTTACACATGTACATGTATATATACAGACACATTCAGCAACAGGGCTCATAGAGCAAAAACGTCACACAGCGGCCACTCATGAGATGACTACTATAGTACAATGCAGCTCATATTGACTTTCTGGGCGACCACTTACCATAACTCCTGGAAGATTCGGTGAGCTTCTCCAAGAACCAATCAGCCGCTCAGGCTAGAGCGACGAGTACTCTGCATAGAGGTAACTAGATTTCTTTGTCTTATCTGTTTTAATCCCTTTTAAAGAGCCATAATGCAAACCGGCCGTACGCTAAGAATGCATGCCCAAGGGAGAGAGAGGTTCGTGGCGTGTTTAGAGTTCCACTGAAGCACAATCGCCAGGCCCCACCATCGACGTCGAGCAAGTATAATTGCATCGCCAGAACCGCACGACTTTCAACAAAGCATCGCCCAGTATACTCCCAAAAACAAGTCATAATTGGCTCATAGCATCTCAATTGAGGGACGAGAGTCTTCCAAACCGCTTCTAGAATTCAGCGCTGCGGCCAGTCGCCGTGGACACTGCCGCGATGAGCCCTCACCAGCGAGAGTCGCACTCATCCGCGCCGTTTTCCCGGCACGGCAACCACAAACTGTCGTTGCATCACGCCCGAGGACCCGTCTCTTTCCTCCATCCAACGCGAGGACTGCTGCGGACCGCGCCGGAAACGCCGCCCTCCCCTGAAGACGCTGCCGACGCTGCCGACGCTGCCGGGACGCGCGTCGGCAAACACGACCAAGCGGCGGCCTCGGCGCTGCCGATCAAGCAACCGCCTGAAGTCGCCGGGGTTCACTTCCTGTGGCGGTCGAGAGACAACCGCAAGGGACGCCATCCGCTGCGCGTTCAGAGGCAGCCTCAAGGAGGTGGCGTGGCCCTGCCGCGGCGGTCGTCGCACCCCAAGGAGGTGTTGAGGGGCGTCGTTGGCACGTTTACGCAATATCCCGTGTGGGACATATCCTGGCTGGTGGCTTTCATCTTCACTTGGGGTAGTGTAGTCTGGGTTGTCAATGCAAGTCTTTTCTTGTACTGGGCGAGAACGAGGACCAATGGCTCTTTGCTGACACAGATTGGTTGCAGGGCTTCTTTTCTTGGCTGCCACTCGTGCGGCCGTCCACGGGGTTTCCAAGCGAGAGCGACTACGGCGGCGGCATCACCGCCTTCATCGGGGCCATCCTGTTCTTCGAGGTCGGCTCGGTGCTTCTCGTCCTCGAGGCCATCAACGCCAACGACGCGGACTGCTTCGGCTGGGCTGTCGAGACGCTGGTCGACCAGCACCACACGCGGGCCGTGACCTTTGTCGCCGACGCGGAGCTCTGTCGCCACCACCACCAAAACAAACACAACCTCGTCGGGAAACCGCGGCGCCATCTGCTAGCCAGCAGCGCGGATGTCGAATCCACAACCACCACCAAGGCGAGGAGGCGCTGGCAGTGGTGCCCGTCCTGGCAGGACATCCGCCACCGCCACATCTATGAGCTGGGCTTCCTCGCCGCCGTCGCGCAGTTCTCCGGCGCCACCATCTTCGGCATCGCAGGCTTCACCGCGCTGCCGGGCATCGCGGAGCACATACAGGCGCCGCAGTGGCACCTCAACGTCGCGTACTGGATCCCCCAGGTGGTCGGCGGCTGCGGCTTCATCGCCAGCGGCCTGCTCTACATGCTCGAGACGCAGGAGCGCTGGTGGCAGCCGGCGCCGCGGCTGCTTGGGTGGCATATCGCTTTCTGGAATCTGATCGGCGCTTTTGGATTTACGCTCTGCGGCGCGCTGGGCATGGCGTACGGCAACACGGGGGCGCAGTACCAGGCGGCGCTGGCGACCTTTTGGTGAGTCCTCCCCGAAGCGGTGAGACGCTTTACAATCTTGAAGTGCGCAGAGAGAGAGAGAGAGAGGCTAATGACTTTATCATTTGGAAATTCAGGGGCTCCTGGGCATTTCTAATCGGCAGCTACCTGCAGCTGTACGAGAGCCTGAACAAGCACCCCGTCGAGGAGGTCAAGGCAACCGCCGATAAGGAGGCGTCGCCTTGAACAACGGCAGGGGTGGGCGTGAGACAATGCCCGTCAGAATACGAGTGTAGAATAAGCCTTGCAACAATCCAAGTGGTCGTAATGGTGTCCTATTCGACCAGTGGACCGTCGCCTTCCGCATGAAGCCGCGTTGTGCCACCGCACGCTTCACTGCAGTGCGACAAAGAATCACCCACAAAGAGGCAACACCCGCAGACCGAAAGTTGGTCCAGTACGCGGCCGCTCCTCAACGCGCGCCTTTTGACCAATTTATATAAGGCAGCAATTTTCCAGTTGCAGTTGAGAGTGAATTCCTTCTCCCTGCAGTATTTCTTATATGCACAGGGTACTCTTTTACCAACGCGACAGTTCTCACGCAAAAGCAAATCGCAAGAACAGTCACGAGCGTATAGTTCTCGAGACACAGATCTTCTAGACGAAAACAAGGTTCCTTCGCTAAGAAGAAAAGAGAAACAGGAAACGCGGGTATATCCTCTTCCAACTGTGGGAGAAAAGGAAACGAAAAACCCCCTTGCCGCAAAACGCACGACAGGCATGATGCAACAACTCCGCGGGGAGCGAATCGTTACAACAGCCGGACCCGCCACGCCGGACAGTCCCCGGCCGCGGCCGGACAAGGTCTCACTGTCCTCGTCCCGGCCGTGGAGTCGGTACCCACCCCGTACCGCCGAGACTCGTCACGCTCGTCACGGATACCGAACCCCCTTGCATCGTCGCCCGCGCAAGCCGGCGCTCGTCCGCAAGCAGGTGTCCTTCCACGGCGTGCCCAGTACTAGCAGCGTGAGTGGCGGCCTGCACGTCACGGGGCCGGCGCGCGAGCGCCGCCGGCAGCAGCGTCTGCGTGCCGCGCACTTCAAGGGCTGGGCAGGTGCGTTGCGAGCGCGCGTGAGTGCAGCGTGGGGCGGCTCAAAGTCTCCCTTGCCGGTCATGGTTGACGCCGGTGGTGGTGGTTGTGGTGGCGCGTCAAGCCGCATCGCACCGCGGGGCTCGATACACATGCATGTGCAGGGTGCGGAGGGTGCGGTCAGCGCGGTGCACCTCGGCGTTGAGAGGTCGCCGGCGGCGGATTCGAGTCCTAGAAGAAAGGAGGCAGCAGCTACTTTGGGGCCCGACGCGGATACCGGCACCGACATCCCCGACCGCGCGCACGCACACCGACGCTCGGCACAGCCACGCGTACCGGGATCGAGACCAGAAGAGCTCCCCCCCCCCCGCCGGTGCCTCGCCCACTGCGCGGCGGCGGCTGAAACGACCCGCCATGCCCTCCCCCGCGGCGCAAGTACACGCCGCGGTGGCAGCCGCGCGCTTGGACGCTGGCAGCAGCAGCAGCAGCAGCAGCAGCAGCAGCAGCAGCAGCAGCAGCAGCAGCAGCCGCTGCCGTCCAGACCAAGCGACGGCCCTCGGCGGCGTTCGGAGCGTCCGGCAGCCTCGTGCGAGATGGAGCCGCTGATTGACCACGTGGGCGAGGAGACTGAGGGGCGGGGGGCGAAGCGCCGGTACTGGGTTTGAGCTGCACCAGCGTCATGGGGTTGTGTTGTGGGCGTATGTGCACGTGTATGTGTGTCTCTTTTCACATGATACCTGGGTATGGCTAAACACAAAATGGGGGTTTCCTCATGTTGGTGTATACATGCAGGATCGGGGACTGACAAAAGGGGCGTGGGTAATGATGGATTGAGACGGAGTCTTCTGTTTGGCGGGTATTATCTAAAGCCGATGACGCAACGTCACTGTATGATAGTTTTTTTAGAGTACATATAACCCTAGGGAATCGGGGGTCTCGATGAAAATTTCACATCTCACCCTCCACCTAGAAGCTTGGATTTTTTTTCTCTTTGCTGCATTCCTTTGCCACCGTCTCACCCCAAACGGACACCCGCCTCCTTGCGCTTCTTAAGCTGCTGCGCCGTGGCCCTGCTCATGCCCGCGCTCTGGCTGGCGTCGAACATGCTCTGGGCCTCCCGCCGCCGGTCCTCCTCCATCTTCTTGAGCAGCTTCTGCTGCTTCATGTTGCCGCTGGACTTGCCGTGGAAGTGGTGGCTGAGGTGCTTGAAGGCGTCCTTGGTGTCGAGGTCGCGGCCGAGCTCGTCGCGGTACTTGAGCGCCACGGTGGGTTGGTAGCTGGCGGCGAAGAGCTCCGCGACGCGCCGCGACTGCTGCTGGTCGCGCCACTGGTTCTGCTGCCGCGCGTACTCCTCGCGCTCGCGCACGGACATGCGGTCCAGCTTGCCGCTGGCGCGGTCGCGCTCGCGCTGCCGCCGCGTCTCCGCGTCGAGCTCCTCCTCGAGACGCCGCTTCTGCGCGAGGAAGTCTTGTCGCCCGCGGAAGGCGGCGTGCTCCTCGTCGCCCTTGGAGGCCTCGACGAGGCCGCGCTCGCGGAGCAGGGAGAGGGCGGCGCCCATGCCGCTGCCGACCATCTTCTCCTCTTCCTCGGCCTGGTCTTGCTGTTCCTGGGGTTCTGGGTATTCTGTCTCATGAACCTGCGCGTCGTCCAGGTCCTCCATGACATGGTCTTCGCCATGCTCCTCGGGCTTCGCTTTTCGCTTTGGTGAGGGGCTTCGCTTTGGTTTGCGGACGACTTCTTCGGGAGCGGCCAGACCAGAGACAAACTCAGACACAGCTCCAATAACGAGACCACCATCTTGTTGAGCTTCGAGACCATCCTCCTGGTCCCCTTGCTCCTTCAGCATCTTTGCTAGGTCTTCTGGGCGGATCTTCTTCCGCTTCTTGAGCGCGTTTCTTCTTTGTGTCGCTAGTGACGCTTGCAGGTCGTCGTCGTCGACGAAGGTGTCCGATACTGACTTTGGCTTCTTGCGGATGCCGTCTTTGCTGTCCACGTCCATCTCGTTATCTGCTTCAGGGACAGGCTCTGACGGGAAGATGTCGTCCTCGTCTTGTTGTTTTTGTCTGGTTTGCTTGGACTTCTTCTTCTTGGGTTTCTTGATTTTTATTTGCGAGGCGTCGAGGTAGTCGGATGAGGGCTGTGTTCCGTCACCTGCGCAACAGTTAGAAACATTGCTGTATAAATTCAGACTGGCCATACGTACCAACGATATCGTCCAGGGAGACGTTCTGCTGCGTCTTCTTTGCGGCTGGCGCACTGAGAATGTCTGCTAGCTCGGCGTTCATGCCCGTTTCATCGAGCGTGAAGCGCTTCCTCTTCTTGCCAGAGATTTCTTCGTCGTATTGCGCAAGGATGCCGCTGGATTCCTCGCCATCCATGGGATTGTAGCCAGGACGCTGCTTCAGCACATCCAGCTTATCGTTTAGACTCTCCTGCTCGCGGACGGCCACGTTCTCCAGCTCATCCTCTTCGTCATTGGCATCAATCGCCGCGTCCTTCAACGTCAGGATCTGCTCGTCGCCGTCGAGGAACGCCGACATGTCGTGGCCGACCTTGATGCCGGCCAGGTCCTTGGACGTGTACTGCACGGCCGCCGCCGCCGCCGCCTCCGCTACCGCCAGCTCCGCCTCAAGCTTGCGCGCCTTGTCAATCTTCTTCTGGCGCTTCTTCTGGCCGGTCAGCCACGCGCGCGCGTCGGCGGCGTCGGCGGCGTCGGCCTCGCCCAGACCCTTGCCGTCGAGGACGATGTTGCGCTGGGCCAGCTCGCGCGCCCTCCTGGTGGCGGCGGCCCTTTGCTCGCGCCGCCGCTTGTTGGCCTCGTCGTCGAGGTACTTCTTGTAGTTGTCGCCGCCCTCGGCCTCGCGGGTCTCGAGCGTGCTGCCGCGCTCTTCGTCCGGTTCGGAGTCCGAGTCGCTGGCCACTTCCGCACCCGGGACGGGCAGAGGCTTCATGCCCAGCGACACACGTATGCGATTCGTCTCTTCTATCGTCGCGGCGTCCATCTTGGCGAGGTCTGATGATGCCAGCTCAAAATTTGGAGGGATGTATTTGGGGGCTGTTGCCTTGTAAGTCATAGCGCTGCGACTAACCTACAGCGCCATCTTGTTAGTGGACTTCCAGAAAAAGTTTAGCCGCAACTCTTCCGCCATGGCACGTGACGGACCCTCAATTTTTCGATACGTCCATAAAGGCCCGCCAAAATTTCTGCTTCTTCTTCTTTCTTTCTTTTCCTTCTTCACGGATCTGTGCCCTTCGTCCTCTGCTTCGTGCGGAGTTGATGTCGTGCAGCTCGATAACTCATGGAGCCATCAACTTGTTATGATGTCAATTTTCCTATCGACAGGTCCCAGAATGATCGGGGGTAATGGTTGCACTGCTCGTCGTCCTCCGTGGCGGCTGATGCGGTGATGACGGCCATGCTCCCAGAGCGTTATATTCTAAACCATTGTCCTAGGTCGTCGACCGATGCGGATGAGGCAAACCATACGTCTTACATATCTTAGCGAGCGACGAGATTGCGATTCGAGGTGGGATACCTGATTGAGGGGGGTGTTGTCAAGGAGAAGTCCCCCTCGACTTTTGTTTGGGATGTGGATGCTTTGCGCATTGGATAAGCGATGCACATGTGCTAGCGAGCGGAATCGTAGACTTTGTTTGATGCCCCTATGTGTAGACCTGAACCACCCAGTTGCGCCTTTTGCTGCCGAAATGTTGATACCGCCCAATCTCCAAGGCAACCTGGTCTCTTTTTCGGCGATATATCGTCCACCAATGCACCTTTGGCCGGTTCCCTGAATCGCGCGTTCAGCCAGTTTGTATGCAAGTCCTGATTGTCTAGCTGCAAACTTGCTTGTTCTGCTTTCTCAACAACCGCTTGCGCTGTCGTGTCTACTGCACCTCGCTACACCTGTGACAACTTTCTCAAGGCAAGTGTCGGCTTGGTTTGGGTGGAGAAATAGCCATCACTGTCGGCATGAGAGAAGCCCCGAACAAACCCCCTTGAGCCGCCTCAGCTGGCCTGTGATGCCATCCCATCCATATTGGCCGTCATGCCGAGCTGAATTACGCTCATTGGTGGACCTGAATTAGTGTCGTCGACGCGCACCACTTAGACTGCAACCCACAGATATGTCGGTCCGGGATGAGGGGAGCTGTGCAGGAGCTACGCCGCGATCTGCATGCGCTGTCAACGCGGACATGGCTTTTGCATTCCCCAGACTAATAACTTTAAGCCGAGCTCACGCCGTTGAACTGGAGTGATTTGTGACTTGTGATTGGCGAGCTTGTTTGTGTTGTCGTTTTCGAAGCGAGAGGATGGGCTGTTTTAGCAGTAAGACAGCGGCTGCCGCCCCCCCGCTCCCCATAGAACAATCCACCTCTTGTTGACCTTCCATGAATGGACTTGTGCCCCGTTCTGTCATCCCCTTCATCGCGTGACAAACGGCATATTGTATGCCGTTGCGGCCCCTCGATTACGACGCTGCGCAGGGCCCAAGTCGGGCCGTTCGTCTCTTAGCTGGTGCCGGTCCCCACGGGGAAATCGTACCCACCTCGATCTCCGACTACAACACCCAATTGCGCGACGAACTGTTTTGTTATATAAACGGTGCTGGCTCGCCCTATTCACGATGGATGCGGTATCGTCATTCTGGAATAATTCTTCCATCTCATGCACTCAGCCCATCATGCACGTTTTTGGCAGTGTCTTCTTGCTTGGCACCCTCGCGGCCCAAAAAGTCCTCGGTCTGCCCGGCATTACTAGCGCCCAGCATCTCCAGAGACGGGATGTCGACAGCTACATTGCTTCGGAAGGGCCCATTGCGCTGCAGAAGCTGCTATGCAACATTGGCTCTGATGGCTGCGAAGCGCAGTCCGCAGCCGCCGGTGTCGTGGCCGCGTCGCCCAGCACCTACAACCCAGACTGTATGAAGCAAACCTCACCGATTGCAAAGCGGGATGGGCTAACGCAACATGAACAGACTGGTACACTTGGACGAGAGACAGCGCCTTGGTGTTCAAGTGCCTCGTCGACCGCTTCACCAACTCGTACGACGCCAACCTGCAGAAGCTCATCCAGGAGTACGTCGGCGCGCAGGCCAAGCTCCAGGGCGTCTCGAACCCGTCCGGGTCGCTGTCCGACGGGACCGGCCTGGGCGAGCCCAAGTTCAACGTAGATCTGACCGCCTTCACCGGGAACTGGGGCCGTCCGCAGCGTGACGGGCCCGCGCTGCGAGCCATCGCCATGATCTCCTACTCCAACTGGCTGGTCGACAACGGATACGCGGACACAGCCAAGTCCGTCGTCTGGCCCGTCGTGCGCAACGACCTCGACTACGTCGCCCAGTACTGGAACGGCACCGGCTTCGACCTGTGGGAGGAGGTCAACGGCAGCTCCTTCTTCACCGTCGCGAGCCAGCATCGAGCGCTCGTCGAGGGCGGCCGCCTGGCCGCCAAGCTGGGCGAGGAGGCCGCGGTGGCGGCGCAGGCCCGGGTCGCGCCGCAGATCCTCTGCTTCCTGCAGTCGTTCTGGGTCTCCTCGGGCGGACATGTCAATTCAAACAGTGAGTTCTACTGCGCTGGTACGAAGTACAAAGTTAATGGTTATACTAACGGTGACGGCGCGTGCAGTCAACCAAAACAACGGCCGCACGGGCAAGGACGTCAACTCGATCCTGTTGTCGATCCACAACTTTGACGCGGCTCTCGGGTGCGACGCCGCCACCTTTCAACCGTGCAGTGACAAGGCGCTCTCCAACCACAAGGCCGTCGTCGACTCGTTTCGGTTCTACGGTATCAACAATGGCATTGCTAAAGGTAAGGGCATTGCCATCGGCAGATACTCCGAGGATGTGTACTACAACGGCAACCCGTGGTATCTAGCGACGGCGGCCGCGGCAGAGCAGTTGTACGATGCGCTGCACGTCTGGAAGCAGCAGGGCTCCCTGCAGGTGACGAGCACCTCGCAGGCATTCTTCAGCGACTTTGTGCCAAACATCGCTGCTGGCACGTACAGCAGCGACTCGGACACGTTCAAGAACGTCGTGCAGGCCGTCGCAGCCTACGCGGACGAGTTTGTGGCCGTCGTGGCCCAGTACACGCCATCCGGTGGTGCCCTGGCCGAGCAGTTTGACAAGAACGACGGCTCCCCGCTGTCCGCTCACGACCTCACCTGGTCCTACGCGTCGCTGCTGACGGCCATTGACCGACGCGGCGGCATCGTCCCGCCATCGTGGGCCAGCAGCGGCACCGACAACAAAGTCCCCGACTCCTGCTCGGCGGCGACGGCGGCGGGCAGCTACACCTCGGCGACGGCGACCTCGTTCCCCGCAAACCAGACGCCCAAGACGGGCGCGCCGACCTCGACGGCGCCGGCGCAGCCGACGTGCACGCCGGCGACGTCCGTGGCGGTGACGTTTTGGGAGACGGTGACGACGCAGTTTGGGCAGACGATCAAGCTGGTCGGAAACGCGACGGAGCTGGGCGCGTGGAACACGAGCGCGGCGCTGCCGCTGGACGCGAGCCTGTACACGGCGCAGAACCCGGTCTGGAAGGTGACGGTGACGCTGCCGGCGGGCGCGGCGCTCGAGTACAAGTTCCTGAACGTGCAGACGGACGGGTCGGTGGTGTGGGAGGCGGACCCGAACCACAAGTACACGGTGCCGGCGACGTGCGCGACGACGGCATCGAGGGCGGACTCTTGGCAGTAGGGGGCCGAGCCCATTGGATGGGTTTGTTGAAGACGGATAGCAGACGACACCAAGTGCAATGGAATGGGTTTTGTGCTTGGTAGACTGTAGGTGGTGTGGGAATGGCGGACCATCAGTTTCTGGCCCAAGTTTCGGTCATTTCCCCCCTTTTTTATCGGCCATCTTATAGCTCAAAAAGTATGATTTACTTTCACGATCATGACATGTCCAACTCTTGCTTATTTTTGTCCATCTCGCGTGGACCGAGCGGGCACGGAAAGCTCCATCCCGCCGCAATATCGGACAGATTACAAACATGGAACATGGACGCTAAATCGCGGATCAAGCCCCTGTGGAACAGGCCGATGCGTGATTCCCGAAATTTCGAGTCTGGGGAGCGGCCGATTTGGAATGGCCAGAGCAAGTCGATGCGGCACGTGGGCGCGGTCTTGTCTGGGAGAGGTGCGTTTTTGGGTAGCGGGGGAGGGGAAGCTTTGTTTGCATTTGGACGTCGGTGTGTCTATGAAGGGGCGCGCGCGGTAATGGGTCGATTGAGGGTTCGTGTCGGTAGATGTGGAAATACGTAGCCGAGGGAAGGAGATGAGGCTATCGTGGGTGGAAGGAAGCCAAGCCAAAGCCAAGAAGTGACGATGAAATCAGCAAATTGTCGCATAATTTTCGTTACGTGCGCTACGGATACGCACAGTGGTAATTGGACAGTCGCAGTGGTTCATCAGTGAAAGAGCCTCTCTACTTACAGTGGGCGGTGGGTGACGCCATCCACGTGCGCTACTGCAGTGCCTGCACAGCAGATGCCCTTCTGGGTTTCGCGGGCATGGGCATGGTCGCGCGAGCACTGGATCTTGTACCAGGGACCTGGATGCTTCGCACTGTCTCAGTTTATCTGGGGGGACATCACGGGTAGTGAGTACTTGCTCCCCTCGAAAACTGCCGCACCCACCAATTCGCCCAATTAAGCCTCCCCTGTCCTGTCCCTTGTCTCACACCATCTTTCGCTTTTTTCGCCGCCGCCTTGCCAGTTTGCTTCTTTGCGCAAGGCAAGGTTCATCCGGGCATGAATGTCAATCGAGATTAGATTCCCTTTACTTTTCCTCTTTCCTTTTTCCTTGTCGACCTTCTTCTCACCTTGTCTGCCCTCCCTACTGTCTGCGCCTTCCTTCGTCCGCGCCAGCCTGGGCTAATCCCCCTGCCAAACTTTTACCACTTTTTACCGCGCCAAGGGTTCGCCGCAGACAGGTTCATCCATCCACCAGCCCAAGACAAAGACACAATCCCACCTGCCTCTCGTCGAGGCACAATTCAGCTTTCAACTTGTGCTACAACAACCACCGTCCCTGTCGCAACGCACCCACCGCTTGCAAACAAAAACTACCTTTCCAATAGATTCAGCATTTTCTTGCTTTCGCCTCTGCTGCCACTCGTTACTTGCTTGACTGCCATTCGCAAGCAAGGCCTCATACCTGCGCCCCTGCTCCGATCCCGACATTGTCGCGCTTCCTCTGCATTTACGACATTGCCGCGGCTAACCATCCGTACTGCAAAGAGCGACGATATCGCCGATAGCGCTGTCGTTCGGGTTCCAATTTGCCACAGATCGACGAGGCAACAGCGACCGGCCCGCTCGCTGCCCTATCCCATGGTTGATCGCCAAAGCCGTCTGCCGCAATAACGCATCGCCCCTGCGAAATCTCTCCATCGCATCCCCTCGCCGCCGGCTCATCCCATGGTCTGCGTGACGATGCGCCGAAAGCCATGCTGAGGCCTTCTCCCGTTCTGACCCCTCCCTCCGCAAACGGCTCGCCGACAGCCTTTCGCTATGCCCCGGCACACTCGCCGCCTCCCCCTTCGCCCCGATCGACCGCGCCCCCAGCGGCGCCAATAGGAACACCAACACGCTCCGCGGCCACCGCCTCCCTGGCCTCGAGCCCGCGTTTGATAGCCTCCCCGCGATCACGGAACCGAGCGCGATCCCTCGCCACCATGGCTGTGTCCGACACCATCGTTGGCCCGTCTTCTGCCGCCACGCCTTCCACGCCTTCCACGCCCGCCTCAGATGCCAAGATTGCCACCACCCGCATGCATGGCCAGCAGTCGGGTCCCGTGGCTGCAGATGACGGTTCGGCTACCGCCGGCGCCAAGCAGCACACCGCCGCACCACCGACTTCGCAGCGATCCTTGTCCGATGCCACATCCAACGGTAGCGCCCTCACGCATGCCTCCCCCTCCAAGCGCCGCGGCGAAGAAATCGAAAGCCATGCCGCCATGTCCCAGCCCGCAGCCTCTCAAGGCGACTCCACACAGCCCGCAAAGCGTGCCCGTCCAGATGAGCAGCCTCCCAAGGTCCTGCCGGCCCGGTACGAGCTGTGTCCGGTCGACGACATGGTCGAGCTCATCTCCCACATGCTTAACGAGCTCATCGCCACCAACGATGCCATTCGCACCACTAGCGGTGGTCTGACCCGGTTTCACTCTAGGTAAGCGTGCCCGTAGGTCACTACAACGTTGGGATATCAAGCTAATCCGATTTTTTCTTATACCTGCAGGGCCGCTCCGGGAATATCAGTTCGTGACTATTTACATAGATTAGCAAAGCACGCCACGCTTATACCGCCGCTTTTGCTCTCCATGGTTTACTATATTGACCGCCTCTGCGCTCTCTATCCAGAGTTTACCATCAACACTTTAACTGTGCATCGTTTCCTCATAACCGCCGCCACCGTCGCCGCCAAGGGCCTCTCCGACGCCTTCTGGAACAACACAACTTACGCCCGCGTTGGCGGTGTACGCCTTGCGGAGCTGAAGATGCTCGAGCTCGAGTTTCTCTACCGTGTCGACTGGAGGATCGTGCCCAATCCAGAAGTGCTGGTTGCCTACTACCGCGGCCTGGTCGAGCGTACCCCGGGTTATGTCCTTGAGGGGGAAGGCTCCGATGACATGGACAATGGCGTCCCGAAGAGTGATGGCAACGGTGAATAGAGAACATCGTTGGAGTGGATTGGGAGATATCGCTCGA
Organism: Cordyceps fumosorosea ARSEF 2679; assembly: GCF_001636725.1. Lineage (NCBI taxonomy): Eukaryota > Fungi > Ascomycota > Sordariomycetes > Hypocreales > Cordycipitaceae > Cordyceps > Cordyceps fumosorosea. The sequence goes on along the minus strand of NW_017387303.1, from coordinate 141,187 downwards.
GCTATAATGATGTACCACTGATTTCAAGGATGATACATGAGAGCGACATTCTTCACAGCAACATTTACAGAGATTGTGAGCGCGACTATGAGCGCGACGCGGAAGTCTACATTAAGCAAGAGTGTGAAGATTGGTGATACTTTGTGTGTTTGGTGTACTTGGGCATATGGTGTTGTGTTTTTCTTGGCCTGATTTTGGTTTGCATTAACTGGTGCTGGTAGCACGGCGGCGTTTGATAGATGGGGAAAACGGTTACATCTCGAGGGGGGTTCGATTTGGATTTTAAACCAGCGTTGGTAGCGTTTGTATTATGCTAGCCGCTGTATTTTTTTTGCAATACTGTACAATTCTTTTACATTTGTTGTGACTGTGGCAAGTATAGGGGTCTGGAGATGTAACTGTCATTATGTTGCTCGCTGAGTGTAATGTGCATTGTGATGGCAATCTGAACGCAGACTGATAGTGAAAGAGCGAAAGCGAAAGAAAGCAAGAAAGAGACAGAGGCAGAGGCAGAGTGAGCGAAGAGAGCCGCCCATTCCATCAACCCATCATGAACACACAGCTTGGCATCAACGCTGCCCTACTTTCTCTCCTTCAAGCCCGCTGCATACTCCTGAACCGCCTCGAGGAACGTCCCCGCCGGCTCGAACCCGGCCGCCAGCGCGCGGCTCACGTCAAACTCCTGCGGCCAGCTCTCGAAGAGGCGCGCCTCCGCCTCGCTCGGGCGCTCCCTCCTGACCCGCGCCAGCGCCTCCTCGCCGCCGACCTCGCGCAGCGCCGCCAGCATCTCGCCCACGCTCACCGCCACGCCCGGCAGCAGCACCTGCCTCGCGTGCGCCGGCAGGCAGTCCCGCGGCAGCGTCAGGCAGCGCGCCAGGTTGCTGACTAGGGTGCGCGGCGAGCACACCCAGCAGCGGAACGCGTCGTCCGTCACGGGCAGCGTGGCGGGTTGGCCGGACAGCGGCTCGCGGATGACGGCGGACATCCAGGAGCTGGCGGCGGCGGTGGGCGCGCCGGCGCGCACGACGATGCTGGGCAGGCGCACGCAGAAGCCGACGACGTGGCCGCGGCGGGTGAGGTCGTTGACGGCCAGCTCGACCATGAGCTTTTGGGCGCCGTAGGAGCCCTCGGGGGTGGGCACGGTGGACTCGGAGGGGAGGGCGGGGAGGGCGCCGCCGTAGACGGCGCAGGAGGAGGCGTAGATGAGGCGGATGCCGCGGCGGCAGCGGGCGCGCACGGCATCGAGGAGGGAGAGGGTGGAGTGGAGGTTGACGCGGTAGCCGAGGTCGAGGTCGGCTTCGGCGCCGGAGGACATGATCCCGTGCAGGACGTAGATGGCGTCGAGGTCGGGAGGGAGCAGTGCGTCGGGGAGTGGGGAGGCGGTCAGGTCGGCGGCGATTGAGATGGCGGAGGAGGAGGAGGAGGGGGAGGGGGGGATGGGGGGCGCGTGGAGGTCGGTGAGGATGAGGCTGTGCTGGGAGGAGAGGAGAGAGGAGGCGAGTGTCTGTCCGACGAAGCCACCGGCGCCGGTGATGAGGACCTTCATGGTGTTGGTGCGGGGTGTGGACTTTTTTTTTTGCAAGCTGGTGGTGGTGGTTAGGATGAGCCGGTCGAAGGATTTCTTGTCGCTTGAGAAATGAAAAGAAGGAATTGGTAAGTATGAATTTATAACGGTAGAGGATATAGTTAGGGAGCGGCCTTTACGCCGTTGTGAATTGAGGGGTTGAAACCGGGACCTGGATGGGGTTGTAGACGGACTTGTCTCCGCAACCGGCGCCGGCACTGGGCCGGTCGCGGGGCTCCATCTGCTCTGATGGATAGCCCCGTGGAAATCAGTACAAGAACGCCGACGAAGGACCGAACTAGAAACTGGTGCTGCTTATCTTTTAACTGAAAATCTGCGGACCGTGCAACCAGCTCCAAAGCTACTTAAGACTTGTGTAGGTGAGGGGAAGGTAATGGGCCCAAGGCGACTGGCCAAGAGCCCAGCTAGAATCCAATATTGTCTATACTATGACCGTTAAAGCTAATATGATAGAAAACTTACGAAATGAAACCAATTCCAATCACGAGCTAGATGGACTTTTATACGATAGTAACTCACCCAATCAGGCTGAGGGCATGCAACTACGACCGGCGCAAACATGCTGTTGACTCTTGCTTTCCTTTATGACACGGGCACGTCACGGCAACTCTCGATTACCTGACCGTCTTTGGTCTCTTACTTTGCTTCCCCTTCTGTGCTGAACGTGTGGTGGATTCAGTACCAGCGCCATCGGCGGCACCGGCTTGCGCATCATCGTCACCACGATCCGGGCTCTGTCGTCTTCCACGGAGCGTTCGTTTTGGAGCTGCGGCCGCTGACGTCGCCGTCGTTGGCTCTGAAGTGGCCTCTGCTGCAGGTGCTTTCGTCGATGGTGCGGAACTCCTGCTACTGTGGGCGCGTGAGACCCTAGCCGGCGGCACTGCTGCCACCTCCGTATCTTGCGCGCTGTCCTTCCCAGAGCCTGCAGCCCCCTCGTTTCTTTTGCGCTTGTTAAGCTGCTGCTTGCTATTCCCACGCGCTCCCTTGACCTTGCCGCTGTTGGTTGCAATTGTACTTGCGTGTGTGCTTTCTTGATGCTCGTCTTCGGCGTTAGCCGGGCAAGGTCCTTCACGATCCTGCTCCTCTTTGATAGAGGCTGCGGCGCCCTTTTCAAGAGAAGCAGGCTCCTCTTTACTCGAGACGGCGGCACCCTTGTCAATCGAGTCAAGCCCTTCTTTTGTGGAAGAGGTTGCTCGGCCCTTCTTAATCGAAGTGACTTTCTCTTTTTCGGAGGAGGCGACGCCTTTCTCAATCGAAACAAGTTCATCTTTTTCGGAGGGGCCGACGCCCTTCTCGATCGAAGCAAGCTCTTCCAGCACCCACTCTGACCTCCGCTGATCGCGGCGCAGATTCGCTTCGTGCACGAGGTACGCTCTCGCGCCCTCTCGAAATGACTTGATCTTATCGTACAGCGCCCGCCAGGCGTCCTCCGCCTCTTGGAGCTGCGTTGGCAGTGCCTTGGCCGCGTCCCTTTCGAACCACGCCACAGCATACCCAGTGTAGTCGAGCAGGCTATCCATGGCTCGCCGATACTTCGGTTCCGCGGCCTTCATACGGGCCGTGTCTCGTTCGGCCTCCCAGTAGTTGAAGTTGAGGTACTCGATAGCCGTCGTCCACGTATCTTGTTCGCGCGGGTCCTCCAAGAGGCGATAAGGGCGTGTGAAGTTGTGGGATTTGAGTCGATTCTCCATCGCCTCGGCGTACGACGCCAAGGTCTCCGTGTTCGTATGCGATGCCGTGTACCGTGGCTGGTCGCGCTGCCAACGTTCTCGATGCACTTTGTTATACCAGGCCGCACTCTCCGCATCAAGATCGTCACCCCGGAAGCCGGAATTCTCCCTCATCATTGATGCGAGGAAAAGGGACAGCCCTTTTTCACGACCGGCTTCTCCGCGGTTACCCCACTGCCAGTACTGCTGAAAGGCCTTCCAGTGCTCTAGCTGTGTCGAGAATACTGGCAACACCTCGTTGTAGGCCAGATGGCCCTTTTTGGGCATCTCTAGCCACATTGCTGCCCTGCGGCGATGCTCCCGGGTCATGTCCCCTGGAAAGCCGATGTCGTTAATTTGCAGGGCCGGCATGCCGCCAGCCTGGAGGAGGCTCGCGCGGGCCTCGGCCTCTAGCTCCATGGCAACCACTTCTGGATGCGAGCTCCCTGATCCGGGAGATTCAGTGGGTTCCAGAACATGTTGCTGTTCCTTTTCATACTGTTGTTCCAGTTTCCCCAGCAGAGAATTGAGATCGTCGGCTTTAAGAGGATGCACCTTTGGAGTGGCAGCGCTGTACACAGTGATTAACGGTGAAATGCGTTGTTGGAAAGGGCCTTCATTTACTTGATTTTATCCGCAATCATGTTTTTCTTTTCTACAGATAGTTCCTTCAAACCGACAATGCTGGAGATGTCAAAGTGCCGGCCTTGGACGTGGCATTTGGCCAGGAAGTCGACGACCTCGTGCTCGCTTGCGGCCAACAGTGCCTCCGGTGAAATTGCATTGTCGAGTTTCAAAATTGAATCATCGACTTCCGACACTGGGCTACCAGCTTCCAGTGAGTTTTCAGCTGCCGAAGGTGAATTGTCGGTTTTAGAACCTGAATGGACGGTCTCCAGGGGCGTGGCGTTGGGTAGCTGCGTATGTCTGGCATTGTTTGCTTCCATTGGGCGAGATCGGACGAGATGCGACGAGGAAAGTTGGGTGATTAAGAAGGGTGGCAGCTTCCAGTGATGAAGAAAGCGAGAGATGGAGGTTAGGCATGCGTCAATTCCCGTTTCCGATAATTTAATGTTGGCAATTATGAGGGGCGAATATAAATTCAACCACTCCCTGTCAGTTGTGAGAGGTTCCCTACGTAGGTTCGCACTTTTGGGCAACCAAGCAAAAGTTACAGCAGGCTCGAAGGGGTCTGAGTAGCTGCAGCCTTGTTGCCTTGGGCAACAAGGCAGTTATCCGCCCCAACATTTCCTCATAACAAGGCTCATGTCTATTGTGAGTGTAAAACCAGCGATAAAATTCAAATAAATAAATAAAATTCTAAAAAAGAAAATCAACAAAGAAAAAAAAGACGAGAAGAGATATATGAAAACTCTGGCGCGGTTAAGCGTACATGCGTATAGCAACAAGCAGTTAGTTACTTGACTAAAGGAGTCCTCGGTGATGCGTACATAACTTACAGCAATCAACAATCTGGTTATCATTTCTTCTACACATAACGGTAAACCTAGTCTCGAATGGAGCTCTCATAAGGGCCGACGAGCTACCAGTTGGTTCCAACCTCGAGAACGTAACAACTTCATTACCCTAAAAGGCCCAACGTGTACTGTGAAGATTCTGTTTCCCCTCGATGCGCCCCCCAGCCGATACTTAGGGCAGAATGTGCTCATGCTTAGCCTTCTTGGGAGTCCTCGATACATGGGCACCTGTCTGACTAACGTTGCCTGTGTTGCTTGTGTTGTCTGCGTTGCTAGCACTATGCATCATCGGGCCCTTGCCCTTTGTCTCCATGTCATCGTCATCTCGAAATTGCCTTTTGCTCCGAGAAGTAGACGATGTACATGTGTCGCGAGTGAATGAAGTAGATGCATTGCCAGCGTTCAAGTTCATCAAGTCTGACCAGCTAACGTCGCTCTTTGTTTGCTGAGACTGCCGAGCATAACCACCGTGCAATTCATACTGCAAGTTGTTCTGTTCCATGAGCTCCTCGAGCACCAGCGGATGGCACGGGCCGACCGTCTGCACTTCAAACGAAACTCACACCGAAAATAACCCTACCAAATATTTTTCAATGACACTTGGTGATTCAATAGCATCATTCTAGTCCAGAGAATAAGACATTTGGCCTTGTTCTACTCACATTGTCCTACATTTGTCTGGGCCAAAAAGCTGGATGGTATAGTTACCAGACTTACTCTGTCCGCTTCAGTGAGATCAACGGATCTCGCGTTTATTCTGCCGGCCAGTACACCCAGATTTATTCTCCCGCGCAGCAACAGGTTATGAGTGGCTCTGTCAGCATACATGACAAATGCAAGGCCATATTTTAAGGTAAATACTGGAGATTTTTAGAACCTCGAATACGCTATGCCTTATATACCAGTCATCATGCATCTCGATAGACCCCATGAACTCCAGGCTTCTTAAATAACTTTCCACCTTTCCAGACATGAGTTATATTATCCGCATTCGCAAGCACCTTGATGTCTGCCAGCGGATTGCGCGAAACTGCAATCAAGTCCGCGTCGTAGCCCGCCCTCAGCTGCCCGCTCTTCGGCGCCAGCCCGCCCAGCGTCTCCGGCGGAACCGCCGTCGCGCTCTCAATCGCCTGCAGCGGCGTCATGCCCAGCTCGACCGCGTACCCCAGCTCGTGGCCGTTTTGCCCGTGCGCCAGCTTTGACCCCCGATCGCTGCTCAGCATGTCCGTCCCCAGCGCGATCTTGACCCCGCGCCGGATCGCCAGCGCGTACGCCTTGTTAGCCTCCCTGCCGACCTTGATCACCTTGTCCCGCGACGGCGCCGGCAGCGTGTCCAGGTACGGCGGGCTGGACAGCGTGCGGACGATGTGCTGCGTGGCGACCAGGATGGCGTCCTGCGCGCGCATCCGCTCCGCGACCTCGTCGTCCAGGTACATGCCGTGCTCGATGGACTTGACGCCCGCACGCAGCGCCGCCATGATGCCGGCCTTGCCGATGGCGTGCGCCGCGACGGCGCGCCGGCTGCGCGCCGCCTCCGCCACCATGGCCGCGAGCTCCGCGTCGGAGAACTGCCGGTCCTCCGGGTCGTCGTTGAGGCTGAGCACGCCGCCGCTGGAGCACACCTTGATGACACGCGCGCCACGGCGCACCATCTGCCGGACGGTGGCCACGCAGGCGTCGGCGCCGTCGCACACGGCGAGCGGCGCGGGGCCGCAGCACATGGCGGCGCGCACGGCCGAGGACGGCAGCGTCGAAACGTCGGCGTGGCCGCCGGTGATGGAGATGGCGGCGATGGAGGAGTAGATGTTGGGGCCGGGGATGGTGCCGGCGCGCACGGCGGGCCACACGTCGCCGCCGTAGCCGCCGAGCTCGCGCACCGTCGTGTACCCGGCGAGAAGCGTCGCCTCCAGGTCGTGCGCGGTGAGGGCGCCGGCCAGCGCGGCCTGGCCCGTGGGGATGCCAAACGCCGCCTCGAGGTCGTTGGTGTCGGCGACACCGAAGAAGTGCACGTGGCAATCCCAGAGGCCCGGCATGAGGACGGGGACCCGGGTGTGGGACAAGTTGCGGTACGGCGGGGGGAGGGAGCTGGCGGGACCAACCCATTCGATGATGCCGGACTTGACGGTGACGGCGCCGTCGGTGATTGGCTCCCCGCGACCAGGTATCAGAAGTGCGGCGGTGATGACAAACGCCTCCTTCTCGCCAGTTGCAGCGGACTGTGGAGGGGAGCTGGCAACGTCATTGCGCGGCGCAATGGAATCTCGGCTGGGCAATCGCATGATGCCTTTCGGTGTGAACTCTGAGTCGACTATATTTCTGAGTGTATATACGGACAATTGCGATGTCAGTTGTATTATAGAGTGAGTGGTGGTGGGATATGTGATGTGGATGAGAGATCAAGTTGAAGTACTAGTTAGAAGGCGGGGAACGACTGCCGTGCCGAGATACGCGGCGAGACGGACCCTGTACCCGTCTTGGTATCCAAACAGGGCATTTTTGGCGGATTGAAGGTCAAAGGCTGTGCTATCGATTCTTTCATTTCGAAGCTCAAAAAGCAGTATTTTCGATCAACAACGCCCCTCTGCAAATGGCGGGATCAGAACGTGGCTGCGTCGCTTAGAGAAACGTGCGGTGACAACGAGACGTCCCACCGGCGTTGCGTTGTCGTTCACAGCAAAATCAACCCGTCGTCTACACTGTGGTATGGCACGGTTTGGGCAAATGGATTAAAAATTCGTCACAAAAAGAAAAAGAAATCAGCCCCGGCGCGGGTGACCAATCACGCCACCAACGGACAGGTTGGCCACCAGTTGTTGAAGAAACAGTTGTTGTGGTCTCCTATCCTTTATTCCCATCTCGGCTAGTATCCAATCAGCCGAAGCCCGGTGCGAGTCTGGAATAGCCGCCGAGTCGCGTGGGAAGTCTTTTGGTGTTTGGTCGTAGACAAAGTGTCCTGGGCTGCGCGTAGTCTGAACTCTCAGCCATCCTGCCACGGCCAAGTGACCGACCACTGATTGGTTACTTGATGAGTTGCAATCTGTGGTAGAAAAGAAATACCTTTTTTTTGCGGATGGAAGAAGTGATGACCGCTACGAGCACATCAATATAGTGAATCGCCATGAGCATCACTTACTCCCCCCGAAGTGCCTGTTGCCAATGGTGGTGTACCACGAGGTCCATAGCCCTAATCGTGGCCTGGTGCCAACTTAATTCATGTTGCAATTCAGCCTTGCAACTACCAAGTTTCCATTGTTATTGGCTAGTGGCCAGCGTCTAGTTTCTATTGAGGTTGGCGTTGTTGGTGCCGGGGCTGGTTGTTGGTCCACTGCATCTGATGGGCACCAACAACGCGTGTCAAGCCACCTTGTGCGCTTCCATAGCCCGATTCATGACCAAGTCAAATAACAATGGTGACGCGACACCTCTCGTCTCAAGGCCACGGTAAGTCTATTGATGCGCGTTAGAATCACGCAAAACGGTAAGGCTATTGTCCTGGACAGCAAATAGTCAACGGTCAGGATAGATTGCGTGGCAAAGATTGGGAATCTCGACGCACCAGTGATGGTTGGTGGTCCACGTGGTGGTAGCAAGCGTGAAGTTTCCGTATTTGTGTTGGTTCCCTGAGATGTTATGAATATAGTGCGGTACCCTCGTGATTTCACCAACATCAATGACCAGCCCTCCAGCTACTTAAGGAAGCGTTCCCCCCTGAGCCCTCGTGGATACAGTTTCCCTTTTGTCAACCAAACCCAAGACTTTCCTCACCCCATCATCCTTCTCCAGCCATGGTCTCCATAAAGAGCCTCTTCCTTTCCGCGCTCCTCCTCGCCGCAGGCAGCGAAGCCCGCCGGCCCTACTTCCGCAACCGTGGCACCCTGAAGGGCTGGGACGGCAAGATCATGGACCACCAGGGCAAGATCGAGGAGGTCACCGACGTGCACTACCTATCCGGCCGCTCGCTCAAGACGTCGCAGACCTACGACGAGGCCCACAAGGAGCTCTACCGCTCCGTGCTCATCCGCAAGGACGGCTACGAGGCCGGGCACCACCGCTTCTACAACTTCATGTTCCGCCTCGCCCCGGACTGGGAGCCGGTCGACCAGAACGCCACCGTGTCCCAGTTCGTCTCGCACCGCGACACCGGCGCCAACTGCGGCGTCGAGAGGCTCGTGGGGACCTCGTTCTACGTCTTCCGCAACCACCTGTACGCCCGCGTCATCGGCGGCCAGTACTCGGGCAACAATTGCGAGTTCAAGGAGCACGTCTTTGAGCAGATCGCAAAGGTGACGCCCGGCGAGTGGCACAAGGTCAGCTTCGAGGGCCAGTGGGAGTTCAAGAAGCGCAAGGGCGCCTTCAGGGTCTGGGTCGACGGCAAGAAGGTCGTTGACCAGAAGAAGATTGCCACCACCGTTGCTGGCAGATGGCCATTCAAGTGGCACGGTACGTTGTTGTTCCTTTCTGTTCCCCCCCGCCCTCTCACATCTTGGATGGGACGGTCCAGGAAAAAGAGTGAGTGTCTTGCTAACAAAACAATTAAGTCGGCCTTGACATGAGCGCCTGGCACCACCAGGGCCGCGTGGTGGGCAGCCAGGAAAAGCGCGAGGCGTGGTTCGACGAGATCGCCGTCGGCAGGTCACTTTTGGAGGTCGACCCTGACATGATGAAAAAGTACGATTTGATTCTATCACACAAGCCCACGGCCTAGTCCCCGCCATCTTGCGATGCTCGCGGAACCAACTCCCCTCCCCAGCACTGGCTGGCGGCCAGCGACGATGCAGGCGCGGAGCAGCGGGCTGAGGTGGCATCTAAACCCTTCCCTCCCCCCCCCCTAATATCTCCTGCAGTGAGAAAATCTGTTAGCTTCACTTGGTGGTTTTAGCGTAGAGCTTTAAGAGTTAGAGGATAATGACCAAAGATTGTTTTGTTTTGAAACCTTGTGGCACATGACCTGTCTGTACTTGTTGACCAACAGACTTCGTGATATAGCGCGCATGGCATGTCCCGCACCCTAGAGTCAGAATAATGCCTAAATAAAAAGGAGAAGTTATAGTAGGGTATAGAAACTATACCAGAATTCTGAACTCTAAGATTGTGCGCTTTTCGAAATCTCTATGTATTCCACTATCGCTTCCACTATCGCTTCTCGTTCTTCCCACTTCCCATCACTTATCCGTAGTCCTTCACCAACAATAACCTTGCCCGCCGAGACCTTCCCAAGTAATATCTCTTTTGATAATGTCTCTCTCAGGTCCTTCAGAAATATCCCTCCCTTTATGCTCCCAACCCATGGCGGCCGAGCAGGGCGTATCCCACACCACCAATACCGAGACGCCACCCCGACCGAAACAGGCTGGGTCTCACTTCCTCAACCTACCAATGGAGCTCATCATCCAAATGGCAGCCGACTTCCTCCCGCGCAGAGATCAGTACCGGCTGCTACAAACGTGCACAGCTCTGCGCCTCATTCTCCGGTCCCGCTTCCGCAGCTTCCTCCTCGGCCCAGTCGACCCGCGGCAGCAACTCGAATACCTCCAGCTGCGCGCGAGCACGGCGCCGTACCACTGGGTCTGCGAAGAGTGCTTGGACCTGCACATGGTCAGCGTGAAGGACAGCGAGGCGGACAGTCCCGTCAATTCCCATCCCCGCTGCCCGCTCCGCGAGCTCCACTCCACCGCAGTATCGTCCCGGCCGAAGCGGCCTATCTTTCATTCGCTGTCGTACGACTTCTACGGCTTCCAGCTGCATCACCGCTTCGTCCAACTGGCACTCAAGTGGGAGCGCATGGGTGGCGCCAAGGGCGGCCGCTTCGGCGCGCACCTCCGCAGACTGCTCTCTGGCCACGGGCCCGTCAAGCTACAGGACGAGGACCTTGGGGTTCATATCGAGCGGTTGGGCGCCGAGCCATGGGAGGAGATCACGTTCCGCTGCCGGGTGCGGGTCGTCGGCGGCCGGTTCATGCTCGAGACGCGATACGACTTCCTGTCCCGCCCCGTGTGGCCCGATATCCAGGCGGCACTCTTCTTGTGTCCCCACCAGAGCTGGCTGGCACCGAGAACGTTCGAATTCCAGATGCTCCATTCCATCGGGAACACCGAGTGGATACGCGAGGCCCTGAACGCCCGGTGCAGCGCCCTCGCCGAGTCCATGAAGGCGGTGGAGGAGAATAGGGCGGCTTCCGTGGCGCTCTCGTGCCCGTACTGCCCGACGGACATTCGGGTGACCTTTGTCGAGATGAGCAACCGCATGCTGCTCCGGGCCCACGCTTACCACGACTTTTGCGGAGACTCCTTGCCGACGGACTTGGACTGGCACAAATGGGACCTTTCGACCGACAGTGACGGTAAGCCCTTGATGGAATCGTCGCACAAGCCAGGAGGCGTCAAGCAGCTCTGGGATATGGGCGATTCAGTGAATTGATGGGGTGCTGGCCGCACTCGTGGTCGCCCACGGATTGATGGAGTATGATATGCAGGATTGTGGACGTGTCTCCTTTCTCGGCTGTTCTTTGCGGGTATCATCATAGCGATTGTTCTGCCGCGCTCGTTTTGTTTAGCTTTAGATTTTCAAGAATGGAGTATTAATTTGTTAGAAAGCAAACTTTTCTCAACATGAAAGAACTTTCGGCTCCCAATACCATCGTTCTTATCGTGTATACGTCCCACGGATTGTGTAATCTTTTTGCGGCCCATTCACCGTGTATGCGCACACCCAGCTCTCTAGGTTGACCGAGTCAAATACAAAGTTGTAGTTCACGTTGTAGTAATCGTCAATGCACAAGTGTCCCGACTTGGCCGGCCAGCCGTGCATGTGGCCCCCTACGGGCGGATCTTCAAACTCGATCTCGTGAAAAAAGTAGTCGACGCGCTTATTGTCGTCAGGCTTGGCAAACCACACCGTAATCGCACCGGATGCCTCGTCGTACCGGTACACGTAACGACGCGTGGCGCGAAAGCCGAAGCCCTGGTCCGTTTTGAACTCGCCGTCTTCGATATAGAGGTATTCGTAGCTCTCGCCGTCTTGGCACCGGGGCATGACGCCCTCTTTCGTCGTGCATTGAACGCCCTCCTTGGTGATGGCCCGCAGGAGAAACTGGGCGGTTCCACTGAAATGGCCGCTGGGATGTGTAGGAAGCTTGCTCGTGAGATCGCGCTCCAACTCCCACGTTCCCAGGAGGCTGCGGAACACGGCTCTAGAGACGAATCTGGGAGTAGTCAGGGCATCCTTCAGAACTGTCGCCGCATCTTGCATGAGTTTCTGTGCGTTCACATTGTCTTGGCCGTCTTCGTTCGGAATTGAGAAGCGGAATGGGGCGAAAACTTCTAGAGGGAGCTTGTTGGTGGTGAGGTTGGGGGCATCGACAACCAGCGGCGAGTTAATGTCCAGTGACAGCGCCTCGGCAAAGTCTTGCATCAAAAATTGATAATCGCCCATGGGGAACTGTGATTGGCGCGGGTCATCCCTAAGACTAAGCGTCCTCGCAATGCTTCGATCGCTGGCCAGTTTCGCGCGGAGTGTGTCCGACGGACCCTTGCTAGACCATAGCGCCGTGATGAACCTGGCCTGCATCTGTATTACTCCCCAAAACGCTCCTCTGTAGAATCCGACAAAGCCCAAGTTGGGCACATCGGGATGCTGCGTCGCGTGAAACGAGAGAGCTAGCAGGTTGGATGGATGTGCAGGCGAGTACTTGAGTGTGGTCAGCACATCTTCTGGTAGAAAGCCGATGCAAGGCTCCGGGTCAAAGCCCGTCGCGAGAATGACGGCAGCAACGTCTTGGATGGAAGAATCGGCGAGCTTGGCTGTTGACCCGGCGAGGGATTCCAGTCTGCCATTTTGCACAGTAATGAAGCCTGAGCGCACGAAATCGCAGTACCAGTCACTGCATGACAGATATGGGGGTAACGAGTCATCCGCGATTTCGGGGTTGGCCGTCTCAGAACCAATCCGTTGTCTCGGTCCTAGCGAAGCCCGCAGTCGCCCATGTACCATCTTGGCCCTCTCTTCCGGGATATGGCCTTGCGAGTCAGTGAATGGTACTGGCCTATTGTTCTTGTTGAAAGACGAGAAGTCGTGTGGTAGGAATGGTGGAGCTTTCCATTTCGGCTGCTGCAGTCAGCCCAGAGCCCATGTCGACGTCAAAGTATGCTACTTACCTCGGGTGTTGTATGAAGGGGAATGACCCAGGGGTGGCGTGGGCTAACGTGATGAATACTATACTTTTCAATATTATGTATGGAGCTTTCGTCTGGAGAATTGATCTCGTTTGAGAGATGGGTGCCGATGGTGGCCGCGATCTCGACGCCAGACATTTGGCCACCGGCGACCAAGATCTTGCCGCCTTTGGCAGAGGTTCCGAGAAGCGACTGTAGGTCTCTGTACTGGCTACTGTGAATGACTGGGATGGCGGTGTTTTCTTTCCACGCCTTTGGGATGACCGGGTCGCCAAAGTAGCCCGACGCCACAATGAGGCGATCGAAATGAGTGGTCTTGTCGACCCCGTCAGACTGGACAGTCACATTCCAGCCATCGCCGTCCTTGTCGGTACGCATGACACGCGTCTTGAGATTGAGCTGGAAGTCCGGATTGCCGGTAAGATACTTGGCCGCATAGCGCTGGAGGTACTGGCCAATCATCCATGCTCGGGGCAGCTGGGGGGTCAGGTCGTCCCAGGCCTGGTCGCTAAAGTGCATTGTGTGGCGGCTCTGGTTGGCTAGCATGAGCGGATGAATCTGGCGGCCTGTATCGGCCTCGGACGTCGGCCAAAGCCCGCCGACGTCTGGCTGGGCGTCAAAGACGGTGACCTTGAAGTCGCCCCTAGGTGCATTGTGCAGCAGGGTTTTAGCGACGGCAAGGCCCGCGGGGCCGGCGCCTGGACGCAATCAGTACGCGCATCCCTCAATGCAGCATTTCCGTAACGTATAATTACCGACGATGCAAACCGACTTGGCCATGGCAGTCCAAGTGGCGTGCTTGCGCAGTCTCATGAAGCGGTGTTTGATGGAGGTTTGGACAGACCTTGGGCGGGCGGGGGCTGCCTGTGGTCGGAAAGCGGCCTTCTTCCTACGCGCGCGGGGGCCGTTTCCTGACGGGTCCTGATACGATTTTTGTCCTTACATAATGTTAATTTCAATATAGCTATTAAAGGAAAGCGATATGTATTCTTTCTAATGAAAATATAAAAAACTTGATCTGTATTAATACAGTTGGTATTTACTTAAACAGGTAGTTCATAACGTCAGCCAGCTAGCTATGTATGTACATACATAGGTACAAAAGTACATTAGTAGCTTTCTCACTGGCTGGCTGCCTGGCTGGCCATTTACTATAGATGTGAAGGAAAAAGAGGAGGGGCAAGAGGAGGAGGGGGGCAAGAGGTAGAATGGAAAAAAATCATAATAGAAGCCTTGAATTATCTTGGATATTAAACCCCGATTAGAATCTCCAAGACGTGTCAAAAATCCAGTCTTCCCCGCGCAAGTTCCCCGCGACCGACGGCTCTCTGTAACTTGCCAAGTACCCTAACTACCTGTTACTTTCCTCAACGCAACACAACCACCTTTTCTGCAACCTACTCTCATGCCCGGATCTATAGCCATTTACCCATCAAATCCCCCGAGCGGCAATTGGACTGACTTTGAGGTTCCATTTTCTATGCCTAGGTTGGTTTGCCTACAACGATTCCGATCTTGAACTGGAACGACAGAAAAGCGGACATCAACGCCGCAGTTTGCGGTGCATGCAGGCCTGCCTAGACCAAAAGCTAACTATCGCTCAATACAAAATTCGATGCAACAGCTGAGACTCAAGGGCTAGGATTTGTTGCGCATCACACATCTGTTGTTCAGTATGAGGCGGGATGCACGACCATTATAAGTCGCGAGATTTCAAGCCGAGCGGAAGTCAAGGTATTTAGAACGAGAAAATAGAGATGAGCTGAGTACTTAAAGAGCTTCAATCGAATGTTGGGATTGGCACCGCGCTCTATTTATCTTGCAGCTCCGTCCCGTCTCGACAGTGACGCAGACGATGTGACCGAATCACAGTCCATTCTTGTCATCGTACTGGCGATGCGCCAAATGCTTCTGTTCCACGACTGCGCCTGAAGCTCTAAAGCGGCGACTCACAGCGCGAAAGATTTTTGTGAAATGGTCATGGTCACTCCTTGTGCTGCTTATATGGGCCGTGGAGTGATCTAGAAGACGGGAGGGTGTGAAAAACATGGTTGGCCCTACGGAAGTAGACATGAAGCCACGCCACAGGCTTACCTTTCTGTGATACCTACAGATGGATTGATTCACGGTGCTACGGACGCCCACCACGCCCACTGGAGTCACAACAGTATCACGTGAAACTTTTTGGCCGTTTCATAGATGATTGCTGGCCCTGACCCCTCCCGCTTCCAGACTTGTTCACTAGATCAGTGAAGGGGCCGACTTGCTCAACCTCGACAAGCCAAAGTCGCCATGGATTTTAGTCTGCCTGACAGAGATGCCATTACCGTCCCGGTTCCCATAGTTGATGTGGCAACTGAGGGGCGATTAAAAGACACGAACCTGTCGGATGTTACACACTTTGTTGTTTAGTGGGTGTAGCCCGATGAGAGTCAACATTTGACAACACAAATACTTACGGCCAGTTCAGGATGTCCGACAAGAGATCTGAGGCGCTTTTGAAGATGATCGCAAACCTCTCCTACGACTGGGACAGACCGTTTCCCTTCTGGTACTTCACCGGAAAGATGGTCTCCAAGGCACGGTTTGACGACCAAGATCAGCTCAAGCTCTTCAACGCTACTCGAGTGATGACTGAATATATTGCGTTTGAAAACACAGCCATTTCGGATCAAGACAAATCCAAACATACCGGGAGAGCCGTGCAGGTCGTTGAAATCTACTTCTCAAAGCCACAGCCGGGGAAAAACTTCAAGTTAACCTGGAAACCGGCTAGAAGCGTCATCTCTAGGAGCGTTCAAAGGCGTAAGTGACGCATCCCTCGTCCCAAAGACTCGATTTGCCATTTCTAACAAGGTTTAACATATCGAATATAGTTGTAGACGAGTATGCTCGGGAGAAAAGTGTATCCCAGAAAGAGGCGCAATGATTCCGGAGGGAGAAGTGGTTCTCGCGGTTCAGTCGGTTGCTAGGTGCCGGCGGGATGCACTGGATCGCCAGGTATGCTTTGTCTTTTTTATCTAGCTTGTTTATCTTATTTTGCTTATTCAAGTTATCCTGATTATTCTTGTGATTAGTTCTATTTTCTTCTTTGGGTTTGAAATCCTATACACCCGTTTTGCGTTACCTATCTTGAGGTCCAGCCCAACTGATGGCGGCAGATACCAGGGCAAAAACAAGAATGCCAAGGTCAAATGGCCTGTAATACTGCTACACTTTCTGCTACAAGAGTCACGTATGTATATCCCTCCTAGAGCATCCACATCCAGCCACAGCATCCCGTCTCCAAGCGACGAGAGAAGCGTCAAGCAACCACCAAGCAATCGCCTACAGTCACCATGTCAAAGCAGACTCTCGCAACGCACTCTCTGCTTCTGCGGAAACTCGGCAAGGTAGTTATCCAGTTGATTACCCGTGAAGACTAATTCGGATTCGATTTTACATTAAAGTTAATGTTGGCGGTACCTCTATACATCACAGCGTCGCGGCTGACAGCCTTGATGGAGGGCGTCCCCTGGGCGAGCCCGTCGTCTCTTTTCGAAGCACTTGACGTCGATCCGTGCCAAATTCCCCACGAGACTCACCAACAAGTCTTGGCTCTCGCAGCCGCCTGGGTACTGCTTCACTTCCTGGTTGTCTACGCGTCCACCGAGCGATGTACCAACACGTTGCTCCCAAGCACCCGGGCGGCGCTTCTACTAAGCGTCCCACCGTTGCTCATACCGCACGAGTACTACGCCCTTGGCAATAATTGGGGGATTGCCGGTCTCATCTTGTGCATGGTTTACGGGCGGCTGTGTCAATGGGCGGTGACCTTGGGCGCGCAAGCCGAGTTCTCCAACGAGTACGTATCATCCGCGAGTACCCGTCCCCTAGCTAACATCGACGTCTAGGAAGCGAAAGGGATACGACATTGTGACACTAAGTGGTTATCTCAGCTGGATCATATCGAACTTGAGCAGGTTGGGGGGGGGGGCCAAACAAGTCAGGGACGATAGGCTCGGCACGATTTTTTGGGTGATGCTGCAATGCGGAGTTCATCGCTTTTTCGCACTAGATTATGCATAGAATCATGCGAGTGCGGGGACGGGAAAAGGAATTGAAAAATAAACACCAAGAATAGAACACTTATAGAAGTCTCGGCTTTAACTGTCCTTTGCGTGAATAACTTGAAAACAAAAAGGACATGGAAAGGGAAAAGAAAAACAAAGGAAAGGAAAGACAAGAGAAAGAACAGTTCCTGACTACTACCGTCAAGCACATGGGGAAATATGCCGATGGGACTGTATATAGTCATCTACTGCTAAGCTTCAGCTGAGGGCAGGGACAGGGGCGCTTTACCGGCCGTTGACTAGGGCAGGCGACAATTAATATTGAAAGATCTTGAAATACCTGAGTAATCTGTAGCAAACCCTCAACTTCAATAGCCGACCAAGGCTCGGACCGCACAGACGATCTCAACGTGTGAGCGAGCCACTTCGATGATAGATAGGGCTGGCTAATATACCAGCTATAAGGCTGGCCCCCTGGGCTGGGTTCAAACTAACTAGTAACGTTAGGGGCGAATGATTCTAGTCAAATACGACAAGAAATAGTAACTATCTGTACACGTCAGCGCGCCGCGTGTCAATGCCAGGCGCAGCTAACCCGCACAGTCTGCCCCCCTCCCCCTCCCCCCATGGCCTTATCCAATACCAAGGTTTCGAGCTAATCTCGGCTCAGCCTACTGTCTTCCACAAGACCCCTGTGCCCTTGTCCATTGTTCATGGGACAAAAAGAGGCAAGGCGGCATCTCTAAGATGATCAATTCTAGACCCAGCCCACGTGCGTTCGGTGCTTGGCTCTTGCAGGTGCTGCGGCAGTTTTGGACAGATGAGGATAATCGTGGCTTAACATGTCGCCAAATAACCTTTTCGACAGGGGGCGGCTTCGTCACTCGTATAAAATAGTTAATAGTCGCTGCTGCTCTGTGGATGAGTTTGAAAAAAAAAAAGAGGGAAATTTCCACGAATTAATGTGATGGCTGTCCGCAGCATTGACGCGGCAGCCATGCGCAATCGCTTCCATAAATCTCGCAGAACGTTATTTATCGTCATTTTTCTCATTTTCATTTCCATAGCGCTATATAATGACTATTCGAAAAAACGCCCCTGGCTGCATCTCCCAAGGTACGTTGACGAAACCACCAACACACGCAGACACTACCAACAATCCCCCAACACTTGCTCATCTCCACGACTCCAGATTACAGGGGTATTACAATGGAATAAACACCATTCCTCGCCCCAACCGATCTCGACCGCCCATGCCGAGGCCCTACAGCCCCTACAACGGCTCGGAACCCACGAGGACATGCTACCTCGACAGGGAAAACACCGTCGCCGCGCCGGACATCTACGCCTACGACGGGGTGCCGCGGCACATGCCAGCGCCGCTGTTGGGCTCGTACGAGCTCCTGCGGATCCGCGACGACGTATGCTTCGACCGGTTCGGGCGATACGGGCCGTACGGCCTCGGCTACGGCCCCGCGCTGGGCGGCGTGGGGTTCGAGAACGAGACGGAGCACGCGCACTCGGAGCACGTCTGGACGGGGACGGGCCAGATCGACTACCGCCGCGTCGACTGGGCCGACGCGCAGCAGCGATGCCGCGACGCCAACAACGAGGCGATGAGGGGGAGCGAGTCGAGGACGGCCGTCGTCGTCCGCGCCTACGAGGGCTACACGTGGACGCCCATGGCCGTCCTCAACCTGCGCGCCATGGTCACCGAGCTGGCCCTCAAGACCGGCGGCGCCTACTCGGTGCACGTGCTCCTGCAGGTCAAGGACGCCCGGTTCCCCGTCGAGGCCGCCGCCGACCCGACCGTCCGGTACGCGTACCTCGCCCGCCACGGAGTGCCCGCCGAGTTCCGCGGTCTGGTCACGCTCTGGAGCGAGCCCCAGATGCGCCGCGCCTACCCGGGCGACTTCCCCCCGTCCTTCCGCAACCCGACCGGCAAGGGCGTCCACGACGTCTACCGCAGCCCGCACCTGGCGCTGCAGGAGTTTGCGGAGGCGCACCCTGAGTACGCGCACTTTTGGAACTGGGAGCTCGACGCGCGCGTGCTGGGAAGTTACTTTGAGATGCTGGATGGCATCGGGCGCTGGGCGGACGCGAGGCCGCGGGAGCTGCTGTGGGAGCACGCGGAGCGGTATTATATCCCGCGGCACCACGGGTCGTGGGAGGACTTCACGCGCGCGGTACGGAAGCAGCAGCGGGAGAGTGGACGGCTGGAGCTGCCGCCGGAGCCGCTGCGGGCCGACTGGCGGACAAGGCTCGAGGACGGTGGCGACGTGCTGCCGGCCGACTGCGCCTGGCAGCCCGCTACGTGCGGCGTCGGCGAGCCTGCGGACCTCGTCACGCTCAGCCCCATCTTCGACGTCCTCGGGTCGTCCTGGTTCTTCGCCGACGACGCGACCGGGTATCCGGCCTCGCTGCGAGCCACGCTCCCGCGGCGCGCGGCCATCGTGACCGCGGGGCGGTACAGCCGGCGGCTGCTGGCGGCGATGCGCGAGGAGGTGCGCGGCCACGGACGGACCATGTTCGCCGAGATGTTCCCCGCGAGCGCGGCGCTGCACCACGGGCTGAAGGCGGTGTACGCGCCGCACCCGGTGCACGCGGGGCGGCGGTGGGAGCGCGCGGCGGCGGTGGACCAGCACTTCAACAGCGGCGCGCGCGGGTCGACGTCTGGAAGGGGCGGTCCGTTCAGTCTCTCGACGGAGAGGGTGCATGATGTGGCGAGCTGGTACTACAGGAGCAGCTTCGCGCAGAGCCTGTGGCGGCGCTGGCTGGGGTACGGGGAGGACGGAGGTGAGGAGGAGGGCGGACGGATGTGTCTGCGGAGTATGTTGCTTCATCCCATCAAGCATGAGCATCCATCGGAGTGAGACGAGAGGGTGGGTGGTGGTTAGTCTGTCTATTGCGTACCATACATATAAATACCCCTAAGCAATCTACATTGAAGAAACAATCCTAAATAAACAAGGCCTAGGTCCATTCTCCAAGGCGTATCTTTCGAAGACGCACCATTAGATCTCCAAGTAGTTCCGGTGGCAAGTCGGCAGGCATTTCATCGGCGAGCTTGGCAAGGTCTCGCTTGTATTCGAGGTCGCCGTAGAGCCCGGACTGGGCTGGAGGACGTATTAGCGACGACTAAAAAATAACACCAATCGGATCCGAGTCTTGAATCTTGTCAATATGGGCTCTCACCTGGACTTTCTGGGTCAGAGGACGAGTCGACGCCTCGGTGAGGCGGCGGTTGGATGTCCTCTCTCTTCTCAAGCACCCAGAATATGACGCATCCTTCGGAAATGGCCTTGAGATACTGATTGCAGCGACCCATAATCGAATCTTGTCTAGAGCTAGACAGGTGATTGAAAAATAGAATCAAATTAAAGTGAGTTCGGGAGACAGTGTGAGTGTGGCATGGCGCGTAGAGTCAGTCGAAGAAGGCGCACTTATTATGTGGCAGCCTAATTCTGTCGAACTACCACATTACGTGGCCACGTTCGCGGTTTTTCTTCTTCTTTTGGGCAGAATTTCTTTTTTATTTGGAAAAAGGTACACGTTTATATATCTATACAGGTGAATTGATTATTCGCAGCCGGCGACGCTGCTCTTCTTACATCCATCCTTCATTGCCTCTTTAGGAATCATATTGTCAACATTCAAATCCAGCGCTTTGTTAATCTACAGTACGTGATCCAGAGCCGGAAACCCTGAGCCAAAATCTGGGCCATCATTCGTCAACGCGGCCATTGGTGAGCGTGCTCCCTGTCCCATTCTAGCCACAGCTACTTGTCAGTCATGCTCCAATACCCAGTGGCGCTTCTCAGGACAGACGACACCTACCGATGATAGCCTGGCGCTGCATAAGACGTGCTCTGTTTTCCATCACCTTTTCATCGTGGCTATCTTCAAACTCTTCAAAGTTGCGTCGCTGTTGGGCACGGTCGGTGGTGGGCATGGCTAGATAGATGATCAAGCGAGTCAGCCCTAGTTGATGAAGCCAAGTGTCTTTCGGTCCGATGACGGGGGAGACATTGAGGACGTTTCTGCTTTGTAGAAAATGTTGACTTGCGCTTACCTGTAGGCGGAGGGGCACTGGTGAAGCGCTCTTGGAAATCCAGATGGTAGGGGATGACCTGAGATCGCCGTCTGTCGGACTTGTAGCTGCAGGGAGCCATTCCGGGGGATACAGGTACGGGGGTTAGGGCTCTATGCGGCGACCAAGAGGAATGGAGTCGATCTTGGAAGTTCATGGTCGGGCATAAACGCTAAATATATAAACGGCCTTGCTGTTGTACAAGAGTCTAGTCATCTGTACGCATGCGGCAGGGCAAAGTAATCGTCAGCCGCGGCTTGCCGTGTGGCACGAACAACGTGGTATGACGAAGCAGTTTCTTTGTCCTTGTCATTTTAAACTCTACCAAGGGTATGGATGGCTTTTCTATTGAGAGATGCCGGCAAAGATGAGTTGGTTCCGTGTTTGTCAAGCATCAATCACTGACTACCTACAGCCAAGGTGGGCCTGGGCTCGGCAAGATCGCCGCCAGGCCGGCGCCACAAAGCCCGATCCGGCGGAGGAGACGGGATGTTGGCGTGGATGGTGTCTGGTGAATTGTTCAAATATTGAATTATTGAATTATTTTACCAAGTTTTTCACTTTTAATTAATAATAGAATCAGACCCGTGCGGATAGGTCAAGATTGGGCACAGAATTTGGACAGCCAGCGACTTGTTGGGCTGAAGAAGAGGGATTGGCCTGTGCAGCCGGGAATAATCAATCGGCCTTTATTTCCACAGCTTTCCATGTATGTACAGAGGTACAATAAATGCAGCAATTGCGGGATCAATACGCTGGGGTGCGAATGCCATTGAAATAAAAAATAGAAAAATAAATAGCAGGCCTCTCTGCCAGGATCATGTTTATCTCCGATGCAGCACTCATTAACCCCGATCGCACACCATCTTTGTATTGTACCATCGATCAAGCTCACCAGCAATGGCGTCATGTTAGCTACCCCCCCCCCCAAATCTCACAAGCCGGAGCTCCCGTCCGCCAACACCATCCCAGCGACGCAAGGAGGGGAAGCTTAATAATAATAAATCTACATCTACATCATCCTTCTCCCTCTTCTAGACTTATTCTTCTTCTTCCTCTAAATCCCTTTTGAAAAATACTGCCCTAATTCCAACCAAAACCATGCCCGCCCATCACGTCCTCATCCTCGGCGGCCACGGCGCCATCGCGCAGAAGCTCACCCCGCTGCTCCTCCGCCGCGCCTGGACCGTCACCAGCGTCATCCGCACCGCCGAGCAGGTCCCCGCCGTCCAGCGCCTCGCCGCCGACCTCCCCGGCACCCTGCACGTGCTCGTCCGCAGCATCGACGCCGTCGCCAGCCAGCAGGCAGCCCAGGAGATCCTCGACGAGGTCAAGCCCGACTACATTGCCTGGAGCGCCGGTATTCCCTCCCCTCCCCCCCCTTCCGATCTTGCTTTTGCTAATGGACAGTAGGCGCCGGCGGAAAGGGCGGCGCAGAGGCCACGTTCAAGATCGACCGCGACGCAGCGGTGCACTTCATCCGCGCCGCCGCCGCAACGCCCTCGGTGCGTCGCCTGCTGCTCGTCTCGTACTCGGGTAGTCGTCGCAAGGCCGCGCCCTGGTGGCAAGCGGCCGAGTGGGCCGAGTACGACGAAAAGGTGAACCGCGGCGTGCTGGCGACGTACCACCAGGCCAAGATCGTCGCCGACGAAGCGCTCTACGCGGCGACCAGGAGGGGCAGCGGCAGCACGCTGACGGGCATCTGCCTGAGGCCGGGCACGCTGTCGGATGGCCCGGCGGGAGGGGTGGAGCTTGGGAAGACGAAGCACGTCAAGGGAAGCGTGCCGAGAGAGACGGTCGCAAAGGTGGCGGACGCGCTGCTGGCGGCGGACGGCGTCCAGAGCGGCTGGCTCGACTTGTTGGAGGGCGAGGAGCCGGTGGACGACGCGGTTGCCAAGGCCGTCAAGGAGGGCGTCGACGCGGCCGAGGGCGAGGCCATTCATCAGCAGTGACTCTGGAACATTGGCGGGCACCAAAGTAACATCTAGTCTCTTTCCATTGCTAACGAAAATCGATTGTTGAATTTCTTGCATATTATTTTCCAGTTGAAGCTAACTGCAACCCATCTATCCCTCCTCATCTCACACACCTTGCAGCCGTGCGGAATCTGGTAATCGTGGCTCCATCTCCAGCTCTTCCAGTCTCATGCCCTGTCTGCGACGGTCCTGGCTAATGTTGGAAGTCCTTCCGTGCAGTGCCGCCCCAAACCCACGACTCCTCGACCGCCGCCGCCGCCCGCCGCCGCTATACCTCGCCGCAGCGCTGCTCCTCCGACGAAAGATGGTGTCCGCGATGCCCCTGCGGATCTGCCTCACCGTGTCCCAGCTCGTCGTGAAGTATATCAGCGCATTCATCACGCCCTGCAGCGGCAGCACGGTGCCGCTGACGGCGCTCAGCTGGAAATTGATGTGGCCGTGGTTGGCGATGCTGTACAGCCGGTTGACCGAGCTGGGGATCCAGGTGACCAGCACAGTGAAGCCAAAGATGAAGCTCGTCCGGAGGTACGCCATCTTGACGGGGTCGAGCCGGCGCAGGCGCGTCGTTGCCATCTGCCTCAGCCGGCTGAGCTGGTGTGAGAGACTCGTCTTGTTGGCCCGGGCGGCGGCGGAGGGGGAGACGGAGACGGAGGTGCGTGTAGCCGACTCCATCCTGTGCAGCGTCTGCGTCGTCTCTACCATGTTGTTCGCTGATGTCGAGATGGTCGCCACATGCGTCGGAGGTTGCAGGATGAGCTGGCCGCGGTCGTCGCAGGGCGAGGCGTCAGACTCGACTTGTACCTCTGTCACGGCGATTCCATAGCAGTCGATTCGTTCCGAGAACATCATCTCCTGGCAGTTAGCGCGTGACAAGCAAAGAAATTACATGACTCTCAATAGCTTACTTCTTCAGCAGAGTCCTCGACATCCGTCGTCTGCACCGATTGCAGGCAGCCGCTCTTGTCCAAGCTCTGCAGCCCAGCGCTTCGTAGCCGGTTTCGCTGCTGGAAGACGTGGTACCCAACGGCAATGTAAATGACGATGGACAAGAATATGCAAATCCAAATTGGTATGTAGTACGCGTAGAGTCGCACCAGACTCCAATTTGGGCCGATCCAGCACCAAAGCTGCGCCTCCCTTGTCAGCATCTGCGGCTCTGCTTTTGTTGTTGTTGCTAATGCTCGCCGACTTACGGTTGCATCACCAAACACGGGACCGCGCGATCTATCCTTCATCGAGATCAGGGTAACAGCCGGTATCAAGGGCCCCCCGAAGCAGACGATGCAGTATGCCCAGATGTAGCGTGGAAACGCGGTCGGGTCGACGTTGCAGAAGAAGACGAGGAAGACGTTGCACGCCATGGCGCAGGACCACCAGGGGTCGGCTTGCATGAACCTGCGAAGATTAGCCCCTGCCAAGGGACGCAAAGCACTCAGGTACTCTCTGGGTATTCCTCTTCTTACCATTCGAATATAAAGGCCTGGCCCTGGCAAAGCGACGAGTCATCCCCCTGCATCATCCCGTCGTGTCCAATCATGGATGCGATGCTAGCGCCAGCGTTGGCGATGGAGGCGAAGAGGAGGAAGGTGTTGGGCGTCGTCCGCAGCTTTGGGTAGACGAGGTACGACGTCGCGATCAGGGCTATGGCAATCATGGACAGGCTGGCCCCGGTGCGCTCAATTGCCACGAGCGTTGCAATCTTGTCGGCCGACAGGTCGGAGCCGTCGCGGACACTGGCATCCATGGTTGGTGAATGTCGAGCAATCTTGGCATCGACTCGGTCTGGATGTTTACAGATTCAGATAGGAATTCTGTAGAACAAGAAGGAACTCTAACTTTGACTCTACAGGCTTCGTTGCACAGTCGCAGGCTCGTAACAGCGTGTACCAGGTGGCGACACAAAGACAGGCAAGCACGGACGAGGCAGGAGCTGCGAATGAACCGGACACGGATGCACGGCTCTCTGTTTCCGCGACGTGCAAATTCAAGACTCGATTGGCTCTCCCTATTGGATCTTTTAGTTCTTGTTTGTGTTCAACTAATGATTCGACGAATTGTTGTAGCGCAGAGTCTATTACGCTGGCTGCTGGTACTAGGCAAACCACCCGGCCTCAAGCGAGAGAGCAATCACGCACAGAGACAATAACAGAGTAACACGGGGAGATGGGCAACCCGTATCATTTCGATGCAGTGCGATGGATTTCAACAGCCTGTAATGTAATTTTTCGCAACCGCGCTTCCAAAGCAGCAGACGATGACGAGCACGTACCACAGCCCCTTCCCTTCTAGTCCCTCGGTGCTGCCAGCTCCATAGGTAGGTAGCAGTCAGTACCTGCCGTTTTACAGCTCAACCGACTCAAACTCCTCCTCTTCCTCCTCGACAAGGAAATAGTCCTTGACCAGTGCCCCAGCATACACCTTGGCCCACTGCTCCTCCGTGCACGTACCCAGATCCAGCACGTAGCATCGCGGCGCCGGCCCCGGGAGCAGCTCCGTCTTGTGCCCCCATGTATGGCTCGGTCCCTCCGTCACCAGGTCCTCCGTCACTTCCTTGCGCCCCGTCGCGATGTCCTTGCCGAACATGGCCCGCATGAAGATCTCGTACGCGTGCACCGGCTGGTACGACGGGATCATGTGGCCCGCCTGGAACACGCGTGTGAAGGAAAAGTTGCCCACCTGCCGCGTCAGCCCGCCCACGCCGTCCGTCGTGACCATCTCCGCGTAGCCCGCCTTCGCGAACCTGTCGCTGCCCTTGAAGTCGACCGCCAGCGAGGACATCTCGCCGCCGATCCAGTTGCACGCAAAGTCGCGGTCGCCGTACACCAGGTGCACCTTGACGCCCGCGGCGTCCAGCAGGTAGCCGAGCGCGTCGACGAAGCCGCCGCGCAGGTGGTCCGCGGAGATGCCAAAGTTGCGCGAGACGGCGCGCGAGGTCGAGGTGAAGTTGACGGGCGAGCCGAGCGCGGAGAGCACGTCGGCGCGCGAGAGCCACCCGTGGATGTGCGGCGGAGGGAACGGGTCCTGCTTGCGGTGGGTGATGTCGAAGCGGCCGCGGTCGACGGCGGAGAAGGCCTCCTCGCTGGGCGACTCGCATGAGGGCTCGATGCCGCAGATGGCGTCCCACCCGCTGCCGTCGTCGAGCTCGTCCTGGACCGTCACGCGGTCGCGGTCGGCGAGAACCTTCTCGCAGTGCCGAATCTGGTCGCGGCAGCCGCCGGGCTTGGTGAAGTTGTGCATGAGCTCGTCGTAGTGCTCCTGCGTGTAGGCTTTGATGCCGTAGGTCTGCAACTAGTTAGCGGTAAAAAAAGTCTTCTATAAAAAAACAGGGACGCACATTGTTGAACGGAAAGATGATGCCCGCCTCCTCGCGGTGCGCCGTGTCGATGACGCCGTTGATGATGCCCAGCGTGTCCAGGTGCATGTAGTGCGCCGTCTTGTCGTCCAGCGTGCCGTTGAGGATGCGCTCGTTCTGCTCCTGGAAGAAGCGCGTGAAGCCAGGCCCGTAGTGGCCGCCGTAGCTCTCAGCCCACACGCTGATGCGATCGTCGTTGGGCTTGTAGTGTGGGAACTCCCAGAAGAAGGCCTGGGCAAAGTGCCAGAGCGCGTGCGCCGCCTGCGCCGTGGTGTTGACCGTGTGGCGGCCGTCGCCGCTGGACACGGTGCCGACGCGCGTGGTCGCGTTGACCTCGGGCACGGCGACGCGGGAGAAGTCGGTCGCCGTTCGGACGTCGTCGCCGTCGGCGCCGAAGTGGATGGTGATGTTGGTGGGCGTGTCGTAGGAGAAGCCGACCTGGTTGGGCTCGTCAATGTACAGCATGTTGACGTGGTTGTTCCAGCTCCACGGGTTGTTCCGGACGGTGGCCGAGTCGGCGTTGATGAAGCAGGGGCCGTTCTCCTGCAGCAGGCCCATCATCGAGGACGAGCCGGGGCCGCCATTGAGCCAGATGGCGAGGGGCGCATTCTGGGGGTCGTGACGAGCCTCGAAGAACCAGAAGAAGCTGCATCGGCTGGTTAGATGGGGAACAGCCGTGGTTGGAGGTTGTAGGGTGTACTTGGGCTTACGTGTTGGTGTCGTAATCATGCTCGATTCCGTGGATGTCCTGCAAGAGACTGGCCGGGAGGCGGACGTGGCCAGCGTAGGACTTGACGCCGGGAGTAGTCTCACAGAGGCCAGGCTATCATTAAGATGTGTTAGCATAGCAGCGCCCATTCCGGAGAGAAAAAAGGCCAAGCCATACCTCCTTGTACGAAATGGTCACGTTTTCATGAAATTTAGACTTGAGAGTCTTGACGCCTGTGAGGGGCGGGGGGAATTGGGCGACGGCCAAGCTGGCGATGCTACCCAACAGCAGCGCCTTGGAAACCATGGTGAGTCTTTCGTCGACGCTCTCTATGCGTCCGACTCCGTGGTTGAAGAGTCTTGGAATTGTTGAGAAGAGAGGGTTTGAATTAATCCTGGTGTGATGAGCTGCAGGCTACAGCGTCCTGTGTCAAACAACCTGGATGGCCAGCCTGTTAGTGCGGAGCGGGCGTTATCGTGACTAAAAAGAGGCGGGCAGCGTACCCGGCACCGGGTTGGTACTCCGGAGGCAGGGTGTCTTACAGGCCAATCGAGTGAGAGGTGAGAGGCTCTATCAGGCTGTATTTTATCGTATTTTTCATTGAAA
Source organism: Cordyceps fumosorosea ARSEF 2679 (assembly GCF_001636725.1). NCBI lineage: Eukaryota > Fungi > Ascomycota > Sordariomycetes > Hypocreales > Cordycipitaceae > Cordyceps > Cordyceps fumosorosea. The sequence continues at coordinate 113,459 of NW_017387303.1, read as the reverse complement.
TTCTTCGGCATCAACAGACCGAAAGCGGAGGGTACGCCCACCGGACATAAACCGGTGTGGAACGTTCCCCGGGTTTGAATCTGATCTGGGGGTGGAGACGCTGGGAAGCTTGCTCGGGATCAAGCCACCCCCTGGGAGCTGGGTGCAACAGCCAGAGGGCACGGGGGCTGATGGATCTGCGGTCTCTTGTTATATCTGCAATAATTATGGTCAGAGGAACAATACCTGGGCTTCCAGGGAACAAGGGAAGAGCTAAGGCTCAGGTCAAAGCAGCGGCTTCAGTGTTGCGACTGGGATAACTAAGAGAGAATAGGACCCAAGTTGACATGTTCGAGAACAGTCAAGCAAGTCTTCTCTTAACAAATTTAACAAGTTGCTGGTAGAAGCCCACTTCATCATCTTCCATCAGTACCTCAGCCATACGACTGCGAGCCTCGCCCGGGCTCCAGCTAGCCAACCTCCTACTTGCTGAATCACTCATCTTCTTCTCAACGAACGCGTCCATGGCCAGTCTGTCTTTACGACTGAGCATGTCTACGCGAGATTTCCAGTACGGTTCACTGGCAGAAATTTGCTGCCGCTCCCCGAGGAACCTCGCATCTATGTAGATGTTTCCAATAGATGGCGTCAAACGCCCAACTCTTTCCTGCCGCGTAGTTGAGCCAAAAACGCCCCATTCTCCAGCTATCGTGCATGTGTTCGTGGAGCTTGAACGTCAATGCAGTTGACGTTGTCGATGCTTCTGCTTTTTCCATACATGAGAGCCATGCCCCCAATCGCTGTTCGTAATGCTTCGCCCAATCTTCTATCCCAGCAGGCCACATCTCCGGGCATTTCCTGTAGCAGCCACCACGGTGGATCGAGAATGAACTGCGTCGGTGCTGCATATGTAAACTCCCAGTCAATAGCAGCGACCATGTCCTTGTCTTCGTTGATTAGAAAGTTGGTCGGCCGTAGGTCATCATACCAACGCCGAAAACGACCCATCATATCCGGTGCTAGCAAGAAGCATCCATCTTGGCTGCCTGCGCAGACCAGTCATCCTCCACAACCCAAAACTTGAGAGCCTCCCCTCCTGGGCCAACTTGCGGAACAAATATCTGGAGATGTATTTTCCCGCAATCATCTTCTGACGTAACTAAATCGTTGTGCTGAAATACCAACTGAGCAAGGTGCATATTTGCCAAGGCAATATACCACTCAGTTGCCGATTTGTATGTGGTGGTTGGTGGATGGTAAAACCTCTCGAGGTATGTTTGCCAGCTGTATCATGTTGCTCATGTTCTGTGTGATTGGCCGGCCTAGTACCAAAATGTGACCATTGCTTTCTTTCAGAGAACCGATTTGACCAAATTCTGGTTGACATAGCTGTAAAAGGCAGCCAGCTAGCTTCGAGTACATACTTTGCGGTATGACTTCGTCCAGATCCTCATCCAGCACTGGTACTTCACTAGTATCCTGCTGGGGCTTTGACAAGACATCCGAAATATCTCCTTCGTTTGTACCGTACGGCAACATCAAAAATGGGCCGGTTGTTGATCCAATCTCGTATCGAAATAGCTCAGGGACGGGCAATCGAGTTTTTTGTCGTAGCAGCAGCCCAGTCGCCGCTTCTTGAAGCGTCTTTTCTTCGGGAAACTGGCAGAGGCTGGGACAGGGTAAACGGACTAGGATATCGCTCGGTAATCCATCAACGTGTACCCTATAACTGAAGCACATTGTAACCTCCCATTCGCAAGGGAGGCACCAGAGTCGCTGGTTTGCCGAACTGCTCTGAAACCGCTGACACAATGTCGGCGCAAAATGAGCGGCGTGTGAGCTGCGTTTTCGCCTTCTCTATCGCATCATCGTTCAAGTCCCAAGCAAGATTGTCATAGTCTTGACGTTCTTGGTTCATTTTGCTGCACTCACGAAAAGTAGCAAATAGCAGAAGGGATGCGTGTGTATAATAGTTGCCAATGGCCAGGGTTTATAATTATTTTCCCGGCCTACTCTTTTTCTTCGCTCGAGCCATTTTCCTATTTATTCTTCCCCCTACCCTTAGCCCTTCCCCTTTCACTGGAGCCTTGCTGTGCACATTGCCGCCTCGCCCCAGCGTCGAATTTGGGCAGAGCTGAGTCCAGATAACTTCGCTCCTCCAAATACATATCCTTCACGAACATACCTGATCAACTGCCAGTCAAGTCAGATCGGCGCGGCTCAGACCCGACCGATGTCGTGATGATTCGCCGACGTCGGCGGCCACTGGCGACCGGCAATGACGGCAGCGACCAAGCCACGCGTGCTGGCCAAGCTCGCAAAATCAGGCCTCGCAATTAGTTACCTGTTATTTTTGATACCGCCACGCAATAAGCTTCAAGCCAAAGACAGAAATCATGACGAAAGAGGCCAACAGCGCTAAGCTTCAAGTAGCCCCTCATGCGCCACTGTGTGCCTTGATTTCTCGCGGGACAGCCTGCAGTCAGCGCAGCGAGGCCCGCCACATGGCCGCCACGCGTGCATCACGGTCACGCTACAGGGCTCATTGGCCGCTAAAAATATAGTGCCCGCCAGTTCATCCACTAAAATCAGCGCTGAAACGCCGCCAGAGGCCGCTAAACCCCACTGCCGCCAGCGACTTCCAACGGTGCGCTCATGGCAAATGGTTGTTGCAGTGGGCTGCAATTTATTAGTATGATCGACATTCTCAAGCTGCTGCCTCTGTTGCACAACATCGTCACGCCTTTGTCGTCATTCCCTGTTTTTGGCCCCCGTCAATGTCCTTTTTTTCTTGCTGGTTTCCTTAGGGCCAAAATTCGCCAATTTCCTCCATCTCAGGATCGACATCACACCTCGAATTCCTATCCTAACATCAAAGATCACCTACCAAACCTACTAAGATTTAGCTCTTGCCAAGCTTTCCCAGCCGTTGTGGCTTGGCAACCTCCTCCACCAGAGCTTCACAACAGCCATCTTCCTCGTTAGCCGCCACCATCATGACGGAACAAACACAGACACAAACACCACCGCTCGCGACCCTTGCCATCAATGGCACCATCAATGGCAAAACCAGCAACGGCCTCGCGGCTAACGGATCCGCCCACATGAACGGATCCTCCTCCAAGCAGCAGCAGCAGCAGCAGCATGACGACCAGCAGCAGCCCAGCGGCACCTCCGCCGAGGATCGCAAGCCCGCCAAGTCGAAGCGGCGGCCGCGCGGCGGCTTCGACCCGACCGAGCTGCCAGACGCGCCGCCCGGCTACACCGTGCGCTTCACCTTCCACTCCGCCACCAACCTTGCTCCCGGGGATCTACACACGGCCTCGTCAGACCCCTTCCTGCACGCCACCCTCAAGGTCAACGGCCTAAAGCGCCACAAGGAGGATCCGGACCTCACCCACCGCACGCGCACGCTGTGCCGCACCCTCGAGCCCGTCTGGGACGAGGCATGGACCGTCGCTAACGTCCCGCCGACCGGCTTCACGCTCAAGTGCCGCCTCTACGACGAGGACTCACCCGACAAAAATGACCGCCTCGGCAACGTCACCGTCCGCGTGCCCCGCCTCTTCCGCAGCTGGGAGGGCTTCCCACCGCCCGGTCGCACGTTTGAGGGCAAGAAGCGCGTCATGAGCAAGCGCGCGTACCTACTCAAGGCCGTCACAGATAGGTTTCATCGCAATCACAGCGCAAAGCACATGTCGCCGCTGGTCACTATTAGTATAGAGCTGCTGGGGGAGTCGGAGCCGCCGCACGGCCAAATGTACACGGTCGGCCCAGCCAGGTGGGTTCAGCACTTTAGTCCCATGATTGGGCGGCTGGCGGGCACAAAAGTCGAGGGCGACAAGGGCGGCGCCGGCGCCGGCGCCGGCGGCGAGTCGGCGGAGAAGAAGAAGCAGCAGCAGCAAGATACCAACGGCGAGGCCAATGGCGGAGAGGCCTCAAGCTCGGGGAAGCAGACAAACAAGAATCAACGTTACGAGTGAGTCCCCTGGCAACTGACTGCTATACAGGCAACGTATGCAAGTCATACTGACCAGCCACGCAGGTTTCGAGCCAACGAGATGCAGCTCGTCGGCCCCGTCCCGCCCAACATGTACCACCGCTTCGTCGCCTTCCGTCCCATCATCGGCTCCATGTTCATGTCCACCGGCATCCGCGGCAAGATCCTCAACAAGGCCTTACACAAGCAGCACAACCGCATCTACAGCTTCGACTCCAGCACCGCCTGCGAAGACTTCTCGCCGTGCACCCCCGCCGCCACGGAGCAGTTCCTCCAGATGGCACACTTCGACGAGGGCGGCCGCGTCTTCACCTACGTCCTCACCCTCGACGCGCTGCTGCGCTTCACCGAGACGGGCAAGGAGTTCGGCATCGACCTCCTCAGCAAGCACACCATGCATTCCGACGTCGAGACCTACATCGCATACTCGGGCGAGTTCTTCATCCGCCGCCTCGAGCGGCCCACTGCCTCCGACGACCCGGACCCCAAGGGCCGCACGCACCCCGATGACGAGCTGCCAGGCGGCCCGCCCAACGAGCCGCCCCCGCAGGACCCGGCGCACTACCAGCTCGTCATCGACAACGACTCGGGCACCTACCGCCCAGACCGCTCCGCGCTGCCCGCGCTCAAGGAGTTCCTGGAGCGCAACCTGCCAGGGCTCGGCGTCGTCGCGATGCACTGGGAGGATGAGGAGCTCAAGGAGATGAAGGAGGCGCAGCACCGCGCCAAGCACCGCGAGCGCGGCGGTAGGGTGCTCCGTGGCGTGCTCAACCGCAGCGCCAGCAGCATCAGCTCCGCGGAGAGCGAGCTGGAGGACCGCCAGGCGGCCGCCGGTGACGGTGGCGATGGCTGGGACGGGAAGAAGAGCAAGCGCGAGAAGGCGTGGGAGGCGCTCGAGCGGCCGGCTGCAATCAAGGAAACGGCCAAACAGGCCCTGCCCTAATTTTTCCGTGGTCCATGTTTTTCCGTGGGCCTTTCTTTCCAATTGTTGCAGCATCATTCTTGTCTAGTTTCTACCATGATACCTATTATGAGCAATGAATTCACCTTGCATTGTTATCTGCATCTATGCAACGATAATCCATAATTTCTTATGTTTCCAACTCCAGCAACATTTGTCCTCGTTGGCCAGCCAAGGTTGATAACAAAGTCAATCCTGCATCACATGTACGGTGACAACAGACAGGCTCGGAATCAAAATACCCAGCTCATCACGCAGCTATTCATGCTTAGTCCGTAGTGTATTCTGAAAAACAGAATCACAATATCCCTTTTAGGTCCTGTAGACAGCTCTTCTAGCTCTTTTGTACGAGTCCCTGCGGTGATTTCTTGCGGCTTGCCCAGGTAACTTCCGCTCATCGCTATAGGGAATACCATCAAGCAGTCATGTGTCGCATACGTATTCTCAACAAAAATTTCCAGCCGACCTTCGTCGCGGCAAAAATGGCGATACCGGTTTGCGGCGTCTTATCTTCTTCGCGGGTGGTGTGGATGTCTGTTGACTTCTCGCAGGCGACGGCGCTCCAAGCTCATCTTCGTCCGAAGCTGGAGTGGTGGGAGAGCAACTCTTTTTGATATCCTCGTTCGCCTCCCTCTCCGGACTTTCGCTTGCCTTTCTCTTTGTCCGTGTCGAATGTATTTTGGTGGATGCGAGTTCCAACACGTCGGCTTCGGGGTCGAGGCTGTCCGCAGCGTCCTACAGTTGCTCGTCTCGCCGCACGGTCAACAGGTTCTGGATTTCTTCCTCAGCCATCCCCATCAAATTTCCCTTGAACTTTCCAATCGGACTCAGACATCGGACCGGTACAAGCATGTTTCTGGCTGACTCCGACAGCTCGAATTTGTTGCGTGAGAGCTGTCTGGCCGGCCCCTGCGGCTTGATCGATTCCACAGCCTGGATGTCCTTTTCTGAGAGATACCAGTGGACGTGCAAGCCACGAATGACCTTTTGCTTAAGCTCTTGAAACTTTTCCAGCAGATGCTGCGCATATGCAGCCAGCATGTTGTCAACATCGTGGGGGTCCTTGCGTGGGAAACGGCGTAGGAATCGGCCTCTGGCTCGGACAAAGGCAAGAACAAGATCCCTGACGATGCTTCGTGGCAGTGAGCCATTGCTTGCCCGTCCAACACGGGCCCATAACGATTTTGGTCCCTTTGCTACGAGGATGTCCCACGAGCAATTGCTTTCGAGCATGAGCCGGGTCAGCCTTTGCCGAGCTGCTTCTGGCCCGCTTGGGGCTTTGTTTTCTGCGTGCAGGCTATTGATGACGTCGTCATCTCGCTTATCGCGGCCAGTCATTGGCCTCGTATCGTGAAACCAAAATCCGTGGATGTTCATAAGACGCCTCTTGATGGAGTTCCGCAGTTCTATCGTCTCGGTGGCTGCGGCATTCATCTTTGGTGTTGCGGCGTCCGATTAAGAAAGCAAGGATAAAGCTTGTGATATAACAGATTTCAGGTTGGGGTAGGGGATTTCTTAAGTAATCGATACAATGCATTGGCAGCCGTTGGTTTCTGGGGTCCTAGAGGTGTTGGGGTTGTGATTGATGGCTGGCTGGCGCACTTCGTTTGTTGATTGAGAATATGAGATGCAAGGCGGCTGGCAAGAGCGGGCAACTGGCAACGTTTAGCTACCAAAATGAGTTGTCATGGGCACCCAGGCAACAGCTTTTCCTGATGAATTGTGACGTTGAACGCTTGTCAAATATTTGTTGATTCAACTGTTATCCGCCTCTAGGCCATCTAGTTGCCTGTTCTCGTGTTCTTCCGCTTGACTGCACTTTTAACCTTTTCTCTCCTCCCTAGCGCTCTCTCTATCATAACTTGGGCTGGTACTCTCTTGGTATTGTCATCCTCTTCTTCTTCCTCGTCTCGTGGTGTGTTGCGGTTTGCTAAGGTGCAGATTTGAACAAGAATACTGACCTTTTTTCTCAAACACTGCCCATCACCTATTCTACACCCCGCGATTCTCAACGAGATTTCGGTGTATGTACGTACCAACAGCAGAAACTCGCTACAACAGTATTACGCTCGGAAATTAATTGCCTCAAGCTGTAGCTGCCTCATGCTGTAGCCTGGCAGCCTGGCTGGCACGTCGCCAGCCGGTGCGGTGCAGGGTAGGCGCAGCGGCTGCTCCTTGTTGCTTTGCTATCCTTGGCCCAACGCGCGCAGAAACAGACCGACACAAGCAGACCGACACAAGCAGACCGACACAAGCAATTTGTCACCCAACCCTTCCGGCCAGCATCCCATCGCATTTGGTTTCAATTGTCCGAGCCACCGTCTTTTCGCTGCGGTCGTGACACGGCATGGATACAACGGAGGTACATGCGAGGTACCTGGTTACATCCGCAGAAGAGGTACATTGGTACCTTAACCTCTTGGCTGCTGCACGAAATGGGGCTGCAGCCAGCCGCCCTGCAGAGCATCCACGGGTCGCGTCCAGGCTGTTGCCCACTGCACTGCAGTTACAAGGCCAGGCCAGGTCAAGGCATCGCGCCATTGTATTTTTGGTAGCAGGAACCACAAATGATCAGGGAGCACAATCCAAGATCCAATCACGCCGCACTCTATTTGCCCTTCCACACGCTCACGCCCCTGCCCTGCCTCTTCGCTTCTGCTTCGCACGAATGGATGCAGCTGCTGAGCTGCGAGATTTCCTGCTGCCGTACACAATTTGTAGCATCTTGTACCACCTCCTGCTCCCCGCCGGGCGCCCGCTCGTCATAGCCTCATAGGCTTAATGACGACAGGGGCTCCACCCTTCTCGGCGGTACATTGGGCACGTACCAGGTACGTACCCTTCCCAGCGCGTCTTGGTTGATTCTCAGGTACTCTGGTACCCCCCTCATTGCCCCGCTATCCTGTCCCGCCATCTGAGAAGCCGCCTTTGGCTCTCACTTTTAAACCCTGCCATCGCCGCTGTTGTCTTGCGCCGCGCTCTTCTCTTCTCTTCCCGATAATCTCTCATACCTCGTCGATCCAAATTCTATAACAATGGGTGTTTCCAAGACTACCATCAAGGACGGCTCGGGTGTCCAGCCCAAGCCTGGCCAGACCGTCGTCATCGAGTATACTGGCTGGTTGAAGGATGCTACCAGGCCTGACAGCAAGGGCAACAAGTACGAGCTTCACAAAACCCCGCAGTTGACCTTTTTTTAACCGTTTTTTGCTTCTCAGGTTTGACTCCTCTGTCGGTCGCGGCGACTTTGAGGTCAAGATTGGTGTTGGCCAGGTTATTCGAGGTGAATACGAAGCTGTTGACCAGCTGCGCGCCAAACGCTAACACAGCTCCAGGCTGGGACGAGGGTGTTCCTCAAATGAAGGTTGGCGAGAAGGCCACTCTTGACATCAGCAGGTATGTTGCTCCCGATGTATAGTACAACACACTTATACTGACACGATACCCAGTGACTTTGGCTACGGCGCTCGGTAAGCCTTAGGCTCGGTCCTGACAACAGCTGTCGTCCGTTTCTCTGCGATACTAACCTACCTGTCTACTTAGCGGCTTCCCTGGTCACATCCCCGCCAACGCCGACCTGATTTTGTGAGTTCCAATGCAGTTCTCTGATGGTTGCGGCATTGGCTAACTATTCACTACAGCGATGTTGAGCTCAAGAACGTCAAATAGACAGCTTGAGATTCGCCGTTTGCATTGTCCCGCCGGAAATGGAGCAGCGCGTAAAGTGCGCCATGAGCCTTCTGATAAACACGTATTTCATATCTAGCTTAAAAGATACAAATGGAAAAACAGTAAAATCTGGATACTTAATATCGCCATGAAAAGCCTCTTGCATCTCCCATAACCTGTTATGATCCGCTACCTATCTTTGTAAGCTCTGGCTTTCCATGTCCTTCTACATACCTGCGTTGCCGCCCCACCGGTTGCCTGGCACTGCCCCTCATCGGCCACCCGTCATAACGTTAGCTAAGCAAGCGTCAAGGTCCAAGTCACTGACTACATGGCTCCTGCAAACACCAACTGCAACGTCTGGACTGGCCACATCTCTCTTCCTCTTTTGACAAAACTCAACCTTCCGCCCATCATCTCGATAGAAGCTCACAGTGTTCCCTGAACGCCACCTTGTTCACCACCAGACATCGCTTCGGCACCAGCAATCTCCCTTTCGTGTAGCATCCTCTGGCGGGGTAGAGCTCGACCTGGGTGCTAGCTCACCATCCTTCAAGATTTCTTCCCAGCTGCCCGGCTCAGGCGCACTGGGCAAACGCAAGCTCTCCAGCGGAGAAGCTCAACCAGATATAAAAAGAACCATGTCGGTACGTGGCATTTGTCTCTCTGACCGGCGATTGGAGCAATCCTTCCACCGCCTTTGCTACCGTCAGAGGCGACGACTGCTGACAATCTATTTAGGGCATCACCGACTCTACCTCCAAAATGCAAGTCGACGGCGTGGCTGCCGGCCAGTCCGAAATCGACGAGTCCCTCTACAGTCGTCAGCTATATGTGCTTGGCCATGAGGCCATGAAGCGAATGGGCGCTTCCAATATCCTGGTTGTCGGGCTCAAGGGTCTTGGTGTTGAGATTGCAAAGAACGTTGCTCTTGCTGGCGTCAAGAGCCTGACTGTCTATGATCCTGCTCCTGTTGCCCTACCCGACCTCTCCTCCCAGTTTTTTCTCACTCCCGCCGATGTTGGCAAGCCCAGAGACCAAGTCACAGCCCCCAGGGTAGCTGAACTTAATGCCTACACCCCAGTCAGCGTCCACCAGTCGCCTAGGTAAGCCCCATCGTCTGCTCACCCAAAGCAGGTTCTAATTTGGATAGTCTCGACGACAATCTCTCCCAGTTCGACAACTATCAAGTCGTTGTTCTCACCAGCGTCCCGATTCTGTCACAAAAGCTCATCTCCGACTACTGTCACTCTAAGAACATCTATGTCGTCATCGCCGACACATTCGGTCTGTTCGGGTCACTTTTCTGTGACTTCGGAAAGAACTTCACCGTGGTCGACCCGACTGGCGAGACCCCTACCCATGGCATTATCGAAGGTATCGACGAAGAGGGCCTAGTCTCCGCTTTTGACGAGACTCGACACGGTCTTGAGGACGGAGACTATGTCACTTTCTCTGAGGTCGAGGGCTTGGAGGCCCTCAACGGCTGTGACCCCAAAAAGGTGACCGTTACTGGACCTTTTACCTTTTCCATTGGCGACGTCTCAAGCCTGGGCCAATACAAGCGTGGTGGTATTTACCAGCAGGTCAAAATGCCCAAGCTTCTTGACTTCAAGAGCTATACGGAATCTGTCAAGGAGCCCGAGTTCCTCATCTCCGACTACGCCAAGTTTGACCGGCCTCAGCAGCTCCATCTTGGGTTCCAGGCTCTACATGCCTTCCAGGTCGCCAAAGGCAGGCTCCCTAACTCCATGGACGATGACGACGCGGCTGTTGTAATCGGTGCTGCCAAGAAGTTCGCCGAGGAGGAAAAGCTCGAGATAGAAGTGGACGAGAAGCTTCTCAAGGAACTAAGTTATCAGGCTCTCGGTGATCTCTGCCCCATGGCCGCCTTCTTTGGTGGTGTTGCAGCCCAGGAAATTCTCAAGGCTGTCTCAGGAAAGTTCCACCCGATCAAGCAGTGGATGTACTTTGATTCTCTTGAGTCTCTTCCCACCTCTGTCAAGCGTACGGTCGAGTCGTGCAAGCCCATTGGCAGTCGATATGATGGCCAGATTGCGGTCTTTGGAAAGGAGTACCAGGATAAGATTGCAAACTTGAGGCAGTTTCTCGTTGGCGCTGGCGCTATCGGTTGTGAAATGCTCAAGAATTGGGCCATGATGGGATTGGGATCGGGCCCCAACGGCAAGATCTTTGTTACCGATAACGACTCGATTGAGAAGAGCAACTTGAACCGTCAGTTCCTCTTCAGAGCCGCCGATGTTGGTCACATGAAGAGCGACTGTGCCGCTAAAGCCGTGCAGCGCATGAACCCTGACCTCGCAGGCCACATTACGACTTTCCGTGACCGTGTTGGTGCCGAAACCGAGGACGTTTTCAATGCCGACTTCTGGAACGGCCTTGATGGCGTCACCAACGCCCTGGACAATGTCGAAGCCAGAACCTACGTGGATAGACGCTGCATCTTTTACCGCAAGCCTCTGCTCGAGAGTGGCACTCTGGGAACCAAGGGCAACACTCAGGTCATCCTGCCCAACATGACGGAATCTTATTCTTCTTCCCAGGACCCCCCTGAGAAGGAGTTCCCCATGTGCACAATCCGCAGTTTCCCGAACCGTATTGAACACACGATTGCCTGGGCTAAGGAGCACATGTTTGAGCGATGCTTTGTCAACGCCCCTCAGACTGTCAACCTATACTTGACGCAGCCCGACTATTTAAGCACCACATTGCAGCAGGGTGGAAACCAAAAGGAAACCCTGGAGACTATCCGCGACTACCTGACGGCGGATCGGCCCAGAAGTTTTGAGGACTGTATTGCCTGGGCCAGAAACCTGTTCGAGGTTGAGTTTGCCAACAAGATTCAACAACTCCTGTACAACTTCCCGAAAGACTCTCTCACATCTTCCGGAATGCCTTTCTGGTCTGGGGCCAAGCGTGCGCCTGATGCTCTGAAGTTTGACGCTAACAACCCTACTCACTTTGGATTTATTGTTGCCGCCGCCAATCTTCACGCTTTTAACTACAACATTAAATCTCCGGGCAACGATAAGGCACTCTACCTACGCGAGCTCGAAAACGTCATTGTCCCTGACTTCAGTCCCGACGCTAGTGTCAAGATTCAAGCCGACGACAAGGAGCCTGATCCAAACAAGGACGTTTTCACTGATGAGGATGAGCTGCAAAGCATAACAGCGTCGCTGCCGTCTCCCAGCAGTCTAGCAGGCTTTAAACTGCAGCCTGTTGATTTTGAAAAGGATGACGACTCAAACCACCACATCGACTTTATCACAGCATGCAGCAACCTACGTGCCGAAAACTACAAGATCGAGGCCGCTGACCGACACAAGACCAAGTTCATCGCTGGCAAGATCATCCCTGCCATTGCCACCACGACGGCCCTTGTTACCGGCCTCGTTGTCCTAGAACTGTACAAGGTTATTGATGGCAAGGACGACATTGAGCAGTTCAAGAATGGCTTCATCAACCTGGCGCTGCCCTTCTTTGGATTCTCCGAGCCGATCGCGAGCCCCAAGGTGGAGTACACCGGTCCCGACGGCAAGGTGGTACTAGACAAGATTTGGGATCGCTATGAGGTCAATGATATTACGATCCAGGAGCTCGTCGACTTTTTCAAGGCCAAGGGTCTAACAGTGCTCTCGCTCAGCCACAGTGTCAGCTTCCTGTTTGGCGCATGGATGCCTACGGCCAAGGCGCGCCTCCCGCTCAAGATTAGCGAGGCCATTCAGCAGGTGACGAAGAAACCTGTACCGGCGCATATGAAGGAGTTGATTGTAGAGGCGTTGGTGGAGGACGAGAATGAGGAGGATGTTGACGTCCCATATGTCAAGGTGACGTTGGGATAGACTGGTGGTTATGTATAAGGTGTGGTCTAGAATTATCATCCGTAAATGAAATGCTATGTTTTTTATGAGTATGAGGTGTTTGCTGTGGCTTGTGGTAGATGTTTGCAAGCAATTACTTAGCACAGATCGATTTCGATGCGTGGATGTCTGCTTGGCCCGCTTTCTCTTTTTGTCGAGCGGTCACTACCAACTATCAAGGTATGTAATCCATTACTGAGCAGGCCGAATTGTACTTGGGTTTTGTCAGCGATCAGAACCAATGGCTGTTAGTGGTCTAGCGGCTTTCCATCGATCACCGTTCTGATTAGGTCAGGATATCGTCAGCTCAAGCTAATAAATAACTAGGCTGCAGGGGATGAGGGGCTACGAAGCTCTAGATAGCTACTTATATATATCGTGTCGAGCGTCGCTGCTAACCCTCCTCAAATCAGTTATAAAGTGAAAGCTGCCAATGCACATTGTGCAGCTCATCCGCCCAAGGCTCGCAAAGCAAAGCATCCCAGTATACCCGTTTCTCCCCGCATCCGTTTCTCCCGGAGCGACTACTACAACACCCAGCTCTCCTCAGCTCCGTCATCACCACAGCGCGGGGTCATCATTCCGTCTCCAAGCTACCCCTCCGTTGCAAGTTCCGTTTCCCCCCTACACGAAGCGTTTTTCTACGCAACCCATAAAAATGGTAAGTTTTTCCTCGTCGCTTCTTGTTCTCTTCTCTTCTTTCTTTCTTTCTTTCTTTCTTCCTACTTCAGAGAATATCACTGACCAGAAACCCATCAGTCCACGCCCGCCAAAATCACCGACTGGGTCGACCGCAGCGACAAGTCGGGCGAGTTCAAGCGCCAGGTCAGCTCGTTCCGCGACCACATCTCGCGCGCGCCCGGCGCCCAGTATCCTCCCGAGAAGGATCGCTACCATCTCTTTGTCTCCTACGCCTGCCCTTGGGTACGTTCTCTTCCCCCACCCTTTCATCTTTAGGACTTGATCCCCGCCGCTCACACACACCAAACGCAGGCCCACCGTACACTCATTGCCCGCAAGCTCAAGGGCCTGGACAAGTTCATCACATTTTCCGTCGTGCACTGGCACCTCGGCGAGGGCGGGTGGCGGTTCGTGACCAAGGACGAGAAGGAGCCCGGCGAGAACGTGGTGCCGGACCCGATCCCTGGTCACGAGGAGTTCACGCACCTGCGCCAGGTGTACTACGAGTCGGACCCCGGGTACGCGGGCCGGTTCACGGTGCCAGTGCTGTACGACAAGAAGACGAAGCGCATCGTCAACAACGAGAGCAGCGAGATTTTGCGAATTTTCGGATCGGAGGTGGGTTTTCTCCTCCGGAGAAGCACAGTGACGAAGCAGGAAAGAAGAGGCTGACTCGAATAGTTTGACGACTTGCTGGATGAAGAGCACAAGGGCATCGACCTATACCCCGAGGCGCTCCGCGGAGAGATTGAGGAGGCGCACAAGTGGCAGTACGACCTCATCAACAACGGCGTGTACAAGTCGGGCTTCGCGACGACGGCCGAGGCCTACGAGGGCAACGTCGTGGCCCTCTTCGAGGCGCTGGACCGCGTCGAGAAGCACCTCGGCGGCCAAAAGGACGGCCTGTACTACTTTGGCAAGACGTTGACCGAAGTCGATATTCGTCTGTACGTTCCCCCCTCACACGCTCCCATATGAACGAACGCCACCGCCCGTGCTAACGCTTCTTCTGGTAGCTACGTCACGCTCGTCCGGTTCGACCCCGTGTACGTGCAGCACTTCAAGTGCAACATCCGCGACGTGCGCTCCGGCTACCCGGCGATCCACGCGTGGATGCGCAACCTGTACTGGAAGCTGCCGGCGTTCGGGGAGACGACGCAGTTCGAGCACATCAAGTGGCACTATACGCGCAGCCATACGCAGATCAACCCGCTGTCGATCACGCCGGTCGGGCCGCTGCCGGACATCTTGCCGCTGACGGAGGAGGTGCCGGCCGTTGCTGCGGCTCGCAAATGAATGCCTTCAACTCGACTTGAACCTGACAATGATTGTTTTATTGACAGTGTTTTGGAGGCCCCATTCCATTTGAAAGTGTATTCAAGTTCCTTTCTATTGGGAAATGTGTCCAAGTTCCTTTCTATCTAACAATGTACTCAAGGTCCTTTTCTTTTAACGTACCGAAAATGCAGAAACTCCAGAAGAAATGACCCTCAGTGTATTCTATACAGTTTCATGACCCATGACCCAAAAAAAGAGAAACAAATTACTCCTGCGCCGTTTTTTTTTTACAAACCACTCTATGGATTCCCCATGTAAAATCCCCGGTAGCCCTGGGCGTGCATCGCCTCGCGCCGCGCCCAGGAGCGCTTCATGGCCGGGCGCTCCGTCTCCTCGACCTCATTCTGGTGGGCCGCCTCCTCCGCGATCCAACGGTCCAGCACCTCGCGGCGGGCGGCGACCTGGGGAGGGTACGGCGGGCCGACCGGCTCGTCCCACAGGTGGCGAGCGTGCCGGCGCTCAACCGCCGCGGTAGCAGCGTCGATGTTTGCGTTTGCGGCGGCGGCAGCGGGCAGCGGCGGCGAGCTCGCTGGCCAGCATGTACGCGGTCCGGGGTGGTAGCACGCTCGTCGACGAGTACCGGTGGGTGAGGAGCATCCCTCGCAGCCGGCGGAAGTGCCGGAGGCGGGCGTCCGGGGAGGCGGAGCGTGGCAGGGCAGTGTTGGCGACGGAGAGTTTGTAGATGTAGTCGAGTCCGAGGGAGAGCTGTGAGGAGAATATTAGAATTGTACATTTTTCAGGCAGAACAGAATTCCGTACATAGGCCTGGACGTGCTCGTTGGCGCTGCCGGTGGACAGGTAGTCGACGTGGTGGGCGCCCCAGGTGACATCATACATGGCAACCTGCTTGAAGGCTAAATCGTAGTCAGCTTTCCATTGCATCCCCGTCTTTGGCCAATTGGATCCGGCACCAACTCACCTTGTAGCACAATGTCCTCCAGAAAGTCGTGGATGCAGGCTAGTTGGCTGTGCGCCCTGGCGACGTTATCCCGGTACAGAGAGGCGCTGAGCTGGGCGTTGACCTCTGCGCGCCACGCCGCCGCCTCCGCCGCCGCCGCCGCCGCCGCCGTGTCGTCTCCCGGCTGCTCCGTCGCGGCGCAGTCGCCGGCGTCGCGGAACAGCAGCCCGCAGTAGATCTCGTAGCCGTAGAGCAGCCTGTGTATGCGCGTGATCTCCGCCTCCGTCGCCCTCGCCGGCCCCTCACGACCGAGCAGCTCCGCGCATGCCGGCAGCGCGCCGTCCACCAACCTCTTCGTCAGCGCCTCGACCACGCCGTGCGCGCGGCTCATGGCGACGACGTCGGCGAGCGACAATCCCCACGGCCAGACCCCCAAGGGCCCGCCCTCGCTGCCGGCGTGCGCGGAGATGTCGTCGGCGTCCAGGGGGACGAGCCAGTCGTCGGCGAGCCGTCGCAGAGCATCGCGGTCGCGGGGGATGCCGCGGCGGGCGACGTGGGCGGCGTAGGCGAGGCGGGCGGTGGCCGGGCTCATCTGGGCGTCGAGGATGTCGCGGGTGATGCGGGCCGGGTCCTCGGCGAAGGCGGCGTGCAGGGCCGGTGGGCGAGGACGGCGGCGCCGAGGGAGTGCAGGGTGTCGAGGTGGCGGAGGACAAGGCCGAGGACGTGGAGGGGGGTTTGGGGGAGGGTTGCGAGGGACATGATGGCGGTGGTGGTGGTGGTGGTGGGAACAAGAGGTCAATTGAGAGGAGGAACCATGTAGAAGGAGAAGTGAGGGAGAAGAGAAGAAGAAAGAGGAGGAGGAGGAGGAGGAGGAGGAGGAGGACAGGATGGCAATGGCAACTCGCCAGCAAAAGACGACGGAACGAATCAGACTCAATTGGCAAAGCTTATTCTCGGCCCTTTCTTGTTGAAGGTGGCTTGAACGCCAACGCAGGATTATTCAAGAGAGTGTGGGGAAGGCGTTGCTGCCCAAGTACGACAAGATTGGGCAAATTGTCGAATCTGGGGATAGTTGTGGATAGAAGGAAGGGCAGTTGGGGAAAGGTTCAAAAGTTCAATTGACGCATTCAGACAATGATGGGTTGGTTGGTTGGTTGGTTGGGCGAAACCTGGCTGACACGCGGGGGGGGGTCAAGTCGTGTAGACGTCATCCCGACGTTGCCGCTTTGCCCACCAAGTTAAGTAAGTTATTAGGACGCGCGCGCGCTGGCCGGTGTCAAAAAAAGGACAAGCATGGAAGGGAAGAAGAGGGAAAGACAAAAAAGGCTCAATCAATCAGCAGGGCAAGACAGGCAGGCCGAGGCTGAATTGTTTCAGCTCGGTTCTGTGCTCATTCTGTGGTCGCCCCGGATATGCTGGTAACAATAGTGCCTTGGCTGGTACTGCTACGTAACATGGTTGCTGTGTGCTTACAGAAGATAGAGGCCCAGCCAGCCATTTGCCGCTTGCACTTTACTAATGCATCAATCATCCTTTCTGCAATTCAATTGTTTACCATAAATACCGCACTGCATTTCTTTTTTTTTTTTACCCTCGCCTCGTCCAACCACCCACCCACCCACCACCACCCTCGGCTGACGCCTGCGCCTTGTGAATGTATGTATGTATTGCATGTATATGTGTGTGTCTGACTCGGGGCTCAAGTACATAGATCAAGTTACTGGCGTCGCACAAGAGTCTCGCATCCCGCATCCCTCCCCTCCCCCCTCCAGATTGCTTTGCTTTGCTTTGCTTTGCTTTGCTTTTGCTTGTCCCTCGGTTCCCCGGAATCTCTCTCGACAAACCCATGTCCATGTCGGCAGCCCCGGCCCAAACAAACACCCCCCACACTTTCTAGAAACGCAAAAGCAGCCTGCGCCACACCAAGAAAATCGGCCCGGATTGTGCTTTCGTTGGATAATGAAAAGAAAAAGATGACGTTGCCGCCAACACATTGTAATGCCCCGTCGTCACGAGCCGCGTCCACGCAGACCAAAAGGTAAGACATGATAGAAAATTCCCGAGAATTTGTTCGCTCACCCATCATGCAATGAGGCCAATCTTATGCTCAGCTGATCTCCCTTCCCCAACTCTGAGATTAACCCCCCTCGGTCCGTCCCGATCTGCGATCATGTTGCATCGACCATCGACCATCGACCATCGACCACCCTCATCTTCTCTCTCTTCATCCCAAGGCCACACTGCCATCACTACGCACGGGTGTTTGGGTTTGTTGTGTGCATTCTTCTCAAAATCACACTTGCCAGTCATCACTTTCTCGTCTTGGCTTCTCCCTTCCCCCCACCAAGATGCGCCAGTTTTCAAAATAAAAGACATCACGTCTTTGTGTAAATTTTGACAGATTCGTCAGGTATAACAGTAATAAAACAACGAGTGTATAGTAGTACAAAGGCATTCCCTTTCACATGACAACATTAAATATATTCCCATCGCTGGTGGTTATCCGATACCCACCACCTCGTCGCAAACGCCGCCTCCTCTGCCCACTTGGCAGCATCGGCACCGTACTTCTTCTCAACCGCCCGCAGCATGCCCACAAAGTCAAATGATGCCACTTGACCTTCCTCGTGAGGGTCCGTCTCCAAGTCCGAAAAGTACCACTCCGTGTCCTGGATCAGCGGCACCAGCAGCCGCCATCGCGGGCTGTCCATGCTGCGCGTCGAGATGGCCTGCCCACCGGGGCTGACGCTCGTAAAGTACCACCGCCGGTTCTCCGCCTGCAGCGGCCGGATCAGCGACGGCGCCTCGTACGTGTGTAGTAGGTCGCGCGCTGCCTTTTGCTGGCCCATGCTGAGCGCCCCAGTCTCCAGCAGCAGGTCCAGCACCGTCGGCACGATTGACAGTGAGCTGACGAGCTCGTTAATGTCAATCACGGGGAGATGTGGGTGCGACAAGACCAGCGGCACGTGGAAGCTGCCGATGCTGGGCACGCCCCACGGCGAAGCGCCGCCCATTTCAATCACAGGTACGCCATGGTCGCCCACCAGCACAATCAGCGTGTCGTTGGTCGCACCCTCCTCTTCGACAATGTCGAGCAGGTGGCCCACCCAGCGATCCACGTAGCCAACCGCGTTGAGGTGCTTGGAAATATCCTGCAAGTGGTTGTTGGCATCGTCCTGCACCATCGGCACGTACACCTCATCCCCAGGAAGGCCGTAAGGGAAATGGGTCGAGCTCGTCAGGTGTGTCAGAAACAGGCGTGTGTCGTTTTCGCGCGACGTGCGCAAGGCATCGCGGAAGTAATCTTCAACAGCCGGTTCGGGCATGCCATCGTAGCGAACGTCTTCAATGGTGACGTTGCCGAAGACGGCCTTGTCGCTGTGGAGATACTCCGAATCCACCATTTCGTCCTCGAGGTAGCCGATGGCCTGCATCAGCTCATACTGGTGGTCATACTGACCCGTGACCGACATCATGAAAGAGTTATTAAACGGGCGGTTTACGAAGCCATCCGTGTTGCTCGCGTCGTTGAGGCCATTGAGGACCTTGAAGATGTGGGGAAGGCAGGGCTGGTAGATGTGATGTCTGTATTCCCTGTTCATGTCGGCAACAAGCGGGTTGACACCGCAAAGACCGCCCGTCAAGCTCTTGAGGGTATACGTGGCCGAGGGCGTGTTCTTGTTGACGTTGATACCACCGCGACGGGGAGTTTCCTTGTGGTCAAATCCGTCGCTGTAGTCGCCAGTAAGGAAGCGAGCGTTTTGTGTCAGGGTGGCGGCTCTCTCTTCAGCCTTTTCGGGAAGCTTCTTGTTGTCCCAAGTCTCGCGCATCTTGTTGTAAATGTATTCACCCTTCTTGAAGGGGAAAACGTCCTTGCGTGTAGATTCTAGGAAGATGAACATGACATTGCGGATGGAGACGTCCGAGAGCTTCCCCTTGAGCGAGTCGAGCAGCTCCTTATCGTAGTTTGGCTGGCTAATGGGGTCCATGTTGTGATCATAATGCTTCTTCTCAGAGTCATACCAGTCACCAAAGCCAGCAGGAGCGCTACCCTGCTTGGGCAACCAATCCCAGTGAGTGGGCTCAGCGAGTGAAAAGGGGATATTCCACTTTTGATCCATGCTCTTGTCGTATACGGGGAAAATGCTGGTGAGGGGCGAGTCGGAGCCACGAAGATAGTCGACAATGGGCATGGCAATGGCGGTCCAGGAGAGGAAGATGAAGGCCTGCTCGGCAGGTTGGAGAATGCAAGTCAGAAGCTGGACAAAGAGGAAGATGGTAGTTCCAATATACAAAAGACGCAGCTTGGGATTGCGACGAGGGGCTGCGGCATGGGCAGCAGGGTGCGAGGGGTATGACTCGAGATCGTCGTACAGTTCCTCCTTGCCGACAGGGACATATTCAACCTCGCGGCGAGCGCGACTGCAGAGACCGATTTTGGTGAGAATCAAGGTAAAGGTCGCCTTGACGACATCGAGAGCAATTCCGGCGAAGAAGAACGTGGGGCTCTTGAGGAGCATGCTGCCAAAGAAGAGACCGACATTGGCGGAGATGAAGGCCCAGAGACCGGTAAGCATGATGGCCCAGGTATTCGAGTCGGCGACAAGGCCGGCATTGCGCCAGCGCGGTTCGCCGCCAATCATGAGGAAGAAGGAGATGTTGGAGACGGCGAGGAAGTGCTGAAGCAAGGCGACCACTGTAGAAAACGCCATGGCGAGGAAGCGGAACCAGCCGCCGCCAAAGCGTCCCAATGCCTTGGCGTCAAGCAAGAAGCGAAGAAGCAGGATGATGACGGTGTCCTGCATGAAGAGGCTAGGAAGCCATTGTATTAACTCGCCCAAAGATAGCACCTGAGAGTGAATGTATATGTGAAGACACTTGCTGGCCAAAATTGACGTGGTGGCAAGCGAGAAAACGAATGTGCGGTCGGTGATGCGGAAGAAGGAGCCGAGGGCACCGACAAAGCGGCGGCCGGCGGCGAGGCAGCGTCGACCGGCCATGGCGGAGGCTCTGCTGTGATGATGGTTGTTTTCGTCTTGCTGGAGGAGCAGTCCCATGTTGAATTGGGGACGGGACGGAGGCGAACGGCCAGGACAAGGAGGAGGATGCAGACCAGGAACAAGGATGAAGTAGACAAACGCGAACAAGACCAAGGGTAGACAAGAAGAACAAGAGCGAGAGGAAGAATTAAGAGGATCAAGTAGCGAAAGAATGAGAAGAAGTAGCGACAGGAGGAGGAGGGAGAGGTGTAAGGGAATGAAAAAATGGAAAAGAGGGGAGAAATGCTAGATTAATTAGCAGTTTGAATGGATGGGATGGTCGGTTTTGCTGGTATGGAATGGAATGTCGACGGGGGAAGGGGATCTACTCGAGGTGGTACAGATACTTGGCAGGAGGATGACGGGTGACAGGCAGGACAGGCAGGACAGGCAAGGACAGGGCCGAGAGCGCGGCTGGCGCAAAATTCCAATGTGGTACCTACCCAGATAGGTCGGTACAACAGTACCGAGGGGGATCTACGAGCAGACGGACTTTTTTTTAGTAAAAATTGACTGGGAAAAAATTGAAACTAGCTTGGCATCTTCATCTGTCCAGACAAGGCTACTGAGGATTGGCATTGACGAAATTAAATTTAGGGTGTGGCTCTCGGATGTATCCAGCCAAGGAGAAGAAAGCTCCAACCTTGGTACGAGATCGAGGTACCGGTACAAGCAGCAGTCGCGTGTTCACTTTCCACAACAAGCCAAGCTGGACGTGGGGGCTTTTCTGGGGCTGACAGGGGGGTTTGCAGTGCAAGGAGTGTGCTGACGCGCGCTGAAGAACCTTATTGAGGCAGGACATTTAGCGGCGTGTCATGCAGCCTAAAGGAAGGAATAACAGGATATACATACATATGTACATAGTAATAACACCGCTAATAAAACTGATAATATCCGTGGATTGCCTGCAATAATAACGAACAGCAGTTTGCAGGAGAATTATCGATCGCTTTCCGCGCCACCGCATTTGTCCATGCATCCCTCCAACGTCGCAAGAGATTCGAACGTCCCAAGTAGAAGGACCGAAGACATGTATCGGTACCTGCCTCCCGCTGGCAACAAGCTCTCTCCTAGGGCTGCCCAGCTCTCCACCATCACGAAACCAACCGCCGGCTCTTGTTGTTCTGTTTTGCTGTTTTAACCATCCTGGGACGCCACACATTGCATCCTTCGCCCAGCTCTCCTTTTTTTTTCCTTGTTTCTAGTTAGCCGCCCTGAGATAATTCGGGCTCTTGTTCCCTCTTGACCCAACGCGTCTTCAGCCACAATTTCGTCCCATCCTCCCGTCAGAAATGCATCCATCTTCCCGCACTCAGCCCCGTGGCAGCCCTACCACCAGCACCACCAACCTCCCCCCCTCCCCTACTTATCACAATTTTTCAAACCACATCATGATCAGCATCTCTTCCAAACTCCTTCTCTAGCGTATGTGGGCCGACCTCGACCCAATTCTATAGCCACCATCCACACACCTTGGCGGCTCGCCATCCTGCCAGCGAGCCTCCTCCCCCTTCTATAGCCCGCCCTGACTAATAACTTAACTTATGTTGGATAGTAGTGCGCGTTCCACGGAGGGCACGCGACAGCACAAAACAACCCCTCCACCCCGTTCTGGCCTGACCTGATCCCACAATGTTCTTGCTATTAACTCCTTTTCGTCCCGGGGCATCTGCCTGACTGAGGGCAGATAATGGGTCGTCGAACGAGCAGACACACCCCCTTCGTCCCCTCCCCCCCGGCTAGCCTCGACGCATCATTCATGCAGGAATTGTCAAACCTTAGCCATTCTCAGTCAAGCTTCACCGGGTCTTGCCCAGGGCACCCCGTCGTCGTGGCTTGCCGAATGGGACTTTGTGGACTTGGACCTTCTGAAAGCTGGGGACGGCTATGCACGATGCCTTCTTTCTAATATCCGCCAGCTCGGGTCTAGAACGATGCCAAGTTCTCTGTCCATCATTTGATCGAATGGTCAAGTTAGCGCATGTTTCTGTCCTCCTTTCGACAGAGTGTTACTGGCACTTGTAACGGTGTCATCTCTGCGGAGCGCGAAAAAAAAGTGTCGGAGTGAAACAGTGGCTCTATTGCCAACAGCAACCCTTCTTCGTACATGACTAGTTACGACCATGACAAAGTGCTAATAACGAATTGACTCCCTTTGAGCTCCTGTCCGGGGGGTAATTTCGCCTCTCGACGGCTGACCCTCAGCTGACCGGCTGACCGGCCACAATCTCCCCTGATTGGCTTTGGGATCCCAAACTATTAGAAAGGGGGGCTCCTTGTGGCGCTCAAAATCACGGGCGCTCGTAAAGTCAATCTGGTTGTAATTCTCAATCCAGCAATTGCACACGCGAGCGCCTCACACCTTGCACCGCAAACGTTCCCGCTCACAAGTCAGGCCCCCTTTGACACTTGCGGATGCTGCCGCGCCCAAACCAACGCCATTCCACAGCGCGCGATCGGCAAGCCTTGTCTTGACCATCAGGAATTCCCTCGAAACAAGTCTCCGTCTCGAACCACTGGTGTTACAATGCCGTCTATGCATTCGCGAACGAAGTAGCCCGCGCATCAACATGCTACTGTTACCTACGTAGGTATCCTGCACGCCAGAATCATCACCAATGTCAACTTTTAACGAGAAAACAGTGCCGCTTGATTATGCTTCTATGCCAAACTAGAAATGAAACCCATGATGCAGTCTCCCCCTGATTATGCTGATATGCAACGAGTTGTTCGTCAAGATACGGGTGCAGTCAGTCCCTCCGCTGATGCCCTGTTTTACCTTTTGCATCCTCCATTATCCCCTTCTGCCTTTTGCCTTTCCATTGGTCCCTTTCGCCCTTTGCCATCGTCTATTGCTTCTATAGCCTCTATCGCTACTTTACCGCTCAGATGAACCACCATGCCACGAGCATCTACAGCGCAACCTTGAGCTTAAACTTGGTCAGCACCAGCCGCGCAAGCAAGACGCTCGTCGTGCCCGCCAGCAGGAACACGCCCGCGTACACCTTGATGCCGACCAGGCCACCCGGCCGCGCGAGGATGGCGCCGGCGATGGGTGTCGCCAGAAGGCCACCGACCGACTGCGCCAGGCAGGCGATGCCGTTGCGGTAGCCGATCTCGCGGATCGGCGACACCTGGGCGATGAGGGCGACCAGCAGCGCAATGTACGCGCCGGAGAAGAGTCCGAAAAGCGCGGCGAAGGCGATTGTGACGGCGTTCTCGGTGCCCGGGATCCACATGGCGAGCACCAGCGCGCCGGCGATGTAACACGACGCGATGAAGGCGTTGAAGCGGCCGAAGCGGTCCGCGAGGATGCCGGAGCTCAGGCGGCCGACCAGGCTCGCGCCGTTGTACACGGCGACCAGGTACTGCGCCAGCTCCTGCGACATGCCCCCGGCAGCGGCGGCGGTCGGCAGGTAGTTGATGGGCGTGTACAGGCCGAACGGGATGAGGAAGAGGCCGCCAAGGATGAGCATGAACGGCAGCTCCGAAAAGGGCGCGCGCATCTGGGCGGCCGTGAAGCTCGTCTTGGCCGGTATGCTGGTCCGGCGGCGCACCGTGCAGATGGTGACGACGAGCAAGGCGCCGATGAGGAAGGCGCCGGTGCGCATGGCCCAGCCGTAGCTGACACCATCGATAAGGCGCGTGACCATGATAGGAAGGACGACGCCGCCGAGGGAGGAGCCGGTGGCGAGCAGGCCGAAGGCGAGGCCACGGCGGCGGTCGAACCAGCCGCTGACGCAGGCGATGGCGGAGAGGAAGACGGCGGCGACGCCGATGGCGCTGCAGACGCCCTGGGAGAGCAGGAACTGGTAGTATTTGGTGGAGATGGAGGCCATCATTAGGCCGAAGACGTGCAGGAAGGAGCCGACGATGAGCAGCCTCTCGGGTCCGTAGCGGTCGAAGAGCACGCCGATGGCCGGACCCATGAAGGACATGAAGAAGATCTGCAGACCGGGGATCCAGGAGATTTGCGTATCGGAGTAGTCCTTGAGGGGCCCTTGGGCATAGTACTGCTGGAAGATGCCGACGCCTGGGGGGTTGGGTGGTTAGACATGGTCAAAACGCGAGTTGAAACGGGAGGAGATAGAAGAAGAAAGAGGAAGAGGAGAATGGAGTAACAAATTTGTAAAAAAGAAGAAAAAAAACGAGAGAAAAAAACGCACTGTTGATCCAGCCATAGCTGCAAAAGGAGGCGCACCACGCGCCCAGGACGACCAGCCAGGCCTGCAGTCCGCCGTCCGGCGCGGCGCTGACCGGTTGGTGGTCGTCGTCTACGGCCGTCGCATCGCTGCTGTCGTCGACCTGCTGCTGCTGCCGCTCCTCGTCGTCGACGATCTGGTTGCGCTTCTCCTGCTCTGTCGGTGGGACGGACACAGCGCCGTCAACGTTGACGAAGCTGTTGCTGATGGTCCTTTCCACGCTGGCGCCGACGCCGTGGACTTTTTCGGGTGTTGTGACTGCGGACATTGCCCAGGGAATACTAACTAGGTAACTAGTTAATGAAACCTGGTGGTGGTTTGCCGGGCAGGGCAAGGCAGCTTTCTATACCAACCCTCTATCCGCGAACACGACTCGAATAAAAAAACGAGACAAGGGTTCTATAATGATCTGATGCGGGAATCAAAAGATAAGTTACATACAATTGGCCGAAGAAACAAAAAAAGAAAAGAAAATTACTGCGGCGTGGAGAGCAGAATGGGTAACTAGTCGGTAATAAAGATGCGCCCCCCACCTCGGTCGCCGCCGAAAACGTGGGCGGCAGGCAGAAATGTTGGTGAGTGATCAAAGGCCACGGCCAAAGCGAGGAGAAAAGGCCGAAAGAGCGAGCTGGAGAAATACCCGAACTGCCTTGACTAGTTACTATGTAGGTAGGTTATTGGTTAAATCCGCCCAGGGGCCGCCCCCGCAGTCGTCCGCCCACGAGTCCGCCCACGAGTCAAAACCCAATCCAAATCTTGTGCTGGCCCCCCCCCCCCCTCCGGCTCCGGGCGGCGTTATAGACGGCCGAGCGCCGGGTTATTAATTGCGGCCCTCGTTCCGCCAATTTGACGATTCGGTACCGAGTCTTGGCGTCACAGTTGCCATTCGGATATTTTCATTTTTCTTTTTTCTTTTTTTTTTTCTTCCTTTACAGGAGCAAGCGTACATGTTGTTCTGGGTGGATCACCACAAAGTAAAAGTATGGCGTTATTCAGCCCAGCACGACATTTTTAGCACGTCTGTTGACAAGTACGGATACATATGAGTCTATTCAGCGTCATCCCGCAATTAGTAAGCCGACCAACAAGACTTGTCAAAGAAGCCGATTCAACTAATCTTTTCTTATCATGCCTTTCGTTCTTCTGTTTCTATCAAGTTAAGACTAATAGCCTGGGGGTAAGTCATACATACATCGGTTTCGGCCCAAGTTATGCCCGGGCCAAGCCGGCCCAGCAAGGCCCCGGCATTGGACGTCTGGCGAGTTCGGAGACCTGAAGCTTATCCCTCCCTACAAAGCATGGTGTGCCTCCCTCGTAATCGCATCGACGACGCGTGTCCGTGTCTAACAAGAAAGACGCCCGGGGCTGTTGGCAGGGGAAAAAGGGAGAGCTGACGGGCGCCGAGCGCACCAGACAAACAAACAACCCCGGGGTCCATTGCCGGGCCTTCCGTGTAAGTACCACCTGAGGCTATGACAACCAGCAACATGGTTGCGAGAACCAGAATCGCTGGATAATATTTTCCCATTTCGGAGTTGCAGGAGATAAGACGTCCTCCTCACGGCCGCCAACCACAGAGCGAACTTGCCCATATCGCTTACCCTATAGACAAGGCTACACGGGCAACGTCCTTTCCGTTTCACGGACATCCGAGCTTTTCGGTTGCCCGGTCTCGTCAAGAATTATCTAGGGCGTGTTTTCTACATGATGGGTTCGGTCGATGCGATTGAGATGGGGCTTTTCGCGAGTTGTTAGCGTCCACAACTCCGTATCAAATTGCTACAGCCGTCAGTTGTGCCAGACAGTACCAGTTTTTTTTTCAAATGAAATCATCGCTTCTCGGCTTTGGCTGCAGAGTTGAGTTAGATTCGTCAAACCCTGCGAATTACTTCCACCATCGAAGCTATACAGCAATGATGGTGGGCAATTTCAGAGGACAGCTTGATGTCAGCCTTAGTGACCGTGGGCGGGGAAGGGAGCTTGCCGATGACACATTCGCCGACGCCCCTTTCAGTCTACTGTCGATGGTGCTCTAACTTATAAGCAGACACAACACCCATGTGTAAATAGACGGTGCCTTCCCAAATCGTCCAAAGGTTCTGCATAATACAAAGTTATCCAGCCCAGCTGTGTCTGCAACCACAATGGCCGCCAAGCTCAATATCACGATTGCGCCGCTCAACTACGCCGACATTGATGCCTGCGCCACCATCTCGCGCGATTCATTTGCTATAGACCCACATACTATTGTCAAGCAGCTTGGCCGCGATGGATACGACATGTACGGCATGGCTCGCCGGGGCTACCTCGCCAACCTCGAGCGCAGGAACATGGTTTTTGTCAAGGCCGTCGACGTCGACACAGGCGCTGTTGTCGGCTACGGAGGCTGGGTCTTCCCGCACGTCAAGAAGGAGCTAGTTCCCTGGATCGGCCCGTCAGACGAAAAGTCAAAGGAGGAAGTAGAAGAGCAAAAGCAGACCGACGACAAGGCAGCGCACAGATCAGAGGAACCCAAGCGGGAGCCGGACGCCATCGACAGGTTGCACGCCATGGAGGACGAGGACATGCAGTACTTCCAGCACAAGCTCATCCCGGCCGGCGAGCCGTGCATGATCGTCATGGGCCTCGTCGTCGCACCGGCTCACCAGTCGCGCGGCGTCGGCAGCGCCCTCCTGCGGCACGGAAATGCCATCGCGGACCGGCTTGGGGTGCCCGTCTGGGTTCATTCTTCCCATCAGGCGGTGGAGGCCTACGGCAAGGGAGGTTTCGAGCCCGTACGCACGCTGGATGTCGACCTGGACGAGTACGCGCCGCGACCGCCCAGGGATGACGAGCCCGTCATGGGCGACAAGGGCAGCGGCAAATGGGGACACTACGTAATCCAGTACATGAAGCGAGAGTCTAGAAAGAGGCCAGTAGGAGAGAAAGCGGTACCCGAAAGGGGAGCCTAGAGAGCTCGATAAAGAACCATTACTGTGTGTGTTACTTTCTTTTTTAGTATTTGTCCTGTTTGTGATTCGATCCGTGGGCGACAAACAGCAAGGAGGCAACGGGACTGGGCAGAGTTTGCGCCGCGCGGCATACGCAAAGATTCTGTGCTGCCTGCTGCAGGAAGCGAATCATGATTCGTTAGGCGCCTGGACGTACAAACACGGTTTCACAGAGGCATCGGGTGATGGTCTGATTTCTGTCACGCCCATTCCGTGTGCGAGGAGAAGTCGGAGTCACAGAAATCACCTGGACGGACGGAGGACAAAAGCCAGGGCCCGAGAGTCACCTGACCTGCACCCAAAGAAATACGCGAGCCCATCCGGGCACCTGCAGCGTTCGGCGGTCTTCAGTGGCCTTTGCTGATTGCCACAGCGAGCGACCGCCCACAAATTCCCGCTAGCACCGTTTTGCTCAGGCAGCACCACCCATCAATGGCGCACAAGGCAGAACCATCACCACCTAACCGTCGCTAGGCCGCTCTCTTCTCTCCCAACAACGTCCTTCACACACAGTCACCACTCGCACTGAACCGTCGCATGCATCATCAACCACACCTGTCCGCTCTGCTATCAGCAACATCACTCAACTCTCTCTCTACATCTCCCATCCTCCTTGTCTCATCCTCATCGCAGTCTCGAAATCTCGACACCCTTCTCGCCACACCCCACTCCAATATCGAATAGCCTCCCTCCTCCCAGCCTCTGCAGCCGATATCAGACCCGACATCGCACTCCGATCCTTGGCCCATCCGCAACCACCACCTTGTATCCAAAACCATTGCCTCCCATCGACAGAGCTACTCCCCATCAATTGTGTGTCCTCTCGTGCCTGAATTGACCAAGGCGTGCCTCTCCGGTAACCGCCAACAACCAAACGCTACGTCACATACCACGCGCTACCTCGACCGGGCGGTAAAAATCAACGCAACCGCCTTCTGCCAGATGGGCATCGCGCAGCCCACGCCTGGATATGGTACTTCGATATTCAGCAGAGTTTCTGCTGCATCTGCGCAACTCTCCGCTATGTGTTAAGCCCGATGGCCTTCCACCTGCTGAGGAATGGATGGGGTGAGTTTTTACATGCTGCGCTGTTTGCCCGCCTGCATCGTCATTGACAAGCTGTCCTTTCTTCTCGCCCTTTAGCGCACCTGCAGATCAGCAGACCCGAACTCAAAGTAAGACCCTCAATGACAGACCACGCAACGGCGATGCCTTCTCGATCGACCAACCCAACCGTCGGTCGGGAGCCGAGCGCCACATGTCCCGTAACAGCGCGAGTTGGTTACCCCTGCTATCGGGAAACGTATTCTCAGATGTGACTAACGTGCGTCCTCGCCCAGATCCAGACGAGATCGTCTTTGCGCCGCCACGAATCAACTTTTCTTCATCTCGAGTCAAGCTCCTTGACGGAGACAAGGCTGCCAAGGAACTAGAACAGGGACGATTCGGCATCCGCAGCTCCGACAATGACCGTGCACGCGACGGCCGAGGCAACGCGCTTCGTCGGCGCGGCGACAGCGACTTTGACGGCGAAGGTTGGAGCACAGTTAAGCCGCGCAAGAGCTTTGGCGCCGAAGGTGCGGAGCGCTTCGCTGGAAAAATGGGCGGCAACTATCGCGACGAGGTCAAGTCGACCGACCGCGACGCCAACAGGGAACGTCAAAGCAAGACGACCGATACTTTTGGCCGCGACAAGGATAGGGATGCCGATGGCCGTACCCGCAACGGCCTAGGCAGGAAGATGGAACCGTGGGCCAAGTCGGAGAGCAATGTTGACGGTGCCGCACCCGAGCGACGCGATCGTGATCGAACGAAGAGCTGGAGAGATCGCGATGCAGAGCCCGTTACAGACAACCGAGCCGGTGACAAACGCTGGGGCAGAGACCGGGATCAGCGAGCAGAGCGTGATCCTGAATGGTTCGACGAACCTGCCAAGGAGCAGCGTGATGTTCACACCCAGCAGGACTTCCAAAAGTGGATGGAACAAATGAAGAAAGCTAAGAACGCCCAGGAGAACCAAGCCGCTGAGACGCCGGAGCCTGAAAAGCCCGAGAAGCCCGCCAAGTCCACGCCCGTCATAGAACAAGGCCCAGACAAGTTCTTCATGGCCTTTGGTGGCGGAACCACCATTGACAGCCAACCCCAGGTGGAACCAACAGAAGGGGCCAGCAAGCCCAAACCAGCTGGCAAGTCATCACGTTTCACGTCATTCTTCGGCGGTGGCCAAGAAGAGCCTCGGCAGCACACAGAATCGTCCACACCAGCGACAGCAGCGCCGTCGGTGCCTCCAGGCTTTGCCCACCTCTTTGGTGGAATGACTCCCGCGAGTGCTCGTGGCGGGTCCACGGGCCCTGACGATGAGAAGCAAGCCTTTGCACAGTTGCTTGCCAAGTTGCAAAAGCAGACCGTCAGTGCCACGCCGCCTGGCCTTTCGTTATTCTCTCCCCCGCAACAGAATGCCAATGACAGTGGCAAGAAGAGCGCCGTAGCGTCACCAGAGCCCTTTCAACAATATGGAAATGACCGCAGAGAAGGGCCTACTGCCAGGCCCCCTCCTCACTCACAGCAGGAAATCCACGCCCCTCGCCCGCAGCAGCAGAACCCTCATCCGGATCAGCTGCTCCAGGACCTCGTTGGTCATCATCATCGTGCTTCTAGTCAAAGCTCGACGCAGCGTGATCCCTTGACGGCCACCAAGAACAACAGCAACGCTGAGTTTCTGATGAATCTCATGCGCGCCCCCAACCACAACGCCCAGCGCGCGGAACAGCTGCAGAACATGATGGCGCACGGCGGGCACTTGCAGCAGAAGCCGTCTTCGATGTCTCCGATGAATGAGCGTGACGTCCATGCTCACCAGCAGCAGGGCCGTCCGGGTCCACCTCCGGGTTTCCCTGCCCTTGATGACTCGTTCCGCTCGCCAGACTCCGAACCGCGACCCAACCCGACGCAGATCTTGCAGCGACCACCGCCTCCCCCAGGCCTCGACCACATGCCTCCAAACTGGATGAATGGTCCTTTCCCGCCGGGCCCGCCCCCCGGCCAACGCGGCGGCGGCGGCGGCGGCGGCCCCATGATCCCGCCCCCTGGGCTCCCCGGAGGTCTGCCGAACCGCAACATGCCCATGCCGCACATGTTTCCGCCCAACTTCCCGCCGGGTGCCATGCCGCCACCACCGCCCCACGAGATGCGCGGCAGCATGCACATGCCACCGCCGGGTTTCTTCAACGGGCCACCTCCTCCCCACGCCTTTGGCCCGCCACCTGGCATGCCAAACTTCAACGGCCCGCCGCCGCCGGATCCCCGTGCCTATGGAAGCCCACCCTTTGACGCACGCGGCATGGTTCCGCCGCCGAACGCCGGTGATGCTGGTCGCAACGGTGGCGGCTACGGTCGTCAGTAAAGGGGTGCTGGCCTTTCTCGATCCTTTCCTCCTTTCTTCTTCCTCCCATTGCAGCAGTGATCTCGGCCCGTCTTTTGTGGCCAAGGTGTCTAACATGACCAGGGGCGACACTTTTTTCTTAGGAGGGAAATGCCGTGAAAGCCAATGATGTATTTTATTTTGTCTTCTTTTTTTCTTGCATGCTCCCTAATTTCTCAGCCCGGGAAGGGAAAGATAGGAAAACGAATGGACGGGAAAGGTCCTTTTATTTTTGAGAGGTCGAGGTGGGGATGACGAGGTTTCTTTCTTCTATTACGCTTCCGGAAACTCGCCGAGCCTACTTTTCCGAACATGCCCAACCTTGTCGTCAACTGTCTGTCCGTCTTCTGAAGGAAAGGGGGCCCGGTTTCCTTGCAAGAAGAGCGGATGGATGGATGAATGGCATGGGCGGCGGTGGAGGGATGTTGTTTGGCATAGCACACTTTGGTGGTGCCAGGATGGAATGCGACAAAGGGTATGATGAGATGTATATCCCGCCACATATTCAACAAAGGAAAAGATTATAAAAAAGTACAGAGGAAATGAAATGCAATGTGAAGAACCGTGGTTACTTGTACACCATGCCTGTACACGGTGTTTGGGAGATGTTGTCCGCCTAAGTAACTGTTGACAAGGGCGTGTTACAGTAGACAAGAACTTCGTTGCCAAGCCTGGAGAGGTAGAGGAAATTTCAGTGTATTTATTACAATTCCTTTCCTAAACATGCCTCCCTAGTCCGCTGCGGTGTGTGTTTGCTTTGATCTATTCCAACTATTTACCCCCAGCCCCTTCTGATTCAACTTCGGCCACGCTTTCTTTTTCGAAGCGACGACGACCACGTGAACGACCTCTTCTCGCGCACCGCGACGCCCAGCTTGAACGTCTCAGCCGACGACGAGCGCTTGGTCGCCTCGGTTGACGAGCGGCGCTTGAGGCGGCGTACCGCGATCGCCGCCGCTGTCGCCGCCGCTGCCGCCTCGTCTTCCGACACGGTGGGCGGCGGCGATGACACGGAAATATCTCTCAGCCGGAGAGAGCTCTACTTCTTCATGCCCAGAAAGTTTCTCCGCTTCTTCTCTTTGTGTAGCTTGCCGTCCGCCGGCGCTGGCGCCGGTACTGAAGGTGGCACCGGAAGCGGGCCGCCACCGTTGCTCGGCAGTACGGGTGGGTTGTTCAGGCTCATGTTGCCCATGGCCTGGGTGGGTGGCGCCGGTGCCTTGGGGACGCCGCTTTGTCCGGGTCGGGTCGGCAGACCACCTTGAGGAGGAGGCGCGCGACCGCCACCGCGACCTTGTTGCAGTGGTACTTGCCCCGGTGGCGGTTGCACGCCACGGGGAGGCGCAGGGCGCTCAAACAGATGTGCTGGTGCGCGAGGCTTTGGTCTGTCGAGTGGCAGATCGAGTTGCCGCTTGTCGCGGCTCAGATCACCGACCTGTCGAATAAAGAATTGCGGCGTCAGCATGTGTGAGGTTGTGAGGATAATGTCGCGGCTATTTTGCCTGCCAACGTCGTAGCAGACGCGGCTTTCACTATACGTCGCACCACCAGCCATGAAGACAATTATGCGTTGTTTGTTCTCGGGCTGGCGACGTCCCGCCGCGGCCCAGTTCGGTCTTCCTGCTCGGAGAGAGGTTCCCTGCGCTGCGAGCAATTCTTCGTTGGGGTCCAGAGGCGGCTTGACATACGGGAATATTCCTTGATCTAATGTGCCCTTGACGAGATGCTCGAGAAGAGGTTTCAGTGCAGGGTCAAAGCGTGATAGGAACGATTCCTCGTCAGACTGGGTCGCCTTTGGATCTTTGGGGAACAAGGCGACATATGGCCGCCGCTGATCTTTGAGCTGGTGCTTGACTGAGCCGCCCAGCAGCTCAAGATTGCTTATGACTTCGCCGTCCTGAACAGGTAGGCCGGCATGGTTCAGGAGTTTTTGAACATCCTCCATAATGATACCTCCACGGAAGAGAATGTACATGATAATCAGGCGTAGTCTGTCCAGTGGTCGAACAGCCTCGTCATCGAGTAGTCTGACAATGGATTCCAATACATTTTTCGGCTTTCGGAAGTCTTCGTCAATACCAGTGGCAAGAGTCTGCTCTGCCGAGGCAATATCGGGCAGCTTGTTGCGTTCGAAAATGTTCATACACTCTTGCGCCATGGTAAGGTGCAACGAGTAAGCTCCCTTCATTTCCTGGAACTGTGGTAGACCAGCCAGCATGTCTCTAATTGCACTTAGGTTGGTGGGATCCGCGTTTTCGTCGGTAAAGTGTGGGTTCTCAGCGAGGAACTTTCGAAAGTCGCCCATAAGCTTATCAATCGTGTCCTTCATGTGACGATGGCGGTTGTCGACCCAGACCTTGTCCCTTTCGGAGAGCTCCATGTCTTTTTCTTCAGCCTCTGGCGTGTTTGCGTTGATGACTGTATGGTAAGTGACCTTGTCGTTTTCTTTGATGGGCAAAAGGTCGTGCGCCATGGCTTGGTATGAGAACTCGTGTAGCAGGGGAGCCATCAAGTCCATCGAGCGATCAGTGATGAGCAACACGCCTTGGGGTCGGTTCGTTTGGGGCGGGAAGTTCTTGTTGTATTGAGCATAGCCGTCGAGCTCCTCCTGCACAAAGCGCGCCAAGTGGCTGCACAGAACGTGGGCCTCGTGGATGGCGTTGCGAGGCTGGTAGAAGCGGACTTTGGGGTACTCTCCCAACGTGATGCAGACTCCGGCAATCTGGACGTTGATTAGCAAGCAGATCAGGTGGCGTAGATGATTGCTGTATTAAATCAGGTACCTTTTGGGCTAAATTTTGCATGTGCTTGGGGACGAGGTTGTTGCAGGCTGGGTGGTAGAGCATAGGAAAGCTCCAAGGGTCGCGGAAGATGACGAGATGCGACTCGCGGGGGTAAAAGTCGCTAAAGAGCGTTTTGGAGCTGGCGCGAAGATCACGAATTCCGCGAAAGTCGTCAATGCGCCGTCGCAGGCCGGGTTCGAGCAGGTTGGTCCAGACGAGGTAGGCCCTGCGGTAGCGGCGGACCTCGAAGTCGGCGAGGAGGCAGTCGACAATGTGGGCGTCGGGGGTCAGGATGTAGATGGCGTCCATCTCGGGGTTCGGCTCGCGACGGTCCTCGATGCGCTCGATGGCTGTGTGTGGCAAGCAGGGGCGGTTAGCTGGCTGGCTGGTTGGAAGCGCGGGGTCGGGGGGAAACTAGATCTGAGGCGGGAGTGACGAACTGGCAATATTGTTGTTGAGAATATCATCTTCCTTGATGCAGTTGTTCAAGATCTTGTGCGAGTTTTCGTCGACGATGAGACATTTCCACTGCGCATTCGTGATTAGCTAGAGTTGATGGCGGAAGGTGGCCGGGACCAGTCGTACGTCGCCTTGGGTGATGCTCCGGATCTCGTTGAGGATGACTAGGAGAGCAAGTCAGTCTGCGGCGCTTGTAATACGGCGTTTCGGGGAGAATTGGTAGTGGCAGTACCATCGTGCTGTTCTTGAATGACCGAGAGCCCCATGTTGTCGGCGGCGGCGGACGAGGGAGCTCCTCGCGCGCGTCGTTCTGGGTTGCTGGGTGGATGAGTGGTAGAAGTGGTTGCTGGCGGCGGAGGAGGAGGAGGAGAAGGAGGCGGTGATGTCACGGGGCCGACCCTCGAGACGCAAGGCCCAGCGCGAGATCAGCAACAAGTGAGAGTTGGCAGCAGCACGGATAAGCGATTCGTGGTGATGGCTGCAGGGGACGGGTTGGCGAAAAGATTATACGAGAAAGATGGGCATCGCTGGAACCGGCCGAGGTGATTTGCGGATATGCAAGATTCAAAAACAGGAGCTTCCTTGGTGTGCTTGGGTACCTACTAGAGTACCAATGTGGGAAGGAGGTTTGGCGGGGTTGTACATTTAGAGTAGAGGTGGTACTTGCACAGCGTCATGCCGGGGCGGCTGCTTGCGGCAACCGATGTGGCTTGCTTGTCAGGGCACAAGGCCACGAGTCTGCGCGGACAGCTATAAATGGAGATGCTGAATAGTTCAACTCAATGGACGGATTCCATGGAATTAATTTGTTTCATTATTATTGTTTATTCCTGTAAAATGATTCAGGGCACTTCTGCAGGTGCTGTTCTAAGTACAGGTGCTTCCTGCAGGTCCGCAGTGGATCTCGTCAGCCCAGCCAGCGCCTGCGATGCGCCCGGGAAGCCTCCCAGCGCTAGCATAACCAAACACCTGGCCTAGGTGGTGTTAGTTGCTCAATTTAATTAATTGGCAAAGATCCTCGATATCTCTGGTTATACTCGCATTTTAGTAACAAGATGCTGTTAAAGAAAAAAAAAAACAATAAAAAATCATCTACGCTCCTTCATCACTCTGGCACCCGTCCGTCATGCCCATCTTCCATCTGAAACGCCTGTATCAACCCTGGGTACTCATTCATCATTCATGCTCCTCGTCCTGTTACGTCAACCTCCGTCTCCGATTAGCATAGCCGAATATCATGCCCTCTTATACCCGACGCACCAACCAACACGCTCACTCCCATTCCTTGCCGTCCCCCTTCAAGTACTTGTCCAGGTCCTGCCGCCCGTAAATCTCCGCCTGCAACCGCGCCGCCCGCCGCTGCTCCTCCGCCCCGCGCGCCTTGCGCTCCTTGGTCGTGAGCTGGCGGCGCGCCTCCTCCTCGGCCCTCTGCTGCGCCGTCTTCTTCGCCGGCTCCGGCGCTGTGGCTCCCACGCCCAGCACGTCGTCCTTGGCCGCCACCTTGATCGGGTACCGCGTGCCCTCGCCGCCCGCGCGCCCCAGCCCGACCCGCGCGTCCGGGTCCCAGCCCTGCGCGGCCAGCGCCCGCAGGCCCATGCGCGTCCGGTCCAGCGCCGACGGCGGGTGCGAGTGCTCGACGCTGACCTGGTGCGCGAGCGACGCCTCGTGCGCCTCGACCGTCGTCGTGATGGGCAAGGAGCAGACGGGGCACGTCACTGCCTCGTCTGCGACGGGCGTCTTGTCGGGGGCAGCTCCGGGCCCCGAACTGTCGCTGCCCGTCTTGTCCGAGTTCTTCGCCGACGCGGAGGCGTTTCCCATGACGATGTTGGCGTACAGGTCGCCGACGATGGAGCTGGTTGGCCGGGTTGACGGCAAGGTAGAAATGTAGTCGTCTGAGTCTTGCGCCCGCACGAATTCGACCTTTTTGCGCTTCAGCCCGGCGCCGAAGGGGCGCTTGTGGTGTAAAGGAATGCCATCTTGCTCATGCTGGTCGCTTTCCTCGCTGTATCGCGATCGCCGCATCGCCAACGGCCATTTGTCTGTCGCGACAGTGATGTTTGTTGAGGCTGGATTTTGCAGTGGGAGGATGCTATTGAAGATGGTGGGGCCGTGCACAACGGAGCAACAGCAATTCCACCGTTGGACACGTAGAGATGCAATAGGAGTGAAATAGAAAGAAGATGATAGTAAACGGTAATATTAATGGGTAATAAGAATAATTCTTCTTTAAATATACATAAAAATGGAATCAATTCAAGCGTGGGTGCATCAGCCACATGACGTAGTCTTTGACATGCAATTTAGGCAGCCCTCAGCCGCCATAACAAAGCAGAGCTGCCTGATTCCGCTCGACATCAACCGCCTAATGCGATAGTCAGGGTTTGTCTTTACTTCTTCATTATATTCTTCATTCAGCATGAGTCATGTAGCTGGCTTCTTCGAGCCCGCCGCTCGTAACCTCTCTCGCACGCTCTGCACCCTCCTGGCGTCCATCGCCGCGCGCCACGTGCACGTATCCGCAAACTCGCATGTCCTGCACTTGAAGGCCTCGTCCAAGCTGACGCCCGCCGCGCGCCGCTCACCGCGCCACCAGGCCATGTACGCGCCCACGTACCCGTCCAGCGCGGAGCGTGAGGCCGCAAAGTCGTGGTGCCCGATCACGAACCCGTCGCCGCGGTGGACGTATTCGACGCGCAGCATGGGGCCGACCGACACGAGGCCCGCGGGGAACGTGAGGCCGACCTCACGCTCGACAAGCGGCAGCAGCTCCCGCAGACTCCGGTACGGTAGATCCCCGCCCTCGCTGCTCTGCCAGGAGCTGGACGGGCTGGTATCGAGCATCTCGTCATGGGAGCCGGCCATTTGCGCGAGAAAGGTGTCGGAGAACGGCGCATCAGGATCGAGACCGTACCGACGGAATACTTTGTAAAAGTCGAGGTGACCGGCTGCGAGGTCTGCGAGGAAGCGGTGGTACAGTAGCAGCTGTATCTTGGCTGGCCGTAGCACAGAGTCGGGTACCTTTCTCAGCGAGCCTCTTGTCTTGACGTCAGCAATGTAGACCTTGGGACCCTCTGGCTTGTTCTCCTTGTCGGGCGTCGTCGACGCAAAATAGTCTGTGACCTTGGCCTGCTTCGCCTCCTCTTGCGCCTCCTCCTGACTGAGCTCCAACTCGAACTCTGGGTTTGGGTTCTCGTAACTCAGGTAGTCGATCACGCCGTTGACGAGGTTCCCGTCCACCACGCCCCAAATCTCCAGCTCCCGCGTCAGGCCGGTCCCGCGCAGCGTGCGCAGGCCCTGGATCAGGTTCCACAGCCGGACGCCGAAGCCGTCCTCGCGACTGAGCACCTCGACCTCGACCGTCGTGTGCACCTCGTCCTCGAGCTTCTGGTGCAGCGCGGACCCCTGCTGCATCGCCGCCGTGCGCGTCCGCCGCCCACCGGGGAGCCGCGACAGCGTGTACCAGTACTGCAGCTCACACCAGGCGCCCGATGTCAGGTCCGAGACGGTCAGCGGGCGCCGCGGAAACGAGCGGAACCTTTTCAGCGGGGAGCGGTGGTCGTCGAACTCGTCCTCAAAGTCCTCACGGACTGGCGCAGACTGCACTTCCGTCGCGGTATCTTCAGGGCACTCCGAAGCACGTTTTACTGGGCGCTTCAGAGTCAGTCAGCTTTCCACGCTGATAAGAACGGAGGGGGCGAGAAGTGAGGCACATACAAGTCGGAGAGCTAATCTGGCTGCTTGTGGAGCGAAGCAACGCCGCTGTGGATGTGTTGGCTGATTCAGCCGCAGCGTCCTCTTCAGCAGCGGTCGGAGCGCGGCCATCGTCTATCGGCGCATCTGGTGCGAAATCCGACCGTGCAGGCAGCGCGTCGATGGCGGCGGCGACTGAATCCTTCTTGGTCTCTACGTCTGTGACCAGGCGTATCAGGAGCCGCTCCTCATCGGGCGATAAATCGAATGGGAAATCGCCGTCATCCGCTGCCATCATCTGAGAGCAGAAGGCATGATGCACGGGTGTAGATGTTTGGTGGCAACAAATCCTGAACGGTGAGGTAGCGCGTTAAGTGGCGTGCGACGGCGTCTTGCAGGCCCCCCACGGAATGCGCGCGACATCACGTGTATCTCCAGGCGGCGACAGGACACACTCGGCCCTATTTATGAGGCATAGATTCCTCACTTATGAGGCTACAAAAAATCCTTCCTTGTAGAGCGCATTGTGCCAGGACAGACTAATTACTGTTCTTATGGCCCTAACGTACTGGTGCGGGCGTCGAGAGCCAGCATGACTAAATAAAGACAGGCTCACGAATGACAGGGACGTAATTCTTTAAATCATCGGTTGACAGCCAAAGTT
Organism: Cordyceps fumosorosea ARSEF 2679; assembly: GCF_001636725.1. NCBI lineage: Eukaryota > Fungi > Ascomycota > Sordariomycetes > Hypocreales > Cordycipitaceae > Cordyceps > Cordyceps fumosorosea. The sequence continues at coordinate 74,804 of NW_017387303.1, read as the reverse complement.
GCTGATTTCTCTAGTGAGTTTCGAAAATCACGTCTGATAGGTATGATGTCTCGTTGAACTTGACAGCGCGCAGGAAGATGACTTCAACCCCCCATTCAATGATAGCCGTGGTCATGAGGCCTCAACACCATGGCCATGATGTCTTTGTGGCGTTCGCAGAAGCTTTATATTCTACGAGCTGGTGGCTTTTGGTCCAGAGAGTGAGCCGCTACCTAATCTTGCCCAAGTCAGTAGAGTTCTGAATTTCTTCCCAGCATCAATACCAGCCGTTACCTCTTCTTTCACCATGGGTCATGCTTCACGGAAGACGGCCCGCATGTAGGATGGTTGCAGCAGACCCTGGGCCAGTACCCGCAGTTCATGCATTTGCCTTCGCATGTGAGAGACGTGGTACTCTTGCAGTGATAGCAGTCGTAGATGTCGCCCATTTTGCTCCAGGGGTGCCCTCGTTGGCCGTAGACTCAGTGTGTGGCAGTAGACTTGTCTCATCCACGTCTTCCGTCGCTGATGAGGGGATAGAAGCGCATTTTATATTCGCGCCAATATTGAAATCCGGGCTTGTGGTACTCGATGAAGTCTTTTTCGGCCATCTTGATCCTGGTGGTAATCATATGCCGTGTGAGGCCGCGAAGCAGACAGCGACCGGTCGCGGCCGACATGCTCCCAGAAGGGAAATCAATTATACAAAAATATGCTGTTGTGACTCCCCAATGTAGGTTTATCGGCATATATTTGATCTGTGACACGTGTGGCAGGCCTTGAGCTACGGGACTTTGGTTATTGTCTACATGAGTCCCGGAAGGACATGACTTACTATTGAAACCGGGACCAGACCCAACCCAATTTTTCCAGGTCTGAAAATGAAAACAAACCAATTAGGGAAGCAAATGAAAACCCGCCTTTAGTTCCCCGCGCGATTCCAAGTGCACAATTAACCTCCGTGGTCCCTCATAGCAACTACGCTTAGATAGCGCTACCCTATAGCCGCTGTGCACGTGTAGATAAACAAGACAAACTTTGCTACGACTCACAATTCTGACAGCGAGGCGAAACAAACTATCACCTTCGTATCAATTCAGCTGCTCAATAACTGGGCGTATTCCGCCTCACGAGAATCCCGCTGCCTAGCACAGCCTGTTACGGAGAGAGCCCCCTGTGGAGCGGCCATCCGCAAGCCGCCCAAGGCAGCACAATTAATTCCGACAAACAAAAGGGCAGACAATGTCCAAGACAAGCACCCCTGACAGACAAACAGCGTTCATATAGACCACATCGAGTGTTTTTTATCGTTCCAGTCGCCTCCAGGGATTTTGTTCTTCATTTACAAGTGCATCATGACGTCCGCAACCATGCAGCCGCCACCGCCACCGGCGGCCGAACACGACGGCCCCGCCCCGATGCCGCCCGCCGATATCACGCTCACCAATTTCATGTTGCTGCCGGCGGAGCTGCACCTACAAATCTCCGAGCTCCTCACATACCCAGACGCGCTGTCGCTCAAGCAGACTAACCGGCGCATGCGGCTGCTCGTCAACACGGGCATGCCGCTCAAGGTGGAGTGGCTGCTCGAGCGCCGCCGGCTGCACCTCGACTGCCCCAACGACCACAGCTGCGACCTAGGCAGCGACCTGCGCTTCTGCCGGGGAAGTGTTCCGTAAGTTTATCCTCTCTATAATGGGAGGTGGGAAGGATAAAGTTTGCTGATGCAGGTTTTATAGGCTACTATTAAAGCGCCGCCGAGAGCACTACGAGTGCGAGTCCCGCCCGGGCTTGGGCTGTCTGGTGTATGACACGCCCAAGTGCGCAAATAAACCGAGGGATCTGAAGATGTACAAGATGCAGCTCATAAGGACATCGGGGTGGCTGAGAAGGAACTTGCCGGAGCAGTGGTGGCTGGTGTTGGTGTTGTCGCTGCTGCTGCTTTGGATCTGATCTTTGTGCGGAGCAAGGACTGGGTGGCAATCATTGCGACAGTTAATCAGGGAAGGTGTGCCTTGGCTTTTTGTGTATGACAGAGCAATTGTAATCTTTAATTCTTAATTAGCAATGTATCAACACTCACTTGCCGTGTCGAACTCCCCTTCTTGTTCGTTTGACCCATGCAAATTTGGCGTGATTCAGGGACACCGCATGTTCAGTCTTTGATCTGTTGGTCGTCGATCCCATAACAAAGAAATGTATTGTAGCAGATATGGGATGTTTAGCTCCGAAAGAAAGAAACAAAGAATTTTGAACTGTTCGCACACTCACGTTCGGTGACAACATGCAAGTCATTCATCCCTGCTCCATTCTATATAACTGCAACCCGCTTCCCTCAGCCCTCCCATCCCATACCATTCCGCAACTCAAGGTCCTTCTTCTACGAGCCAAACTATCAAACCGTCATGCCTCACTTTACCATGTCCCTCGAGACTCTCCAGCTCGTCACCCTCTGCTGCGCTGCCCTCTGCAGCCTGGCGCTCCTCCACACCGCGCGCACCATCTCCAGCAGCCTGCGCAACACATCCAGTGCTCTCCTCTATTACGCCGCCGAACTAACCCCAGTGGAAGAGGAGGAGGAAGAAGAGGAGAAGGATGAAAGAGAGGAATTTCCGTCGTCGGATCTCGTCTCACCACCAGCGTCTCCGACGCCTCCGTCGCCCACCACTCCCGACGCCATGGACCTGCTGTTGTACCAGGAGGCGACGGCGGCGGCGACGACGACGCAACCCGAATGGGAAGCGCCACTCAGCCCCGTGCTGTCGTCTTCCAGCTCGTCGCTGTCGCCGCTGCCTGAGGTTGCCGTCTCTTCGCTGGAAGAGGAGCTGCGCCGGGCGGCGCGGTCCGAGTCGGTCCAGCCCGGTATCAGCCCACCCACCCGCCCCGGCTCAAGCAGACCGTTGAGCTACCCTGGGGTAGCTCGGGCGGCGCAGAAAGAAAAGGAAGGGCTGCAGGCGTGTAAGCGCACGAGCTTGATCGCGGTGCCGGTGGCGCCCGCTCGATGCGTCAAGAGGGACTGTGACGGTGGGATGAAGAAATGAAGCTTTGCTCGCGGCTGCCTTGTGGAGGGACTGCCCCCAGGCTGTGAATTTGCAAAGTATGTGATTTTCAGAAGATTCAGGTTGGATTTGGATTTGGATCTGTATTTTACGGGGAAGTGATCCCGCACCGTCGCGCTGGCGTTCTTACAATGGACCAACCTCCAACGTAAAAAACGCCACACACAGAAATATCAACCCCTTCTTGTGCTATTGATATGCATGCTGAAGCATTAAAACTCAATAATCACCTTGCTGTGCTCCCACCTGTGATCGACACCGGCTGTGGCTTTTGTGGCTTGCGGGGTGATATTGCCCCACGAGACAGCAGTTCTCCGACCTCCTCCGGGACTGCGTTACCGGCACATGCGGAATTGTTTTTGTCAAATTATCGTATCTTCATTATTCATAGAGTAACAAAGTGGTAATCTAAGGCTTGCATACGGGGAAGTGGTAAAAATGCAACGCTGTCTGACAAACCCATTACGCCTGGAACACGTCCCTCCCATCTCACATAAGCCAAGCGCCACCATCTATCCGTAGTGAAACAAACTTTTCTGGCTTGGTTGCAGATTATATTTTCGCAGCCCTAATGTCCCAGAAAAAATTGGTTTATAGCAAGGCGGCAGCGGCAGCGGCAGCAGCACCGGCGTACATGTAGCCGGGAATGGCGGTGGGAGCGGCGGCGTTGTGGGTGCCCTTGATGGTTGTGGTGAGTTGGTCCTTGTGCGAGGGCGCCGTGGCATCGACCGTGATGGTAGCAGCAGCGGCGGCCATGGTCGGGTTGTAGTGGGTTGACGTGAAGCCGCAGCCGGAGATCAGGCGATCAATGTCTACGCATGGAGTCAGCATCCCATGCCACTTTACGGAGAGGCTTGGTCACTCTTACCCTTGACATCATCCGAGTCAATGTCGTCATCATCGTCGTGGTTGCCGAGGCTGCGCTTGGCCTTGACGTGCTGGTGCATGCAGTCGGCGCACTCGGCGGCGATCTCGCCGACCTTGAAGCTCGTGTTGGTGCAGACGCACTGGTTGTGGAGGAGGTCCTCGTCCTTGCCCTTGCCGAGGCCGAGGTCGACGTCGCACTGCTCGGACAGCGTGGCGATGGGGTTGCAGATAGTCTTGCAGGACATGGGCACGTCGTCCATGTCGAGCTTGAGCTCCTCGGTGGAGTCGTCGAAGAGGTCGGCGGCGGCGATGGCGGCCAGGGCTAGAGAGCCGAGGACTGAGAACTTCATGGTGAAAGCGGAGTTGCGGTGTGCTGTGAATGGAACGAAGCAGAGTAAAAGAAAACTACCGCCGAGGAATAGGGTCAAGAAGTTGGTAGTATAATCTGCTGTGATGGATGAGAGTGACGATCGAAAGCAGCCTATGGGGTGAGGGTAAGCAGCAGCTATATATCCTCGGGCATAATCACCGAGGAGCCGTCAGCCACGGCGTCATGGCCTGGACCAGAGCACCAGGGGCGGTAGAGAAAAGAATTTCCGATGCGACTGTGACGGCAGTACGGGTGCATGGAAGAGAGTAATCCGTGAGCAAGGGTCTCAAGGGTGGTGGGTTCCGCTTCGCAAGGGACCGCGACGCCTCAGCAAAGGGTACCGCATCACCGGATATGCGGCCGGCGATGGGCGTACAGCCCTTTCTTGATTTCGATGATTGGGTGGTGGACTAGGCTGGGCTACGTAACTAGGCTTCGCGATGCATTTCTGAGAGCCGAGGCAAACAATGAGGCGCGGAGAATAGATGGGCTGGGCAGGCGTCTCACGGAGGAGGTTGTTGAATCGGGTAAGCAGAGGTGCAGGCTGACATCGCGTATACCGTATCGGGCAAGGCGTGTAGGGCTGGGTGTTGAGGTTGACGGGGGCGATGCAGCAGGTGTGACGGGTTTCATGAGCCGCTGTGGCCTTATAAGGGGTTGCATGAGGAGGAATCCAGGTGGATGAATTCCGGTAGCATTGTGTGGCTATTCCAAGGGCCGTTCGTTGTGTCGTGTTGGTCGTTGTTTGTTGGTCCTGGGCACCTGGCGGGCGGCCGGCAACTGACAGCGCAAACAAACAGGCTGTTACCACCTCCGTTTAGTAATCAAAAATATTGCACCAGGTCCGTGAGTTCTTAACTCAACATCGTAAGGACATTGCCCATTACAACGGCCGTATCAATGCACTGACTTGATGTACTATCCTCTCCTGCCATCCCGTCTGACCCAGGGCACGCGAATCCCGTCCCAGCGCGCCTCGATGGCTTCCTCAACCCCGGTCCGCTACGACAACAATGACGACGCCCATGTGGCTGTGCGCAACGGCGGTACTCTTCTCGATCCTGGATTTATCCCCGATACGTTCCGCAGGGCTTGAAAATTGCCCGGCCGGTCTAGAAAGATGTTCGGCCTACTCAGCGGCCGTTTCTCAGCTTCCGAACGACGAAAAGTTGGTGGTGGACCATGGAACTCCAGAGTCCAGCGAGGTGGCCTGTCGTGCGCCGATCCTACGTTGGGCTGATAATAACCTTTTTTAGTTGCAGAGCCAAGACTCTCTACGCCGCCACTGGTGCTACTACATACATACAATATATCCAGTTGTGTTTTAAACGTCGGCATCGCTCGTTCCGAGTGCTGCACACCGATCGCCTGGCGGACACCCTATGCTCAGCAACAATTACAATGCAAATCATCACCATGGCCGCCGGGCGTCTAGTTTCTTTTTTTCCCCTCGCTCTTCAACTCCGCCGCGATTGCGCGACCGTAATCCGGCCTTGATGCTATCCAGGCCTCCTGGCTCATCTCACTGTCTGGCTCCGGTTCCCGCATCAGCCACCCAGCGAGATCCGCCCTCAGCCCTCCGCCAAGACAGGGCGTAATATTGTCTCACTCCATCAACTGTTAATGACCGTCAAGACATGCGAGCATTTTTCAGCTCTGCGAGGTGGCATCACTCGCTGCGTAACCACCAAAGAAGCCTTCACGCAATGTGCATAGTGTGAAGAGCACCCTGGACCGAAAACGGGGTTAGACTGCGAATTTGATGCCCATCTCCCACGTGCGGCCGCCGACTCGTGCTGCGCGCCGGGACGGCACGCCTGGCGAACGCCACCGCCCGGGGGACAATCGCGTCGCCAAGCCCGATCTCACCGAACCTCGACGCTGAGAGAAGCACTTGAAGAGAAGGACGGCCATGTTCAGCAAAGATCACAAACTTAACGAAAAGACGGCCGACACTATTGTATTCAGACGGGACCCTAACCAGCCCTACCAACAAAACGATTGGTCAGGACACAGCCTTTGACAACCAGGACTACTTTTGCATGCCGGAAGACTTGTCCGGGTCGGATATCATGGCAGGCATAGGCATGTTGACCCTCCTCGAGGAACCCGACGACATGACGGAGGACCGTTCATCAGCCTACAACGATGACGCCTCCCAAAGGTTGCACGCCGAGGAATTGAGCAGCGCCCAGACCAAAACCGGATCGCCAGAGGACGGCTACGACCTGGAAAGCTACCTATGACGGTTCACACAAAGTTCCCTCCAGCCAGCGAAGGAGCACGCTCCATAGTTCGTGACCCGCCCCCGCCTAATTACCCGTGCTAGGATGTGAAAATAAGAGTAAAAATAAAGGTGTAGATGAGGAAAGTTGAAGTCAAAATGAAATGAGGATATAGTAATGATAGCAGTCAACTTCATGGTAAGACTGTGAGTCTGGCCGTGAGACTGGAAACTACCACCTGAACCGACGAGAGACGCCACCTATGTACGTGGGCGGGTGATGCTGGATGCGCCTCAAAAGCCGGCCAGTTTGCGCAGTGTTCTGCAGTCCGCAGTCAGCGAGTCCTGCTTTTACACAATCACCTAACCGCGCCATCACTCAACCCTGCCCGGCCGTCCATTTCTCTCACACCGAGGGTCTAGGCTGCTTCGGAGCATCAATCTTCGAGTTTCCGCCCGAACCCCTCGGCACGCGGAGCTTGCGCCGACCGCGAACGTCATCCGGGTCCGTAGAAAAGGTGCTCTTCCAGGCCATGCTCGGCGTGCCGCACCCGCGGGCCGGCTTCCGTCGCCTGTACTGCCCCGCTCAGCAGGAACACGAGGAAGCTGAGCGTGGGATTGTCGCGACGAGACGTATCGCGGGGGACACTAGTCCATCGGAGACCACGCCAGATCCTGCCGTTTCCAAGCTTTGCTGCATTACGATGCGTTGCTTGCGTCGAGTCCCGCCGAATTTCGACGACGTTGCCTAGACATCCATCTAACGATATTGCCTTAACATGGGGGCTGCCACAGCGCCTACATACATCCAGACCTCCATGACCAAAGGCACAGTTGGCCACCACCACGCGAGGCTTTGGCTTCGACAGATCCTTGTATGGGTCATCGGCTGCTAGGCGTGTGACGGCTCCTAGATGAGCCTCTAGTAGAGCGCGTGAGCGCGGAGACAAGCGTGGGTAAGGCACAGTGCTGGTTGCACTGTGTGCACGCAGAGGTACAAGCACAGCAAGCGCGGCGGGTACCCAGCTCCGGACACTGGAGTGGTCGGGCGAGGGTCCGCTGTGTCTCCCCTGCCAGGCTGCGGGGGGTGGATCTCACCTGAGGGTACCTCAGTGAGTTCAGCTGAGGGGGGTTGGGGTTGGTTGGAGGAGGGGATCTGCGTGTGTCTTGGGTGAGGGAGGTACCTACTAGGTATCTTGCGGGGGTGCGACCGAGTACCACAGATTTGGCCCTCACATCACTGCCCTGCTCGTGGGGGAGAAAGATAACGTTGAAAGATGCAGCGCGTGTGCGCAGGCCAACACAGATGGAAAGATGCAATCTGCTATATACAGGGCTAACCGCTCCCTGCTGAGTGGCATCAGTGCAGGCCGTGACCAGCCTTCAAAGGTCATTCATTACGAGCGCTCCATTTGCCCTGCCTGGTTGAGACAGGGGATTGACACTGATTGATTGTGTCTGTCGCTCGTTGGCCTGGTCAGCCGTCTTGCTCCTCTATTTGATTGCCAGTTGGCTCTTGCGGCTTACTGTACTACGAGTGTATGCTGCGGATTATCGGCCGCGACGACTCTTCCGCCTGCACATCCCAGCATTATGTGTTCCAAGTTTGATTACCAGCTAGAACAGTCCTCCTTCGCTCACCGAAATGGCATCGAATTGCTCAGGTATTCATTCCATGGCCTGATCACCTTCACCGAGGTGCTGCGCAGGCTCTCTGTGCTGTCGCCGCCCACGATGTGATCCACCTTGTCGGTTTTGGGCGGCATTCTCTTGGCCGCTTGTCGCCATTGGGTTGCAAAGCAGCCCGCCTTATACATCGATGTGCCCTTCCGCCAAATTGCCTTCCTTCAAGAGTTTCTGGACTTGCGCTTCGGTCCATCTTGGGTTTCATCCGCCAGGCCTTGTCATTCGCCGCGTGTGGTCGCGGCAGCTTGCGCACAAGGGGTTGATATGCATAGGGGCCTCGTCCAGGTTTCCGCAGTTCATGCGCAGTTGACTCGAATCTTCTCATCTTCAATGCCCACGGTGGTCTTAATGGCGTCCTCGATGAGATCTGGGCGCGTCGGTGGGAGAGCCTCTCCAGCCTACACTTCTGCGCTCCAATCCGCCATCCCCCGCATAAGTGGTCAAGGACTATACCCTCAATGAGTTGAAAGAGGAAGCTGTCGACCGACGATATATGCTACTGTTTCTCATGAGCGAGTCCTTGAGAGGATTAGAGAGCGCCAAAAGTAACTGAAATCACGATGTTCGTATGAATGTGGCTAGCCGCTTGAGTCCTGTTCACATCGGGAGTTCGTACTGTCTTGCTTGTTTGTCCTCAATGTATATATGCCAGTGACAATGCTGCAACAGGTGTGTTTTTGGCAGCCCAAGCCAGCGCTATGGCGGCTTTTTGATTTCCAATGGTCTTTGATTTTTTTCTACTGTGAACAGCGTCGCCTGACAATACGTTTAGGTAGTGATACTAAATGCTTGCGGCAAATTATAGGGGTCGCGAAAGATTTGTTGGGAAAAGTGTTGTTTTTGGTCAACCGTTCTGCATTTTCCGTTTCGAAACAAACACCTGTGTATTTGAGAAAGAACCTTTTTGGCGCATTTGCGTGTGGGAGCGCACTTTTATTCGCGGTTGCCCCCGCGTGTTTTTTTTTTTTTTCGACTAACGACCTCTTCATGTTTTACGCCAGGCAAGCTAACAAAAAAGTGTATTGTAGTATTCGCAGTACGCTGCGTTCTTAGAATCATATTAAACAATTTGGTGCTGCTTTCTATATTTTGTCCTCCCATAGAGGAGCGGTTGTCGTCCGTCTGGTGCATGCTGTGTCGTGTTTTTTTTTTTCTATTTCGATATGGACTCTACCCTGAGCTCCGCAAGTACGAAGAACGTGCAAAAAGTGCTATAATCCTAGATGCTTGCTAATGCAAAAAACAAGCCTAGGCTACTAGTAGAAAGTAATCTATAGCGTTCCGTCACCACTCAGCAAATCGAGTTTGTTTGGTGGCAAGCTTAGGCCTAACTCTTGCCGCACGATCGCCTCATCTCCGTCGTCGCGCCGCCTCCTGGTAGGTAGATGTGACAAGCACGCCTGGCAGTACATTGGATCCGCATGTTGGACGAGTTGGTGGAACCGCGCCCGTCTGCTATTGCAGCCGAGGGTCGACTCGCCTTGCCCCCCTTCCCGCTTAACCCAAAACCCACTAAGCATCACCCACCAACCATCACCAACCATCTTGGTACGCGGGTGTTATGTTTAAACAATGATAAAGTATCAACCGGGTGACTGAACACATGGTTGTGATAATGAGGTCCGGCAGATCCGAAAACAAAACACTTTAGGCACAGCCGCAGCTCGCCAGGAAGACGAGTATCAATTGTTGGAGCCATCTACTTCGGGTTCATCGGAACGAGTCCAGGACTGGGCGACGCTCGCTAACTCTGCCGGCATATCGAAGATTTGGCGAAGATGGTCGACTCTTCTGGCAAAGAGTGCTGAATCTGCCACGGCTCTTGCTATCAAAGACGGCTGAGGTATCTACCGCAGCCATTGGACTGTTGAAACTTGAAGAGTGACGATGACCGTCTGCGACAGCCTCGACACCGCGTTGCAGATACGCGCGCTGGAGCAGGACAATTCATGGGTAGTGAGCGTCGTCCTCATGGCCACAGGCCAGGACAGCCTGGCGGACCGCCAGGCGACGAGAGCCGTCGGCGTGGATGATTGATTACATGGTCAAGCCGATTGGCATGAGCTTGGGTTCCTCTTTCGCTCTTCTGTGCGAACTATACGCATCTCCCTAACCCGGAAGTAGTGTTGATTCAACTATCCTTGAAGTATGGCGCTTAAAGATAACCTCGGAAGGACGTTAGCAACGGAGTCTCCTCCTCGCCAGTAGGGTGACAACATTTTCCCCGTGTTAGCAGGCTTCAGCCTCCTGTCTCCTCCGTTGGCAACTTGCAGGATATCAGAAGCCCGACTTCGGTACTCCGCTTCGAATGGGTTATATTGTGACTTCATGCGCCTGCAAGGGGTACTTTCAGCATGACGTGGTGTCTTGGGCAGAGGTCAGCCGGACACCACGCTCGACTACGCCAAATTCGGCGTTCTTGCAGCACATGGACGTTCGCTGACCGGGTCAGTATTATCCTTCGTGTGGTGAAGGGACTTGCAAAGTGACGGGAAACACCACATTTGTGGCGAAGGGCAAGGGACGAGACCTCTTCCGTCCGTGAGTGTGTGGACGCTGTCAAGGCACCTCCAGCCCATGGTGGAAGCAGGACCCAATTGAGGACATTGGGCGCACGGCCAGCCAGCGGTGTAATAGATGGCGATCAGCTCGCAGCGATGGAAGGGTCAAGACACCAGCCATCATCGATGACGGGTATGCCTGCCCTGCGACGACTAGATGCTAAGCAAAGGCGTTCATGGAAGAACAGGCGAGAGGACGAGCAAAACAATAGAGTGGAGTGTGTAGTTAGTTTAGGCAATCTAAGTGATATGCTGCGGCAACGTGATGTTAGGGTGCATGGAAAGACTCGAAGGGACGGCGCTGGCACAGGTGGGCGCTGTTTGTTGGAGCGTATAGAGACAGACTCTGTCCACCCGTCGGGTCTATCTGGATGCTGGTGATGGTGCGGATCGATTCTGGTATAGTGATGGGCGTATAGCTGTGCTCGCTCTGTGCGAAATGGAAATCCGAATTGTGCCGTTGTGTCGTTCTCTTTATTGGGTGGGCTTCTGGACAGCACCTGTAGTCACACCAGTCATGCCCGGCGCATTTCAGTAATCGGCTTATATTAGATCCGTCAACATGTTTGCATGTGTATGTACATATGTACCCATGCTGTCCTCCGCACGAAGGCACCCCCAGGAAGCACAAAAGGCGCCTGACGGGAGCAGTACGACTCACCAAGTATACAGTACGCGGTATAGGGTAACTAAGTGCGGTCCGGCCCGCCGTGGTCCACCGCCCGGTCCACCCCGGTCAGCACTGCTCTCCGGCGTCCTGCCTCGAGGCGACAAGCCCTCTCTGTTGGTGGTAGTCCTTATTTTGACTGGCAGAGAAAACTTGAACAGTCTCTCATACTATGTATCGAAGCTTTACAATAGTGACTTTATTGCTATGACTGGCTAGTCGCTGCTGATAGTGGCTGTTGCTAGAGACATTCATGTCCACTGCATGAAAACGCGTCCGAAATACTGCAGTGAATGTTGACGAAATACTACAAAGACTGAGAAAAGTACTAATGCAAGAAAGAGAAACCGCGCCGAACTTCTGATATGATGGCTTCCTAATATTCATGCGGGTGCGGGTATAGTGTCATACAATCACATATAGAATTAAATGTGATTATGATTCTACTGGTGGTGTTACAGTACAAGTCGCGACGGATTTGGGACAGGTTTTATCTCTCTCTGCCATCTCTGCTGTCTCTCTGCTGTCTCTCTGCCGTCCCATTAGTCATCTGTTGCTCACATTTCTCGGCACGAGGTAGTAATCAGCACTTTCTTTTCCCAACACAAAGTCTTTCGTTTGCCAACACTCACTTTCTTCTCCCGAGACCAACTCCTCATTTACCCAAAACAAACTCCCTCTTCCCAATCACCTGTGCTGAACATCGCAAGTCCTTACCATGGAACCCAGATTCTTCAGCTGCTTCGCCCCAGATTGCCAAAGGCCAAGCGTTAGGGGAACTGGCGGCTGCGACACTTGTAACCGCCACCTATGCTCGGACCACCTCTCACCTTCTCTCCATCTATGCGAAGAGGTGTGATTTCTCGCCCTGATTTTATGTACTGGTGCTGAAGTTCTTCAACACGTAATGTTAACATGGAGTGAACAGGTCTTGGGTGATGCCACTTACATGTCGCGCACTGTCGCTGAAATGGAACGTCTCCGCGATAGGATCAATGATGCGGCAGTCTGTCAACTTGCGTCTCGGTTGAATCACGACAAAAGCTGTACTATTGAACACTCTTTCAAGGTGGGAATGGGCGCGCTTATGGGATGCGCCAACTATCATGCCCGCATTCGCTTTCAAGATGGCTCTCCATCCTGGCTCCTTCGAGTTCCGCGGGTTGCAAGCTACACCGTTGGACTGACAGTCTCATTGGTAGACTACTTAATACGCAGCGAATACGCAACGCTGAAGTTTCTTGAGACTACAATGGTGCCAGCGCCAAGAGCCTTTGGCTATGGTATACGTGGAGCTGATCATGGCGTTGGTGTGAGTTTTCTTCTCATAGAAGAACTGCCTGGAAAGCCCTGGGCTGGCGGGAATGCAGACGAGAAAGCAAAGATCTGGGGCAACCTCGCAGAGATTATTGTTGAGTTGGAGCGCTACCCATTTTCTCAGGCTGGTTCCTTGTGCTTCCAGTCCTCTGAGATAGCCGTCTCAGCGGTAGCAAGCGACAGATTTGTGATTCTTACTCCAAAGGGACCATTTACAAGCGCGAGTTCATATTATACAGCCTTTGCTGGGCAACATTTAGCGCTGATCACGGACGGCCAACTCTATACGGAGTATCCCGTCAACGCGTACCTAGTCTACCGGTTCCTAAAGGATAGCGCAGCACAGCTGGTTGAATCGGACGAACAAACAGCATCCCCAGAAGAGTTCTTCTTGAAGCATGTTGATGATAAAGGCGACCACCTACTTGTCGACGATAACCTCAACATCACTGGCATAATTGACTGGCAGATGGCACGTATTGTGCCCCGGCGCGAAGCCTTCGGGCCATCACTTATTACTGCTGATATGAACGCATTCTATAATGGCAGGGTCTCACTAAGTACTGACGATGTTGCTTAGTGGCTGCACTACGGCAAAAGGGCATCTCGAAACTTCCTAGTACCATGGTTGATGAGAAAGTTAGGAGATTCTTCTGGGGGTTGTCCCTAGAACCGAAATGGTCGTACGCGTTACCGTTGGCGAATGCAATCCTAAAGGTCTTTGGAGTCAGCCAAGATTGGACGCATTGGAGGGAAACAGCCCTGACAATGTATGGGACTGACGAACGCCTGAGAGACCTTCTTCAGCAGTTCTCTAGCTAAGGTCTTCTGTATTGAAATAGCACACCTTGCGTGAATTTTAAGAATCGCGTAAAATCTATCAAAGGTCGATCATTATGGGATTCCAACTGGAGGTAAAACTCGACCCCAATGATTTACAGGACAGTTGCCACAGGGAGGCCTGCCTGCACGAATCGCATCTGCCATGGTCCTCGACGACTCGTACAAAGCCCGATTGGCATGGCGGCATACCTGGATGAGGAGGAGCGACGGCGGACCCGGCCATGCTCGTACGTATGAGCTGCTCAAGACCAGGCACATGATTATGGGAGAAAATTCGCTTGATTGAAGAGAGGAAGGTGTGACTGCTACGTGGTGTGCCTCTATGCAGTGGCCATGGTCATCTGGTCAAAATTCCTTTTGTCTGGACAGAGCCGCTGGGACAATTGCTCCAATGATTGGCGGCCGAAATTACTATGGTGTACGGCGGCGCGTTGGAACCTAACGTGTCTGTATTGTCCGTACTGTGCGTCGTTGCCTTTGAACCTCTCCACGGAGATGGACGGCGGAAATGCGTGGCTCCGGGAGGGATGACAGCTGGCCGGTCCGCACGGAATGGCGGATTATAACCTTGGAGCGAGTGTACATGAAAACAGCCTGTTTGTCAACCAAAAGCCAAGTTAGCTAGTACAGGGGCAACAAGACTACTCACCCGTTCCACCTCGACGGCCATGCTTTGGGCGTTACGTTGAACTTGGAATGTGGCGTCAGGTTATCCGCGCTCGCGTCCGACGACTTCGAGGCCGGAGAGGCCTCGGAGCGGATGGCGCCAATGGACCTAGATGACCTCCCCTGCGGCGACGAAGGCGACAATATCCATCAGCCTGAATCCTTCCCTCATAGCTTGCCTTGCCGCATCCCGCACGGATGCCGTTGCCCTTTTTCCAGAGCATCGGGGTTCATCTTGGAATGAGATTCGGAAAGACGGGCTCGCTCCATGAGATGCTAGAAAAGTTGTCTTGCCCGTGGTCTGAATCTGTACAAGTCATGCTGGGCCCGCTCCTCTCTGCGATGTCGTATACCACGACGAATATTGCCACAACACGTCCCTTGCCGCCACAGCGCTGGCCATGTTGCCCCATCACGCCGATGCGTGAAAAGGCCCAGGCTGCATATGGTGACATGATGGACGAATGCTTTTCAGTCATAAGGCGAGAGGTCAGGAATCAAATTCGGTAGACTTGTTGATAGCATCAGGTGTGCCTGTTTGAGCATTACCTTGGCTCGGCTCAACTAAGGTGCGCGGTCAGGCTCGCCTGCAACTATCTTCCGAGTTATTGTCTTATCATCGGCTCAGTGAGCTTATGTCACAGTAGGTACCATGAAGCTGCAAGGCAGCGTCTCCCTTTTCCCCTAGCGTGGAGGGCTGACGCACTACGTCCGTAGCCGGGCTCCATTTAAGCAGTATGTATGTCTTCCTTTTAGGTAACGGTAGTGGCACGTTCGATTTATTCAGGTAAACATATGGGACGCTAATCTGATGTCTTGCAGGCTTTAGAATAACGGCCCGAACCACAAATAGCCGTAGATGTGGTTGATTTGATACGTCATGGTCAAGTTCTGAAAGCTTGACTTGTAACTACAATCTTTTATGCGGTTTTCTTAAATTAAGTAATTCAGAGCTCAATTAGATTCCTTTGTCTTGGTTGACATAGCAAGAGCCCCGGCCAATTTAGTCAACCGGTATAGGATGCAGAAGTTCGACCAGTAGCCTTTCCACAGTCGATAAATTTCGTGGTCTGAGTGATGGTTGAGCATGTAGATGTGGTTACAATTTTCTCGGTAAAAGTGGTGGCGCACCTGGGCGAGATTTAGCAAAGTGGTTAGCTAGGAATATAATCAGGTTCTTGCTCACATCTTTTTCGATATGGCAGGAGTTAGGAATATGTTGAGCGAGGAGAGAGTTGTCTTGTTCTAGAGTGACAGATGATATTGAGCGGCAGGAGTGGGCAGGAGTGGTCTGGACTCTTTATTTTCCTTTGCCAGAAAAAGAGGAAGCAAAAGTGCTATATACTTAGGCATGCATGGCCGCCCAACGTGGACACCAAACAGCCTACCATGAGCTGGCATGCCCGTGGAACGCACAAGGTGGCTGTATCGATAATAACGGGAGTTGAATAACCTGTCCTAGATCCGCACAGTTGACCTGTCCGAGCTCGGCTCTTATATGGGCAAATATCCTTGCCATGTAAAAACCCAACCATCCTCAAACAACAAAGACGCCCCCCTCTTCTAGACTACAGCTGCTGCCTCCATTCTCCTTTACATCTCATCATGGTCGAATCTGGCACGTTCGAGAGCTCCGAAAAGCAGCTGCCCGTGCTGTCATTGCGAGATCTAACCATTCTCGAGGCGTTCGACCAAGGCGCCACCGAGGCAAAATACGTCACCTTCTACCATGTCACTTCTGAAGACGAGCTGTACTTTGGTCACTTATTCAAGAGAAAGAAGGAAATCACTCTAGAAGAGTACAATGCGGCATTGGAGCATATTCCTGACAGTGAAATCTACCCCGAGGTTCCCCGGGACACCCCCATTAACAATCGCGCCAGACGACTTGGACGACGCCTCTGCTTTCATCAAGCGGCCGGGTCTAAACTCCTATGAGAGCATGAAGGGGTCTCATTTCGTTCGTCCCTAAGGGACTTGTCGAGGAGACCATCATTATGGAAAAAATCTCCAAGACACCTCATCCGCATATCATCGCTTATCTCGGCTGCCGCGTGCGCCGCAACAGAATTACATCCATCTTCCTGGAGCGCCTGGACCAGACACTGATGCAATACGTTAAAGAGCCCGGGTTCGTGCAGCTTGACAAGGCAAGCTTTCTCGAGGCGCTCGAGTCGGCTGTGACGCATCTCCATTCGTTGGGATTAAGCGCACAACGCCATCAACCCACACAACATCATGGTCAAGGACGGGACGCCCGTCTTGATCGACTTTGGGTCCTGCCAGCCATTTGGGGGGCGTCTGCAATCGCTGGGCTCGCGCGGGTGGTACGAGGAGATATTCTTCACCTCCGAGGCGAAGCATGACACGTACTCATTCAAGAAGCTGCGAGAGTGGCTGGAAAAGCCGGAGTGAAAGCGAGCAAGATGGATAAGGCTGGAGGGATGAGTAGTTGGAGAAGCTAGGCAGCCAGGCAATGGCGAGTCCAGACGACTTTTGTTTTTAGATATGCAGAGATGCCGAATTTTTATTTTTCCTACATTATGCATGGCCTTGTAAAACCTCAACACGGATAGAGCAACAAACGACCTGCAAATGAAACAACTGCTGCGACACATTCGACTATAAGAAATTATTTCAAGGAGAAAACGCAATGGGACTACTACTTGGGAATGCATCGTTAGGATCAATTGAAAAAAAAAAAAAATTGAAAAAACTCCACCCCTCCTTATTCTTCTTCCTCCGTCTTTGTGAACCCCGAGCGGAGACGTCGCGGCACCGGAGCCCACACGGCTGTGTCCGTTCCGACCTCGGCACTTTTCCGCAACCCCCAGGCCTAAATAAAACACCGGCCTAAAACGCCGGCCCGCTTCTGTGCCTGATTGACCGCTTCAAGCCGGCCAGCAGACGACAAGGGCCCGCCCCCCTCCAGCGACAACTTTATCCTTTCCATCATCACTCGTTTCCAGCACACGTCGTGTCTTTTCCTTCTCTTCTCCCCTACCATCGTGTGTGTCTCTGTCTCTTCGTCTGCGCGAGGGGGGTGTTTTCGCGAGTCCTTGCTTTGCGTTTACTACGCCGCTCCTTCGATCCGACTCCTCTTTCCGTTTGCACACCCTCGACAAGGACAACAACCTCCCCGCGAACCAGCCCTCGACAACAACCAGACACCATGTCTCTCGAACCTCGCCCCGCGTACACGGCTGACGAGCTCGCCCGCCTGTACCCCGCTCCCCTGCGCCTCCAGCAAGTCCAGGTGCTCATGCGCCACGGCGAGCGCACCCCCGTCAGCAACCGCTTTGCCGCCCACCTGCCCGAGTTCTGGCCCTACTGCAGCCAGGCCGCGCACATGAACTCTCTCGTCCTCGACCCGTCCTCCTCCGCCTGGACGCCGCTCGAGTGGTGCCGCCGTCTCGAGACCTTCTCCCCCGACTCACAGACCCCCGCCCTCGGCCGCGCGAACCCCCCGGGCACCGGCTCCGCCGACAACATGTGCGAGCTCGGCCAGCTCACCGACAAGGGCCGCGCCACCACTACCGCGCTCGGCTTGCGCCTCCGCCGGCTATACGTCGACCAGCTGGGCTTCCTCCCCGGGAAGTTGACGCCCGCCGTCGCCGACGCGCTATATCTGCGCTCAACGCCCATGCCGCGCGCCCTCGAGTCCATGCAGCAGGCCCTGCACGGGCTGTGGCCCTCCACCGCCGACGGCGCCGCGCGCGACCCGGACCTGCCACCGCTGACCATCCACACCCGCCACTGGGCCGACGACACGCTGCTGCCCAACACGGCCAACTGCGCCCGCTTCCGCGCCATGATGCGCGCCTTCGGCCGGCGCGCCGCTGAGCGCTGGGACGACTCTCCGGAGATGGACCGTGTCAACGCCAAGCTCCGCCGGTACATGCCCGCCGATCCGGCCCGCCCGGGTACCAACCTCCGCATCGGCGTCGCCTCGCACCCCGCGTTGGTCGGCGTCATGGACACCGTCGCCGCCACCGCCGCCCACGACGACCCGGCCACGCGCTTACCAAAGGACTTTTACGACCCGCAGGTGCGCGCCGAGGGCGTCCGCATCGTCGTCGACGAGTGGTTCGCCGGATTCCGCGAGAGCGCCGAGTACCGCACCCTCGGCATCGGCGGCCTCCTCGCCGACGTGACCGAGCGCATGGTCGGCGGCGTCGAGGGCGTCGCCCCGCACTCCAGCGCCGCGCCGCTCAAGCTCGGTCTGTCCGGCTGCCACGATACCACACTCGCCGCTACTGTCACTGCCCTCGGCGCCGACGGGCTGGATGGTATGCAGTGGCCGCCCTTCACCAGCCACATCGCCGTCGAGCTCTTCCGCGACGAGCGCGTCGTCCCTACCGCCGCCACCACCGGAAGCAGCTCCTCTTGGATCCCCCGGATGCTGGGCGGCGCGCGGCCGGTCGGTCGCCGCCCGACGTACGAGCTGACGAGTGCGGAAAAGGAGCGCCTGAGGGGGTACTTTGTGCGCGTGCGGTACAACGACGAGCCGCTGCGCATCCCCGGATGCCGGCCGGCGGGCAAGCACTACGAGGACGACGAGACGCTTTGCAGCTTGGTAAGGAAAACAGTCACCAGCGATGGTTGGTTGAGTGAATCGCTGTGCTAATCAGGATGAAAACAGGCCGCGTTCAAATCCATCGTGGACCGCATCACGCCGACCGACTGGAAGGCCCAATGCGGCGCCAACATGGACAAGCCGACCATTCCCAGCAAGCCCGAGCCGGCTGGCTACTAAACGGAAGAGGACACGAAATGACACCACATAGAGCTATAGAGTACAAGGATACAGCATGTACATATACAACGCATTTACAAATGCCAACATACATCTATGCAATCATCATACGCAGCATCCACAATCCAAACGATACCGGGCTTATATAGCGGAGAACCAGTTTCAATGGCACGAAAATCTCATTGCATTTCAAAGCAAGGCTTCGTCCTGAATTACTACTAAAGCTATACCCAAAAATGCCCCCATCCATCATCCCCCCTTTTTCTTCAACCTCAGCCAGACAGGGCTCCATTTCCTTGGGCCCCTAGATTCTTCCTTCAACAGGCAATACCCCCAAGAGCACGTATCCAACGTACAAACACAAAATACAAGAGGGAAGCGAGCTCCCTATCCAAAAATAGACATGCCCAAAACAGGTCCGAGTCTTGATTTGCAGTCAGCAAAAACAAAAAAAGCACCCTCAACTCAAAAACAAGATATTAACATGGGGTAGCTGGTTTTGCCAACATGGCGTTGACGATTAAGAGCAACAGTAAGGACGGAATTGTTGATAACAAAGTGAAAGATGCAAAGACGAAAAGGTGATAGAAATATCAACAATTCAATAGACAAGAAGAGGGAAAAAGAATGGTTGTAAAATGGCGAAAGTGGCGAAGCGATTACAAAAGAGTATGAATCCTCCAGCGTCCCATACATGTACATACCCAGCAGTGATGAGGGTACTGGGCTGGTCATTAGTTGGCTACTTCTTCCTCGGCCCAGCCGTTGAGGCCGCTCTGAATGGCGAGGCCGAAGCCACTGCCACCGATGCCGCCGTAGCTAGCCTGGTACTGGTGGCCACGTCGCTGCTGCTCGCCCTCGCCGCCGTTACTACCGTGCAGGCTGCTGGGGCTGTTGGTGCCGTTTTCGAAGCCGGGACCAAAGGCAGGCAGACTGACGGCACGGCTGTGGGAGCCGCGCCCGGCGCCAGGAGCCAAAAGACCGCCGATGGTCGTCGAGCCGGACACGCCAGTGCTGGTAGGGTAGCCGTTGGAGATGCTGGCCGACTGGCCATGAGAGCCGAGCTGCGGCTGGGCCATGTCGAGGGTCATTTCATTTCCAGAAGACTGGGCAGCACCGAACATGGCATTCTGCTGGGCAGCCATCTGCAGGTGCTGCTGGTTCTGCTGCTGATGGGCGTGCTGAGAAAGCTGGCTGAGGTACATGGTGAGCGGGTTGTTGTTGGCGTTGAACAGGGCGGCGGACTGCTGGTTGCCATCGTTGGACGGGGAACTTCCGTTCTGGGAACCACCAGCCTGAGGGGAGCCTATACCATCACTGCGTGGCGAGGCATTCTGCTGCATCTGGCGAGGAGGGTTACCACAGCGGTCCTTGCCAAAGTTGACCTTGAACTTTTTGTAGTCATCCCTGCCACGGATGGCCTCGATAGCCTTGATAGCGTTGGCAATGTTGGTAAAGTTCACAAACGCGCAGCTCTTTTCACGCAAAGTATTGACAAGCTCGATCTCGCCGTACTCGGAAAAGTCTTGACGCAAGCGTTCTTCGGTCCAGGTTTCGTCCAAGTTTCCGACATAGACGTTGCGAGAAGCGCCGCCGCTGACGGCCAGTGCGATCGCAGGTGGCAGAGCACCAGAGTGTTTGCCCCAGCCAATCTTGAGTCGACGGTTGTGGATCATGAGGCCTTGGAGGTTGCTAAGAGCGTAGAAAGACGCAGCAGCGGTGGGATCGATGAAGGTGACGAAGCAAATATGCTTATCAGGGATATAGCGGATGTGATGCAAAAGTCCACCCCGGACGACGTTGCAAATCTCCTCAATCGTAGTCTCGGGATGAATGTTGCCCAGGTAGATGGTGCGGTTGCCCAAGTTGTTGATTCCACCAGCCGTGGTCGCTACAGCGGCGGCAGCAACAGACTGCTGGGCCAGAGCGTTGGAAATAACATCGCGGTCGGCGCCAGTCAGCATGTGAGCATACCCGGGAGCGATGCCAAGATACTGGGCCGCATTCTGCTGCTGGGTCTTGGACACGTAGGCGCAACGGTCTTTGCCGTAGTAGACACGGCGAGGCGCTTGCCACTTCGGCTCCTGAGGAAGTTGAGTAACGGCCTTGATAGCGTTGGCGATAGAGAGGTAGTGAATAAATGCGATGTTCTTTTCGCGGACCAGCTTGACAGTGTCGATGGGCCCAAATTTGCCAAGATCTTCACGAATCTCGTCCTCGGTCACCTCCTCGGGCAGGTTGCCCAGGTAAACGTTCCGGGAAGCACCGGACTGCTGAACGGCGAGGGCGACCGACGTTGGGACCTGAGAAGCCTTGCCCCAGCCGACCTTGATATCCTGACCTTTGATGCAGAGCTTTTTCAAGATGGCATCAGAGTGGAAGTGGGTGGCGGAGCTGGCATCAAGGAAAGAGATGAAGGCGCAGTTCTTGTCAGGAAGCAGACGGACCGACTCGATTTGGCCACTGCGAACGTGACCAAGGATCTCTTCGGCAGACGTGTCTGGAGGAATGTTGCCAAGGTAGACAGTTCGG
The DNA here is from genome assembly GCF_001636725.1 of Cordyceps fumosorosea ARSEF 2679. NCBI lineage: Eukaryota > Fungi > Ascomycota > Sordariomycetes > Hypocreales > Cordycipitaceae > Cordyceps > Cordyceps fumosorosea. The sequence goes on along the minus strand of NW_017387303.1, from coordinate 53,277 downwards.
CTTGTGCCATTCGCGGCGGGACCGTTCATAGGTACAGGTGAGCCAGCCTGCATCGAGTGCTGCATGCTGAAGCCACCGGTGGGAGATTGGGGTGGGAAGAACTGGGGTGCACCGTACTGAGAAGGCGAAACCATGGCGTGGTACTGCTGCGGTGACATGTTTTGCTGGGTAGGGCTGGACATGCCGCCGCTGTGCTGCTGGTTGACCTGATGCGGCTGCTGAGATCCCTGGAAGGCGGAAAGGGACTGGAACTGGGGGCTACCGAAGGCAGCAGGGCTACCGGGTTGAAAGGGGCTTCCCATGAGGAGTTGCGAAGGCAGGAGAGGAGTGAACTGCATGTCAAAAGCTGTTCCAGGGGAGGCTACATCGGACGCGTTGGCGCCGTGTCCCTGGTTCACTTGGGTGTTGAGAGAAGGGATGTTGCCACGGCGAGGGTGTCTCTCAGCAAAACCGGAGACGTTGGAAGTGAAGGCTCCATGAGAGAAACCGGTATCACTGTTGGAGGGCTTGGAGGCGTGGCCATGAAAGCGTCCCGAACTGCCGCCGTTCTGAGCGGAACCGTTCAAATCCTGCATACCGAGCAGATGAGGGGGGACGAGGGAGTCCCGCCCGGCGTGAGATAGAACAGCCGTTTTGAAATGTGTATCGTGCCCAAGTCGGACACGGACAGTGGACTATGGGCTTGCGCAAGCGAGGACTTGAGCAAAAGACTGGGTGTTCAAAACTCGAGTGATGGTTTGTTATAGATACAGGCGAGTGCGCTACTGCAGTCGAGGCAGGGACGGATCAGGTCGATGTAACAATGCTAAAAATTTGAGCGAGGCGATGATGAGGATGCTGGAGGAGAAAGATGCACAAGGTTGGTACGGTTTCGGATCGATCGAAAGGTACAGAGGCGAATGCAGCTGTTGTGAATCAGGTTCGAAAGGGGTATCGCGTCGAAATGGAAGATGCAAAGCAAGCTCGTCCAGGAGAGGTATGGAAAAGTGGAAGTCGAGAAGCGAAAAAAGGGTTTAACGAGAGTAGATGAAGAGGAAGTTGAAGGTTAATAAGACAAGGCTCGAAGCGGCATCGGGGAAGGCTGCGAGGCGCGAGGAAGCAAAGCGTGTCGAGACAGGAGAATTGGACAGAGGCAAGACACGAGAGCTGTGCGAGTAGGCGGCCCAGGGAAGTCTTGACGAGGAATTGGAGCAGAGGAAGGGCAGCCAAGAAAACGACTCTACTCGCTCGCAACAGCAGCGCAAGGTTACCGGCAAAGCAAGATTGCAGAGGCTGGTGAGAGGGAGCGTGAAGGAGGGGATCGAGGCTGGAGCCAGGAGACGAACAAAGAAGGATGAGTGTCGTGCAGAGCAGGCTCGAAGCAGACTGGCGGCAGAGTCTAGCAGGGCCTCTGGGGCCGACGACAAGTGACGGGGCGAAGGGGGTGGGCAACCAAAGCGGTATGGTGCGTTGTAATGGTGTGTATCCGTAGAGTCGTCGAGGGGTTGATGCTTATTGTTGATTGGTGGCCATGGAGATTTGGTGGGAACAATAGCAGGTCAAACAGGGGGGGTCAATGAGGTCGAGATGGAGGAGGAGAGGCGCGACGGAAGAATAATATTAACAAAAAAGTATGGATAGTATATGAAGGAAAGGAGGAACAAGCCGAGCCAGGCAAATGAAGAGAAATGATGGAATGAATGCCTGGGGAGAAAGGAGAATGCCGGTGGGGGGGAATGAGAGTGGTGGTGGTGATGAGGAAGAAAGAGATGAAGCTGGGGAGTCAAGAGTCAAGACTAAGTCATCCAGGGGTTGGAGGGCGTTGGGCGGCGCTACCTCGTGCCTGGTGCTGGATAATGCCAACGGCGAGGTACCCTGTGTCGAGGCTGGTGGCTGGTCAGAGGTACCTGATGGTTCTCGCCGTGGTGCCTGGAGGGTGGAGTTTGGAGAGGGATGGTACTTGCAGGTGGCAGGCGGCAAGCAGCTGGGACGGGGCAGGGGATTGGCTGAGGAAGGGGGGGGATTTTTTAGGGGCCATTTTAGTGGTGGCCTGGGCGGGTGGGGAGGACAGGTGTGATCAGGTACCAGTGCGACGAGTTTAATGAGGCGCGACAGGGGTGCCGGTGTAAAGGTGTGGAGAGGGAAAAAAAATTCGAGATGATTGCGCAAGAAGTGTTGGAAGCAGTTTACAGTCGGGGTAATGCTGAAGAGAATGTATAGGGAAATTCTAACAACGTCGGGCGCCCAAGTCAACTACTAACTATACCTCTGCCTTGCCTCAGGCAGAGAGGTACATACATACATAGGTCTTCTTAGGTCCCATGCAGGTACAGTGGCGTTAGTACCCGGGCCCGCCAGCGCTTAAAAACCGGTCGCCACTGGCAGGGCAGAGACGGTAGAATCCGATCAAGGCAGCACTGCAGCTGCAGGAACAACCTCATCAACTGCCAGTTATACATGAAAATTAATACAAGGTTGGGCGAATGGCAATAATAGCTGGTTTGAATACGGAGTGCTATTTGTGGAAAGTTTCGGTTCCTTGCAGCTCCTTGCAGCTCCTTGCAGCGAACCAAGGGGACTTTCATCGGCCCCTTTTCCTGTTCCCTCCCCTCCTACGCCGCGGCCCAGCGCCAGCGCCAGCGCCAGTGCCAGTGCCAGTGCCAGCCCCAGCCCCAGCCAGTGATCTTTTAGCGGGGGCTTTCAGTTGGGCTCCAGGGGCTACTACCTTAGGTACAGCGGCTCTCCTCTTGTCTGGCGGCGTTTGGCCCCTGCAAGGCCGCTCTAACTTACCAACCCATCCCTCATCCCATCACCGGCATCAAGCATCATCGCAGGTAACCAACTACGTACAAGTAGAAACAAGCATCATCCATCCTCGTAGCTTGCCTGGCATAGATATAGAGCATAGCCAAGTGTCATGACTATAAGAATGCACCGCAAATTTGTTATTAATAGAACCCCTAACCCTATGATCTTCGTCCAAGCCATCAACAGTGGCTGAACCCTCAGCATGGCTCCTGTTTCAACAACGTCTCTGCCGTTTCTCCTCTTCTGCCGTGCCCTTGCAGCGCATCCCATCCCCGACCGACTGACCGACGACCGGGGAGGCGGACACGACAATATGGCACCATTCATCGCCTCTTCGCTGGCACTGCACCGAGAGAAGCGCAAGGGAGGAAAAAAGGAAGGCGACTTGCCTCGCGTGAGCACGGTTGTTTCGCCTGGCCGATATGCAGGGATTATGCATGGCTCGAATCGTCGACGAGCGCTGGCATTGGCTGCCCTGCCCTGCCCTGCCCTTCCACGTTAAAAAAGCCCTACCTGCTACGTACGTACTGATACAGTACATACAACCCTGCTAGTATCATGCTTGTCGCGTGCGTTTGTTTCCCATGAGACTCTTTGCAAAGTTTTCGGGTGGTATTTTCCTTTCGGTACGGAGTAGTGAGAGATGGGAGGAAACAAACATCCGGGCGACGGCGACCCTTGATTTAGCCCCTGGGCCGCATTCCCCTTGGTTAGTTATGCATCTGGGTCTTGCAACGGAGACTCGTTGGCCGTTGGCATGCAGCTTGGTGGGCAACTGCTGCATAACTGTCGCTTTGCCGCATGAGATTGTCATTCTGTGCCCATACATAACTAAAGCTATTTTCTATGTAGTTCTTTTGGGCCGACACATCCCTTTCGCATTAATGGCTAGTTACATTACTGACAAGAAGAACAATGCAGACAGGAAATACGGTGTAGACAAGAAAAACAGCGCAGACAGTCGAGGCAAAACTACCCAGAAAGATCGAGGCTTGACAGAGTATGAGCAAGCTCGTCTTCCTCCTCGCCTATACTCTTCCCCGACTTCGTTGTCCTTTCCTCCGCGATCACATTGGCAGGATCTCTCGGGAAGTCCAAGAGATGGCCTCTGGCGGGCAAAGCTGGTTGGGCATTGCCCGAGGGCGTTGAGGGACCCGGGCTGCTTTTGGCGGATTCGCCCCGGGACAAAACACTCATACGGCCACTGCTTTTAGATCGGCCGCTCCCTTGAGTACCACCACTTGAGCTGCTCCCTCCGATGACACCTGGCGATGGGGGCCAGGAGGGCTGGTCGGAGCGACGTCGGTAACTGTAGCTTGGGGCAGGCGATCAACCACCGTGGTGGTTCCCATAAGTGGGAGCTTTTCCACGAACCACTGGGACTCCCGTTTCGGAAGAGCAGGAAAGACGGGAGCATTTAGGATCGGGTCATTTTCCACATATAGCGGGTGGTCTGTGATAGATTCGTCGGACGACATGGTTGCGGAGATAACTGGATGAAGGGAAGGGGCGAAGATCACGTAGGAAGAGGGGAGGGAATGTGGCGAGAGTGGCTTATTTAGAGTCTTGTTTAGAGAAGAGATTCAAGGGCAAGTCAACTTACATAGTACCTAGTTAGTTGATCAGCTAAACAGTCAGCAAAAACTCAAACAAGCGAGAAGTGAGGCGCAAGTGAAGCAAAGGTTCGCTGCCCACTAAGATAGGCGCCAGTATTTCGTTTGCAACTAGATGGCACCGCTTTGCTTCACAGCCCCTTGCCCAGGCTAATTTTCATTCATTGACTTCTTCACCCTTACCGTTACTGCCAGTCTCGTAGTTTTGTTGGAGGAAAAAGGCTGTTGGTCGGTGGCCAACAGGGTAAGTAGCCATAGTCACACGATGTTGTGGCAGACACAAGCCCATCACATCACTCTGTGCATCACATGCTGCAAAGCGTTGTATCAGATGTCGCTGAATGTCGTCAATCTATGCATCGTATGCTGCAGAGCGTTGTATTAAATGTCGCTGAATATCATCACTCTAGTTAGACCCCCATCTCATTTCCTAGCACAACAACGAGAACCATGGCTCTCAAAACAGAATACATCTACATTGCCCCTCTTAGGCCACCATATATTCATGTGTTACCTTTGGCGTCCATTCGTAAGCAAGCGAAAACTTGAGCCGGTAAACACGGCGTCCCAGGGGTTGTCCCACGTGCTTCCCGATCTAAACTGGGCAACGCGCCGGTTCAGGATAGAGATAAAGTTGCGAATCTCGTGGCGAGCATGGCCCTTCCAAGAATACTCGCCGAGCTGCCACCCCAGCTTTATGAAATAGCTCCAATATGTGGCCCTCTGTCCGAAGAACATGCAGTCGTCGGGGTCGCCGTGGAGGACGTTATTGGCGTTGTAGTCGTTGTCGTAGCAGCCCCGGCATTGACATTTGTCGTCATTGGTGAGAACCAGGTCCTCGTTGTACAGGTAGATAATCGTGTGAGATGACAAGCGCGCCGCGACCTTGATGAGGGCTTCGAGCTGGCTCTCAGCTCCGCTCGCGACTCTCACGTCATCGTCCAGCACCAGCCAGTCGTAGGAAAAGTTGATGCCGATGTGGCGCAAATCCTTAAGCGTCAACGGCCCGTTGAGTTTGTTAGTCTCTGATGGCTCTTTCTAGTGAGTGAAGGGTTGCACAACGAGCACGCCGGCAGAGGAGAACAACGACTCACGGGATTGACCGGACGTTCTTTCATGCGCTGCCGCGGGACGCCGGCACGCCGGAGCCGCGGTCGATGGTGCGCTTCGGGTCCGCAAAGGCCACGATGAAGTTCTCTGCTCAAAGATGAAGACGTCCTGAGACGTGACCATCGTCAAGCGTCGGGTGACGCCATGGTCGTCCGTCGCCAGCGCCGTCACCGTCTCGGCCGGCTCGGCGTCGGGCCGCGTCTCAGGAAACCGGCGCAGCATCGCCTGGCGAGAGTCGTAGCACGACTCCCACAGCCGCTGGGGTCACGGCTGAAACGGGACCCGAGGATCACGCGCCGACACGTCTGCAGAGTCCCGTCCGCCGGGCACACCTGGGCCTCATGTGCGCTTGGAAACGGACGGTCCAGGACGGCGGCGTCCCGGATCATGAGTTGTACTTCTGACGGTAAGCTGGGAAGGTGATGAAATGCGCGATGCATGGTTTCAAGTATTGTGTAATTGATAGGTTGATGAGTTGATGGAGTTGATGGAGTTGACGAAATCGGATCATGTCCTGCACAAGAGTTATCCAACAAGGCAGTGAGAGAACACGACAACTTCGACCACACTCGGTGAAAATGTGAAGATAATTCCCAGGCAGACGATTTTTCTGCCCTAATAGGAATTCTAAATCGGTCGACGAACCTTGACAGCAGGTTAGCAAACCCGGAGCTTCTATATCCAAAACCTTAATGTGATAGTAAGCGTGGTGCAGACAAGATATGCAATAGATCAAGTGTTTAAGTTAGAGATAAGCATGATAGCAGTGATATGAAAGCAACATAAATCGTGGCCTTGTGTCTCTCTGACTACTGGGAGCATTCGCCCACGAGCGTCAGGTCGCGACGCCTACATGAGACTACTGACTAAATACGAGCCGTCGAAGATAATGTTCTCTTTTTTCGGGATTCTTAGGGAATAAGCCAAGAGCTGTCGCGTATCTTCTTGCCAGTGTGCAAGATTTGCACAGCCCCGTGTCGAGGGTGGCAGAGGCCATGTTCAGTGGCCAAGGGGCTCATCATGTCTAGTGGCCAAAGGGCTTCATCCGTCAGGTTCGCAGGACATCCGCGCCTAGTAGAAATATAATAGAAGTTAATTGAACTTAACGGTATATACACGAAGTGGCGTTGTTTCTCGATGTGCTTGACTAGTCAGTCAACGCAACGGTTCTAGCCCCCCCTCCCCCCTTAGAACAGGCCCGCGTTCGGATAATTTTCCAGAATCTGCAGCTCATCCTGCATCAAGTTGAGGATATTCTCATATCCCGCCGTCCAGTCCATGGTACCAATCGTCGCCGGGTCCCAGTCCGGTGGCAGCATCGGCGGCATCACCGCCTCATCGCCGCCTGCCCCGACCACCAATGGCGCCACGCCCTGCTGGAAACTCGTCGCCGCCACCTCCGGTACCAGCACCGTCTGCTGCTGATAGCTTTCTTGCGCCGCTGCCGCCGCCGCCGCCGGCTGGCCAATCGCAAACTGTTGCTGCAGCAGGTCGTTGACGTGGTCCAGCGCCTGCGGCATCTCGGGAACGGCGACGTTGCTGTTGTTGAGCTTGAGCTTGACGCCGACGAAGAGCCCGGCGACCTCGCACATGACGTGGCACAGCTGATGGAAGCGCTTGAGGCGGTTCGACACGTCCAGCGCGTGGCTGAGCGACTCGATGAACTCCTGCAGCAGCACGAGGTCGTTGATCGACAGCGTCTCGAGGACGTGCCGCAGGATGACGAAGAAGGGCGCGAATGGGGTGTGTAGGATGGTCCTGTGATTCAATGTTAGCAAAAATTAGATTCCTAAGCTATAAGGAAAGAATCTTTCACGCACCAGTTGATGTAGCTCGACTGGGCGTACGGCCCCATGCGCATCAGGTGCATCGAGCGCTTGTGCGTACGCATAGCCCTGCGCGCCGCCTCGACACACTCGTTGCGAAACACCTCCTGCCCGTCCAGTGCCGAGACCGCCTGGTACACGAGCGTTAGGTTGATGGATAGCTGTATCTCCTCGCCGATGCGGAAGATCTCCGTCAGGATCGGCGCCTCCTGGTTCGCCGGGTACTGGCCCTGGTGAGCCTCGGCCTCGCGCAGCAGGCTGCGGCACTCGGCCGCCAGCGCCGTGGCGTGCGCGACGCGCGTGGCCGGCGGTGCGGCGCGGCCGAGTGGCGAGTATAGGTGCTCGTAGATGCGGCCCTGCGCGATGCTCGCGCGCACCCAGAACTGCGTCAGCCCCGTCGTGCTGTCCGGCACCATGGCCTCGTACTGGAAGCTGAACTCGCGCGGTATGTCAATGTCGTATTCGGGGATGCACGACCCGCGGTGCAGCCGTAGGCACAAAGCCTTGTCGAGGATGTAGACGTTCCAAAATAGTATGCGCTCGAGGCGGACGTCCTCGGGCGACTTGTGCGCCGACGCAGCCACACTCTGGAAGCCGGCCGAGATGCATAGCTGCGCGGCCGTGGTGCACAGCTGCCACGCGACGGCCGGCCGGGACTGGTCGATGGAGACAAAGGCCTGTCAAGCAAGTTTGTCAGAAAGGAATGCCTGGACCCGGGGGCGGGGGCGGTCTGCGATATCAGGGAAGGGGGACGTACGCCTAGTAAGATTCCCTGCACGTTTTGCGCCGTGGATGACAGCAGCAGCGGCAAGTTGGCCAGGCCGGTGTCGACGTTGGCCCGACAGAGCTCAGCGTGCGTCTTGTACTCGGCCAGGAGCTCCGGTGAGATGCCCAGCATGCTCGTCTCCTCGAAGATGTAGTACAGGATGGAGTTGATGAGGACAAATTTGACGCTGGAGATGTTGTCGAGGTGCGCGTACTCGCGCCTGCAGACGGCTGCAATGTCATCTAGGCCAATCGAAGAGCAGAGCATGGTAATCAGCGTCGGCGGCTTATCTATACTCATTAATATTAGTACAAATAATACAAAGACACCCCGCTCCCCATCGTGGCGCACGTACAAGTCAGCCTCTCCAGAGCCGTGAGGGCCACCTGAAGCGGTGGCATCTCCAGCTTGCCGACGCCGCCTGGCGGCACGGGCTTCTGCATCGGAAACGGCGAGCCTCCGGCGCCGCCGCCAGCGCCACTTCCACCGCTAGGGCTCGGGAGGTGGCGCTTGCCGAGTAGATCGTAGAGGCTGCCGAGCGCGGCGCCCATCTTGGCGTCAACGCCGTAGAGCGTGGTGCTGCGCACGGCCTGCTTGAGTAGCGCGACCGTGATGTCAGTCTGCACATTGAGCCCGCGGTCGGGCTCCGACTCGGTCGAGTCAATGTTGGCGGGCGTGTTGATGGCTGACGAGTCCGAGATGGTGACGCTCGCGTTAGGCGAGGCGACGCTTTCGGAGCCGGTGCCGGTACTACCGGGGCCGGCGGCATCGCGGCTGGGGGACCCGCGCTGGCTCTCGCGGCGCTTTAACAGGCGCTCGATGCTGCCGAGGCTGGCCTCGATCCTGTCAATCTTTTGCTCGCTGATGCCGGGATCGAGGTGTATTGCGTCAGTCTGGCTGGTGCCCATGTCATGGTTGGTGAGTGTGAGTCAGGAATACGCACTATAGCGATGAGATGTGAATGCGCTGCTTGCGCTGCAGGCCAGGGTTTTCGGCACCCGTTGTCGTGCATGTGCGCTTGGCCGACTTGCAACTGGAACAGGGCACCTTTTTATCACATCGCGTCTATGCGTCAAATGAGTGAGCGGTAAGCGTTCATTATCCACGCTGATTTGCTCGTCTGAAAACCTGACGCACCTTGCTACGTCTGCACTGGTCGCACTAAGGGGCCATGGCCGACATTAGCTCTCACGATCTTGTCAGTGAGTTTGGACTTGCAGTCTCCGTCATACCGCTCGGCGAGCCGGCTGCTCATTAGGTATGTACTCCGGCGTCGACATGCCGGCGACAATATCACTATGCGATCCTCCCGGGCCTTTGGTTTTGCTGAAAACCTTCGTTTGCGCATGCGGGTTTCGCTCAAGAGCCGTCGCGAGCCGTTTGGTTGCTAGAAGGCTAAGCAAGGATGCGGGGACACAACGATGGGTTGATTGATAAGCTGTCGGAAGCCTTGAGTCGATGATTGGCGGAGCTGTGTGTAACGAAGATGAGGGTCGGTCCAATCTGCGTATTTTATGAAAAGATGAAGAGGCCACAAGATGCCATCAAGATTTGGAAGAAAGCTATCCACTGCAAACGGCAAGTAAGTTTAGTACTCGATGGCCTCCGCCACAGTAGCCTTGCCTCGCCTTATGTACGCATTTTCTGTTGCACAGCCCCATCCCTGTCACTCGCTGTCCGCTTTTATTTATTCGTTAGTACATACATAGCATCGCCCACCCCCCGGCAGTGCACTGCAGATACCACAGTGTCCATGCAGGCATCATCGACCATACGAAGCCAACTAGCTCCAGCCTCCTGGCTATCGGCATCCATTCAAATGTCAAAGAATTGTCTTGGCATCAATCTCTCAGCCCTAGAGCCACGTAACACATAATTGTTGGCGCGGTAGAATCGCGCATCCAAAGGCCCTGCACGTGCAGCCGCCTTGCATCCTGCAGCCAACAATTATGCCGTCCGACGGGCTAATAAAACCTCACAATGAAGGAAATGACACGACAAATGAAATTGCTTTATTGTATCATGACGCCCTTTTGAACAAAAAACATGCATGCCTCTGTGCTTGGCTTTTTTCCTTTTCTTTGCTTCGCTTTCTATGCCCTCATACCCGCTTCTCCATCTCGCCCTTGATCCTCGTAATCGTGCCCGCGCCGCCGTACACCATGGTCGTGTACACCATGGCCACGCTCGCGCCTGCGTTGAGCACCTGCAGAGCCTGCTCGCCATTGGTGATACCTCCCGTCGCGAACAGCGTCTTGCGCGCAGCGTCGGCCTTCGCAGCGTCGGCCTCGGCAGCGCCGGCCGCCTCGAGCGCGTACGCGTCCATCATCTTGCGGTACCGCCCGACCAGGTCCAGCGTGCGCGAGAACATGGCCGGCCCCGAGTAGCCGCCCGTCTCGCCCAGCGAGCGCCGGTCCTTGGCTGATAGCGACACGCCCTCGGGCACGATGCCGGTGCGGCGCTTGGTCGTGTTGCCGACGATGACGCCGTCGACGCCGCTGCGGTGCACCGCCTCGACCACGCCCGCCATCTGCGCGTCGTCGTCCTCGTCCGGCGACACCTTGACCATCACCTTGGGCGGCGGCCGCCGGCCCTCCGTCCTGCGCGCCGCCTCCACCACCGCCGTCAGCAGGCGCGTCAGCGGCTCCGTCGCCTGCAGGTCGCGCAGCCCCGGCGTGTTGGGGCTGCTGACGTTGACGACGACAATGTCGGCGTACCGTGCCAGCCGGTTCACGCAGTACACGTAGTCGGCCGCCACTGCGGCCTGGTCCTTCTCGTCCGTCTCCTTGTTCTTGGCGATCTGCACCGCGAGCAGCCGGCCCTCAGCCAGGCTGCCCGGCGGCACGCGGGCCTCGCCGTTAAGTACCTCCTCCTCCGTGGCGCCAATCTCCCTGGCGAAGCGGCGGACGCGCGTGCGCAGCCTCTGGGCCACGGCGTCGGCGCCCTGCGAGTTGAGGCCGTAGCGGTTGACGAGCCCGTCGAGCCCGGGGACGCGGAAGCACCGCGGGCGCTCGTTGCCGGCTTGCGCGAGCGGCGTGATGCCGCCAACCTCGACGACGCCGGCGCCGAGGCCGAACAAGATGTCCGTCATCTGGCCGTCCTTATCCAGGCCAGCCGAGATGCCGACCGGGTTGTCAATCGCTGCGCCAAACACCTCGGTCGTGAGCTTGGAGGGCTCAGCATGGCGGGGCTGACGTTCGCGCGGGTGCAGGTTCGCCTCGTAGAGAAACTGTAGGACCCCGGAGCCCGTGTGGTGCGCATCCTCGGCGTCGGGGAAGAGAGTGCGTAGTAGCGGCGGGACGATGTGTTGGTGGAGGAGCGAGGCACGCGTGTCCGTGACGTACAGATAACCGACGTAGCCCGTCGCGGCGAGGGTAGTCGCATACAGGGCGGCTTTGGCGCGGCCAAGGCCAACGGAACCGCCAGATGAGCTCGAGGTGAAGCGTGCTGTCGTCTTCGGCGTATACGTACGAAGGTGCCCCTGCGCGGCCCGCGGTCGGGTGGGTAGCCGGTGGCAGGCTGACTGCCGAAGCGTGGGCATGGCCAACATGATGGCGTCAGGGGGGAGAGGACGGCCCGGCCACTGCTGTTGAATTGGCCTTTGTTTTCCGCGCGTCTGCCCGCAAAAGGAGGGTTGGTGTGCTGTGTGGTAGTTAACTAGGGCTTCCTATTTAGGAGTCAAGTTGGGGAGCTACCAAGGATCACGAGCTATTGTCGGAGGTTGAGGACAGTGTGGATTGAGAACGAAACTGTGCTTTTACACTGGCCTTTTAGCCCCGATTGATTGCCTTCTCGTTGCTGGTGCAATCAATGACTTTAAAGAATGGGTTCTATTTATTCTAATGACCTTGGTTGAACCAAGTGGATGGATACAACGCCAGTGTGCATTCGAGTTACCAGAGAGCGTGTTTTCAAGGACGTTTTAATCAAGTCACCAAGCATCGCTCACCAATGCAATCGGCTGCAGGCAGCTACGTAGCATATATACATGTCAAGCTTTCATAAACCTTTCGCCGGCCATCTCCAATCGGGGAGTGACGTGAATTGTAGCCGCGTTTTCTGTCTGTCAACGGCGAACGTTGGCTGTGGCTGGCTTACCAAATCTTGCCACGCATCTCCTGTTCTCGTGGTACTGCATGCCTAGCCAGAACAAATTCGCATTCCCGGCGATTATGAGTGAGCATCCATCAGACAGCCAGCTTACGAGCCAATCGCGAAACTGAATTAATCCGCCAAGACGTCGCGCAGGCGCAGCGCAGCCTTTCCACATTAGCACTGGATGTCTAGATTTTTTCGTCACATGCATTTTTTTCGGGAAAGTGGCCGAGAACTATTTCTTGCCATCGGGATTATCTGGACCCGTCCTTTTGTCGTTTTCGTAATTGTACAACCAACTTGCCGCAGCGTACCGTCGCTGTAAATTTTTGCAGGCACAGTTACCAGGTATGCATGGACCTGCGTTTTGTACCAGCATAACTATTCTGTGATTGTAGACTAGCCTGCCAACTGCCTGCCAGCCAGGCACAACTCGATGTGGCTGTGCCTGTGGCGGCGGCGACGACGACGGAAGCTGGCCGTTTTGTTCCTATTTGCTGGAAACTTTTAGGGTACAGCGCTAGCTCTAATTCGGGTCATTCCGTACTCAGTACAGCGTTGGATCGTACTGCCGCCTGGCCCCCGCCAAATCGCATCTTCGGCCACATCCGGTCCCACGTCTGGACGGACGGCCGGGCGTATGTACAGTATGTATCTCGTTGCGCGCCTGCTGGTCTACGGTAAGAGCACGGAGAGACAGGAGGCGATAAATATCACCAGTGGCGCTGCGAATCGTGGCTCGAGCGGGACATGAAGTCGATCTTCCGAGGCTTAGATGCCCTTTTTTGCCAGCAGAGTTGTGAAGCGCCGGCCACCACAACTCCATGAGCAGTCAAATCACTGGCGCCTGGTCAATTGAGAGCAGGTAAGTTGATAGTTCAATTGTAGACGTGGTTTCTCATTATCATTACAGACCTGGATTCTCTCAAACCAAGATAGAGCTTCGATAGAAACGCCTTCTTGCATCTAAATATCCCCCTATTATGCAGCCTGTTAAAACGCGAGCGACTTATGTAGTCTCTGACATGGGGTGTCCGTTCGCGTACCCGACTCCCAGGATCATCCGCATACCTCGAATAAAAGCCCGCAACTTGCCTCATGCAATTTCTGATTCGATGTCCCAACTAGGTGTAAACTCGACGTTGCCTTGCCTCAGTGGCCGCGGCTTCCTCCGCCGGCAGCTCCACGATCTCCTGGTGCAGTCGTGGCATCGAGCTGTGGAGCTCCGGCGCCCCGTCGAGGCCGCTGATGAAGTGGCTCAGCCGTGCAGAGCCGTCTGAGAGCTGCGACACGACGCGTCCGGAGGCGTCGCTCCCCATCATCAACGACTGGCGGGGATGGCGGGGATCCGTGCCCTCCAGCTCCGGCGTGTATGCCCAGTCGCCGCCCGCTGCCGCCGCACCTCCTTCCTCCCCTTCAACGGCACTGCCAGTCTGGCTCGCGGCCTGGCGTCGACGTCGGCGTAGCAGCGTGAATATGCCCAAAAAGGCAAACACGGAAAAGAGCGGCACGCAAACCCCGATGGCCGCTTTTGCGCCGACTGATAAGTCACCGCTGTTGGTAGATGAACTACTGCTTGCAGGTGAGCTGTTGCTTGTAGCTGCGCTATTGCTTGAAGATGAGGAGGCTGCAGTTTTGGAGCTCGGTAGGTCGTTTACGAGGATGATGCAGGGGCCTGTTGCGAACAAGCTGAAGGTTGCGTTGGAAGTGTATGTCCCTAACACAGTGCCGCAGGCGGTGGCATTGGCGGTGATTACGTCGCCCGAGGTTGCGGAAGATTTACAGCCGTATTGATTGTTGGGGTCGCAAGTAAACCCACTGTCGCGTGGATGCTTCTGTCAGCTATGCTATAAAAGACAGAGGCTGTCTTCGCCTCTTACTTTCGCTGCTTGAGGTGCTTACCTGCGGCAGCAGCCTGTTGCAGCCTGCCCGGCCTTGAGCAGACCGCCCGTCGTCTCAGCATTAAACTGACCCGTCTTTCCCGTGCCTAGGCCTTCCGCGATCAAGAAATCCGCCTGCCTTGAAACTCCACAGGCAGGCCAGTAACCCGTGGGACAAATGGTGCCTGGAGAATACACAGGGAGTATCCGAGGCACCGGGTTCGGAGCCCGAGCAGCAACACCAAGGGCGCTGGCGGCAGAGGCGAAGAGGGGTGGCAGGCAATCTGTGGCGACGCGCGTACTGGATCCATCACAGGTTTTGGCGTAATCAAAGCGGATAAAAACCGACTTGGTGTTATCCCACGCTGTGCTCGCCGTGAGGGAGTCGCAGCCTTGTTTGGGCGTGAATGTCGTAGTCAAGGGCCCTAGATTCGCCGTTGCGTAGGACGGTAGGTCACTGCGTATTGTGTATGTGTATGTTGCACTTTCTGCAGTCGGGCTTGCGGTTTCAGTGCGCGGGACAACGAAGCTCATATTGATATGGGCTGAGAAATGAACCGGGAGAAAAGAGCGTTGCGCTGGTTGGCAGCCAGCTGCAATGGGCTCGAATAGCCTCCTCTGGGGATTGCGGATTCATCACGGGACGAGGCGGTGGAGCGTGGCAGCCGCTTCACAACGAAATCAATAAAGCGAGGAAGTAAGGAGACCCGTCGTGATGGATCACAAAACTGAGGGTGCTGAAAGACGAAATGCAAACAAAAGCGGGGTAGCTGCAGAGGTGTTGTCGAGCGCCCGCTCCGCAGCTTGTTATAGGTCAGACTTTTTTCTCATGACTCCACCTTAGCGGGCACCAAGGACGGGCGATGGCCAATCTATTTTACGATCCCAAGCTGTCTCGAGGCTAGCAAGCTCCTGTGACAAGCACGTTAGTAGAGCAGACAGGCACCTAACTAGTAGTTAAGGAAGCTCTGGATGGAGAACCCACGCGAGGCCTAACTAGACTTTGGTACTGACTGCTTGCCAGTGCTCGCTGCCTTGTTCCTCCCGCTCCCGAATGCTAAACAGCTCACTAAATGCCGCCTACGTAACATGACGTAGCAGTTCTCGAATTTCGAATCCTCAAGACACGACTAAACTTTAAATTTTCCATGGTCCTAGTCCCCAGCTTTTTTTCTTCGGACAAAGCTGCCCGTTGGGGTACATGGGGCCCAAGTGCTCGCACGTACACGTGGAGGTAGAGTTCTCATGTCCGCCTTGATTAGCCTGGGCTGCAATCTCCTCCCCTTGAGCTTTTCTGTTCGTTTTTAGTCCGCAAGAGGTGTCTTTTCATGCTCAATCCCGTCAATCTACATCCATATCAATAGGCCATTCCTTCGATACCCATAGATATACTAGAATAGCAGAACAGAGTACAATCACCCCTAAACCCTAGCTTCATAATAGTAGTGGGTAAAAGGCGTAGTATCGGGATTTTAAAAAAAGATTTATCAAACTAAGCTTTAGAAATATTTGCCATGTTTTTATCCTGTGCCTGAGTTCGAGAAACCTGCTCGTGAAGACTACTCTCGTTTTTTACCTCAGTAGACTGCTGCCCGTCATATGTGTTCGTATCACTACCCCCAGCTGAGACATTGCTAGAAGCAGGCACGGCAGATACTGGATGAGAGATGTTCTCGCGAAAGGGGTGCTTTATCCCTGTGTCTACCTCGCCAATGTTCGTGGACCTATGGGCTTGCGAAACGGCATGATCACCAGAGTCGAAATAAACCCTTTCCTGCGCAGGCTATCAGAGTTTGCCACGCAGGGTGGTAAAGCGAAATGATTGCTTCCGGTTTGGCTTACCTTTAGCTGGCCTTTAAGTAGTCTGTTTCTGGGCAGCTTGTCACCGTACAAGGCGTGAAGACGAGACTCTCTCGCGATTTGTGGATTTTCGCTCTGGTATTCGGCCATGCTGATGCCAATATCAAAGCATGAGTCGAGTTACGTCGCCAACTAGCTTCAATGCAATACTATATATGGCTGATCAAAAGTCGCCACTTCCACGACTATATGCGGTACGGCGAGGGCATTAAGCCAATCCCGTCTGGTTCGGCAAATATAGTTGGCGCCGGCAGATCGCGCACTAGTAACATCACTCGCCACTTACCCACTTCCCGTGATCCTTGTTGAAAAGTTGAAATGCTTGCGCCGTGCAGAAATCAGTGAGCTTCGCCGACGTCACCAAAGCGGCAGTGCGCTAAGCGCCGCCTGGCCCAACCATAGCTAACGTGAAGGTCGGAAGTCGTAGCAATTCATTGGTGTAAATGTGCTAACGCAAGCCCGGCGGTTAAGGTTTGTCTTGCCACTCCTATCACTAAGTAAGACTCCGCCAATCACAATTCTCCCAGGGGTTTGCCTGTCCTGGGTCATCAGACAACCCGTCATTCCAATCCTGACTCTTAAGTTATCATGGAGGAGCTATCCAGAACTTTTTACTTATCTCATCCTGTTGTTTTCAGGTTAATATTCGCACGTGCTTCATTTCATTGTTGCCCTTCTCTTCATTAACTCCAACTTTCCCGCTTGACGATGGGAGGGGGAGACACTGTGGCATTCCCCGAACAAGCCAATCTTGGCCACCTCGATGAGCAGCATCGAACCAGTTTCATTAAAGCACTCCTTCGCATTTTTCATACAGAAATTGTAGAGCTTACTTATGCTAAAATATTAGATGGTATTCCTACGTCTGCTTCATACCCTGGAGTTTTACTATTAGTAAGAGGGTCACCCGGTAATTAACCACAAAGAGCTTTATCCTGGTGTCCTTGACCGTACCCGCCAGCTTCGCGATCAGTTTGACACAATAACGCTGCGTTTCTCCTCATTTGTAAGTTGAATTCAATCCTCGATAAGATACTATTGTGTTTAGTGTTAGCTTACATACTATCGTAGCTCCTATCATCCTTCTAAGCTGCTAAACTGGGCATACGGGCCTTCTCACTAAGACTCATCGAGCTTCTAGCCGTATCGTGCCACTAAATAGCAGTGTATGTATTTTAACAGAAAGAGTCCCGTCACGCACACAAAGAATATAAACGATAGAGAGACGAGCCTTAGGATCTAAACCGATAGGACTAGTATCGTGCGCTAATAGCGCTTTGCCACTACTCATATCTTACGAGTGAGTAATACCCAAACAGTATTACGGATGTAGTAGGCTACTAGGCTGAAGTAAGAATATTTAGTGGAGTTGTTTTGTTTAATAGAGGCGAAACACACAGTGAGGTGAGCATCCCCTCGTCTACATCGCCAGACTGTAACGCTGACCCCGTCCTCAGTGCAGGGAATTGTACTTGCACTCGTCTCTGAGGAAAGGACCTCGGACACTATATCCCCCTACATCTATACAATCTGACAACCTCATGCGATTCCTGTTCGGCGAGGTAGAGTCGGGTTGCGCGACACCTAACCCAGCTCCGCTTCCAATTCTTGCTTCCGCGGGCAACCGTTGGCGCTGGGATGCCTGGGAAGCCTTCTCGCGCTTTCACATATTCCGCGATAGATATGAGCGGAGGATCCAGCCCACCACCAAGCCTCGGAAGGACTGCCGGTCGGCAACGGATTGGCCCGAAATTGCGGACCAGCTCTTTCTTCTCAATGCCATGCATGATCGCCAGGAAGGCAAGCCGGTGCACGAGGACGAGGTTAGAGCTGCGGAAGAGCGTCTTCGACAGATAACACCTTTCCCCCGTCTGGCATGATAAGAGTAGCGCTTAGGCATAGGAGTAATCACAAATCGGTAGGCAAAGAGCCCGCCACCATTGATCAGCCTCCTCCACCATACGTCGAATACAGGGCCAGTGGACATCGCGCACCCAGCGCCCCAGATACTGTAGGGTCCGGATGATCTGGTAGATACCCCTCGTGCTCGACGTGCTCCCACTGGCCAGCTTCCTCCAAAAACCGTCTTAGGTCCATCAGCGGTCGTGATGACAAGGAACCAATCGTGGCCCGAGACCACGAGGCCAGCAAGAAATGTTGGCAGCCGAGCGGCGTGCAAATGGCCATGGTTGCATCGCCCTCGGCCGAATCGTCTATGGAGATGTCTCCGCCGCCAAGAGTCCATTTAAAATCAACATCTGACTACGCAACTTGGAAAAGCGCGCGCCTAACTAACCTCCTCACGATGCCCTTACTATCCTCAAAGGCGGTAATATTGGTAATAAGCCGACTATTAAAGGACTCTGCTAGTATAAAGACGGTATAGGAAGCAATAGTAAAGAGATAGTTATAAAACAGCTAGAATATAGTAAATATATTCTCATAATAACTGAATTAATTAACTTACTTAAAAAAGAAGTCTTTTTTTGAACAACTCTGAACAATAATCTTACCTCTTTATAGTAACTCTTTTATATATAACACTCTATAGACTATAATACTATAATGGACTACTGTTTTTTACTCTCTCTTTTTTTACTCTCTATTTTTTATTATAGCTAAAGTCTTTTATACTTGTATTAATAAAACTAACTATATAACCAACTATAAGCCTAAAGTGAAGATAGAGACTCTTTATAGGAAGATGTCTTATAAATCATTGTTTTAATATGTAATATTACTACTCTAGTAATAGTAGATAATAGATTAAGAGATTCTATATTTTTATATAAACATAGAATATAACGTATAGTAAAATAGCTCTCTATAAACGTAAATAGGATTAGAAGTAATTAGTTATAAATAGCTTTCTTCTCTCTTCTTAGTAAAGTATAGTATATGTTTTTCTAACATTCAATGATTCTCGCTGTCACTAACATATCCGTGCGGGGGCGAAGGCCATAGCAAACCCTCCACGTCAGGCTCGTGCGTCTCTATTTCGGCAAGTTTCTGAAAAGTTGAGGTCTTCCTAGCATCACTATCGGGGAGAGAGTTGGCCAGAGATAATGGAGTATTGCCGCTGCTATCAGAAGCGTAAATATTAGCTCCTCGTTCAAGTAGTAGGTGTGTCACGGGCTCAAGGTCCCCGGTAGTTGGGTAGGGTGATACTCTGACGACTGAATGTAGTGGCGTCTCGTCGTCATGGTCTGTAGCGTAAATGTTGGCACCCAGGTCAAGGAGTAGCTGCGCTATGGTTTTATTTCCCTCTGAGGCAGCCAAATGTAGTAGCGTTTTGCCGCCATGATTCGTAGCGTACATGTTGGCGCCTCGCTCGTAAAGGAGTCGCCCTACATCCGGACTTCCCCTTTGGGTAGCAAAGTGTAGCGACGTATTGCCAGCAAGATCTGTGGCGTGAATGTTGGCGCCATGGTCAAGGAGTACCTGTACTACTGCTCTAGATTCTCCTTGAGCAGCCAAATGTAAGCTGCTCATACCATAGCCAGCTACCACCGCTTCAACATCAGCGCCATAATTAAGGAGCAACCGTATTACAGCCTCATGGCTCCTGCTTATAGCAAAGTAAAGTGCTGAGAAACGATCGATAGTTTCCGCTTTGATGTTGGCACCTTTATCAAGGAGCAGCTGCGCCGCGGTTTCGTGCCCCCTTCCAGCAGCGTAAAGTAGTGGTGTATACCTTTTTTCATCAACCGCGTCAACATCAGCGCCCCTAGCAAGCAGTAGCTCTACCATGGCCACATGTCCGTTCTCAGCAGCGAGAAGCAGTGGCGTAGATTTGTGGTACTTGGCAACCACCTCAGTATCAGAGCCATAATCAAGGAGCAGCCGTACCACCGCCTCATCTCCCTTTTCAACCGCAACATGCAATACCGAGCCGCCAAACTTTGTTACCCTTTGGAACTCAGCACCTCCTGCAAGGAGCATTTGCACTACGGCTACATGTCCTTCTTGTGCAGCGTAATGCAACGGCGTTTTGCCAGCGGTGGTGTGGACATCCACATTGACTCTGTTAGCAAGGAACAGCGACACCATCGACTCTTGCCCTTTTCTGGCGGAACAATGTAGCGCTGTCAAGCCAGTTCCATCAGGCACATCAGCGCGGGCTCCTTTATCAAGCAGTACTTGCACTGGGGTGTCAAGTCCACCCCTGAGAGCACAACATAACGCGCTCGCGCCATCCATTCCTTTCCAGTCAATATTGTGATTTATTCTGGCAGAAGCCATCGCAAAGGTAACGACTTGTTCATCGCCGGCGGCCACTAAATTTCCAAACGTGCCCTTCCCCTTCGAAAAAGCGAAGGCGCGTCCTGTCCCGCTTCGCTTGTTTATATCCTGATCGTATTGCTCGCACAAGCTATGAAGGGGAGATGTTGGCGGCTCTGCATCCGCCTGGGCCTTCAACAGCGTGTAGACTGCCTGGCGACTATTGGTAGCCACTGCTGCCAGAATCGGCATGCCATATTGGTCCTCACCCTCCACAACTTCAAACCCACATAGTTTGTTAGGGTGAACTTCAATTAGCTTTGCCGCATTGTACTCTGCGAGAAAGTATAAAAGGCTTGTGGTTGGCAAATGAACACGGCGTCCATGCTGCTCGAATATAGGTTCAAACTTCAGCCAGCCAGCAACGTCAAAGCTGTGGAGAAAACTCTCTTGATCAACGCCAAAGCGTGCTGCTTCATTCGCATGGTGCAGAACTGTCCGAAAAGCGTACTCCAAAAGTGGAAATTTCGTTTCCATCGATTCACAGAGCTTTCGCATCGAACCGTGAACGTCCCACTTCCAACCCCATCTATCAGACACCGAGAAAGCTGGCCTCCCGGACTCAAAGTCAACACTTCGTTCGGCAATTCTCATATATTCAATACAGCACTGCTTCGGTCGCTCGTGGCTTTCCCCGCGGAAGTCCCTTCTAAGTCCAGGCCAGATTCTCCTCAAGCCGTCCCTGAGAAAGAATTCTCTGACTGGCTCGTGAATAAATTGAACCTGCTGTTTCCGTTGGGACTTGTTGGCCTCGACAAGCCCTTTGGAGGAGCTTAGGATGAATCTTGTCGTATCTGCATCTCCAGTTTCGTCCATGTTCTGGTGTGATGCTGCGACTGGATCAGCACCGACCAGAATCGCCACATGTAGCTGCTCTTTTCGCAATGGCTTTCTGGCGAATAACACCCACTGAATACACAGAAGGAGTTCAGCTTGATGACGACTGTCGCGAGTCAGAATATCACGGAAAAGATCATTCAGGTCTCCCGGAATATCTTTTAGCCTTTGTTCGAGCATATGGGTATAGCCGTCGTCATGCTCTTGCTGCAGAATCCCTATCACGAGGACGACCCAAATAAAGATTCCTGCTGACTTCTCTATGAGTTGCGTCCGGATTTGCTCAGCACCCTTATCACGTCCAATACTTAGCTTCCCCTTCACGTAGCTAATAATATCCTGATCATGGCCGTGCTGTTGTCCAAGATCTAAGCTGAGCCCTTTCGAAATAGCAATATGCGGGTAATGTCTACTGGAAAGGCAGACTCGGAACGATATACCCAGGGCTACTGCCATTTCACCCACATCCTCGAAGAAGGATATCATGTTCCGAATCTGTGTGACGCCACACTCATCCAAAGCGTCAATAAAGCAGGTCAACGGAGACTGCTCAAGATTCTGAACGGCGTTTTCAAAAAGTGACTTGAGGGACTCGATGGACCACTGCGGAATATTCCCACTCCGTGCAGCTCGTCCAAGAGAGCTGAAGGCGGTTTGAAGTCGCGGTAGTTTCTCAAGAAGCTGGAACAGCAACGATCGATACATGCCGATGGTCGATTGTTCAAGCTCATCTCCCCGGGCATTAAAGAAGAACGATATGAAGATGCCCCTGTTTGTTTTCTGGGCTTTATGTAGAGCAGACTTCATGAGTGTCGACTTTCCCGCCCCTGGATGTCCTTTGATCCATAGCAATCCGTGATGTTCGGCGAGCTTGTCGGGAGATTCAAACCAGTCGATATACTCGGGCGTTTTAGCTAGCCATTCGCAGGGTTTTCCATATGCTTTCTCGATGGTGTTATGTCGACTTTCGATTTGATCAAATGCCAATGATTTCAGCAGCGCCTCTTTTTGGTCCTCATCGAGACTTTTCCTGTTGTGAATGTGACTCTGGATTGGCGAAAGATCCTGAAAATTCGGCACTAGGGCGCTCAATGCGTGGAGACTTAGTTCTCCCATCCGTAGTAGACAGAGAGCTGTCATTAAGATGTCGCTTCGGTTTGCTGAACACCTTGTCCACTGCATCTTTCCCCACCATGGGTCAGTTTAAACTCAAATATTTGAAAAGAAGTAGTTGCAATTTCTACTAACCATTTCGCATGACTTGTCCCTCAACCCGCACAGCGACTTTGGGCGGAATCCGGGCCAACACGGCCTTTGCATAGGCAGCAGCCACCGCAGCCGCATACGGTTGCCACTGCTTGTTCTTGTGTTCATCTCCGTAGTCGCAGACTCCTCGAATGACGCCGACGAGAATGCAGGTCATAACTCCAGCCGCCTCCATTTCAAGACCAAGGATATTGAACCTGTCGGCTGAGCTCATTACGTTTCTGAGAATGTTTCATGAGCTTCTCCCCAGAACCAATCGGCCCATACCAGATACGGGTCCTCATGGAGTCTGGCCTTCGTTCGCGTGTTAGGGGACGCTTATTTTCCTCGTTGTCGATTTGATATAGCGTATCATTTTCCTGCCCTGGGTCGGCGAAAAAGCCCTCCAAGTCTTTCTCTCGCAAGTCCTTGTAGTAACGCAAAAACAGGTCGGTATCGGCTCCCTCGAGCATAATGTCGTTAATAGCTGACAGAATAAGTGTATCTGTCGGGAGCAACGCATGACCGTAACGTAGAGTCTGGAACCCATCTGAGCCGGTTTCCTTGCCTAACTCGTAAGCAGTGACACCGGCGTTGTCACCCTCGGGCAGGGCAACAAGAACATCGCCAAGGCGAATATCACGTGGCGGGTCGCATTCGAAATTGGGGAAGCCTGCTGCGACGCCAACTAGCAGACTAAGCCAGAGTCTTGGGAAGGACTTCTTGATATGCGTCGCAACAGCAGCTGCAGCGCCTGTGCCGTACACTTGACCGCGGGGGATGGTGGCGACGATAACATTATGACCGCATACCTCGCCAGCTTTGTAAATATAGCTGTCACCACGGCTCACGCCAAACTGACCATCGTGACGCTTGTCTATCTAGTAGCTTTAGGGCAGCCTCTGTCTCGATTGGAAGCGGAGCGATCCATGCGATCGTGTATGCCTCTGGGTCCAACAGATTCATGGCGTCAGAGCACTAAGACTGGCGGTAATAATGGGAAGTGCGCTTCTGCATTGCGCTCTGGGAAAAGGGGCAACAGAACCGAGCCAGAAGTGTAGATGCAGGTGCGACGAATGCGGGGTTTTGAAAGCAGGCTGCAGGTCGCCTGGCCCAGCTGAAGGAGGCCGCCTTACTGACCTGCTTTTTCTCAGTGAATATTCTCAGTGCTTAGCTGAGCTTCGCCACATGCAGGTTTTAGGCTTGGAGAAATAACTACCCTACTATAATAGTAGGGGTTGTGTCGTCCGAGGGCATGATTTGTCGCATAGAGCAGGTGGTGAGAAATCTCTTCTTGACAGTTGTTATACGCTGTGCTGGTCCTCGCTGGGCGGTGCCTCCGTGTGCGGCCGTGGACGCCTAGGCTATGGTAGCCTGACTGGTGCTATTTGGCAAGAAAGCAACATGAGGCACATCAGTCATGTACAAAAAGGAAAGGCCATCATCTAGGATTGTGCCACAAGCACAGTGGGCGCAACCAACATCGACCCCCCTCTCTGTGTAGAAGGTGATGCGCAATTTCACGTCCATGTTAGTATCAGACAATCCCTTTATGCATCGTCCAGGCTCCGAGACACAACAACTGTCATGCCCTTTCATCTGCGGGCAACGCCCGCCACTACTCCCGTGTCAGGGCATGCTCAACCTCGCCCAGCTCCGTTCCCGGCAGCGGCTCCTCAAACTCGACAAAAAACGTGCGCACGTACGCGAGCCCGCAGCTTGCCATGGTCGCGCGCGACGCCGCGTTAGCCGCCATCGTGTCGCCGCGCGCCCTCTGCAGCCCGAGCGCCGCGAACCCGTGCCGCACGAGCGCCCGCGCCCCTTCCCTAGCCAGGCCCTGCCGCCAGAACTTGAGGAGCAGCCGGTAGCCCAGATCCGCCGCCGTCGGGTCCGGCGCGCCGTCCCCCCCGCCGGACGGGCGACAGTGCCCACCACCCAACGAATTCGCCGCCGTCGACTGAAAAGCCAGACCAGGCACCAGGCCGGCCACGAGCGTGCCGGCTGCCAATCGTGCGGCGTGGTCGTCGGTGGCTTCTCGCTCGGTGAGCGCTCGACCGTGTATAAATCGGGGGACTTTACGATACGAGTTGAGCTCTTTGAAGTGGACGAGGTGCGCCTCGTTCAGCGGCTGAAGATGCAGCCTTGGTGTACTCATAACCTTTGCGCCATGTTGTGTGATGGTAGAGATCTTGGCTTGGGGATTGCATTGGGGGCCTGAGAGGATAGAATGGAAACTCAGCTTATCAGATACATCGCCGTGCACGCCGGATGAGTCATTCGGGATGGTAGTGACAAAGGCCCGTCAATCGAAGAGAATACAACTCAAAAAGTACATGTTACTTTTGAAAAGGACTGGACGTCGCAGAGCCTTATGAAGGTGCCTTTGAGTTTTTGTGAGGTCCAACGGGGTGTTGCTCCTCCCCAACATTACTCCGCTGTATGGGATCGCGTTAATAAGTGGACCATGCCGCAGGGTTTCATCTTACCAAGGAACGCCGAAAACAACGGCCATAAACAAGTGCGTCTTCTTATATAAGCACCTTATTAACCCCAACTTGATGTACACTCCACTATGATGTTAACACTATTTATCACTATCTATACTACGGGAATGCTAGTCATCCCTCGCATTAAAGCCTTAATTCATAATCTCGACAGGGCTAATTCCATCTCAGCTCATCTTCATCACTATAATAACAGCCATACGAGTATACGTTTGGTGTTTTGCGAGTCTTGTCTGCCTAACGTCTTAACATATCTTCCTCCTTAACATATCTTCGTCATGGCGGATCTGCAAACTGTTGCCATTGCCGGTGCGTCGGGCAACTTGGGCTCCAAGATTACGGAATCTATTCTTCAGTCATTGTACAAGAATAAGTTCAAGCAGATTATCATTCTGGCGCGTTCTCAGTCGGCTGCCGTTGAGCGACTTGCATCAATGGGTGCAATCGTGAGAATCTACTCGGAGAAAAACCTCACCAGAGTTCTATCCGATGTTGATGTTTTAATTAACACGTACGTGTCGTTTTTCTTTTAGCACGTTGGCGTGCTGATCAATTTACTCATTCTAATACTGTCCTCAGAGTCGGCCCGGCTGGACACCATTTCAAGGAACAGCTACTACACGCCATTCTAGAAACTCCAATCAAGCTGTACTTTTTGTCCGAATTTGGTGTCAATCACTATATCCACGACTTTCCTCATCAAGAGTGGGATGAGAAAAAAGCTCACTTTCAGCTTGCGCAAAGCCTCCTAGGCTCCCGCGTACAATTGTGTCGAGTTTATGCCGGGCTTTTTCTCGAAGACTCCATCGGCCCGTGGTTTGGCTTCTTTACCAAGGATGCAAAATACGAGGCTGTCGGATCTCCCGAGCAGCGCACATCCTACACAAGCATGTACGATGTCGGCAAGGCGCTGGCCATGCTCGCATCGAGCCCCCACGCCTCCGTTCCGTCCGAGGTGCAGCTCAGTGGCGATTCGAAATCCATGACGGAAATCGCGCAGATCATGGAAGCACATGGCTCGCCCACCATTCAAGTGACCAGTGTACCGCTCCCACCTTTCAAAGACAAAGTACTAGCGGAACCTATCCAGACGCCGGAGCGCAATTTGCGCTTCTTGATGGGAGACGGCAAGATTGATCACTCGCTACAAGGCATGGGCAATCAGAATAGTGTAATTGAAAATGCGCAAGACGGCGACTTTACCTGGAGAAAAATCGAGAGCATAGCAGAGGCGACCAAAGGGTTGCCGTGGGCTGACACACCATGGGCTGAGGCATGAATCGGCGCAACTACGACCCACGCCAACATTTTCAGTTTTTCTTCTAAATACAGCCGCAGACTTGATACTTTGAAGCCGCTATAATCGGTCAACCTAGAATCGACCCTCCTCCACTATGGTTGCACCGTGTGATAGAGCATTATATTGTCTTTATGCAGGAACATGGGACTCATTAGGGGTTCAATATCCCTAGAAGACAGTATTTTTTTCGCCCTTGATTCGGCCTACTCGACTTGGCAACCCTTTTAGCCTCTGTATGTCCGTCTGCCTGTCCGCCACAGACGCTTGCATTCTGCCATGTCTCGCCCCTTCCACGGAGATCACGTGCTGAAGATGATTCTCATGAATTATGTAATGGGTTTAATGTGGGCATTAAGTCAGAGAGCAAATAGCGTAGGAGGAGTCAAAATCAATTTAGCTATCTTGAGGTTGTTTCTACTTTTTTCGCTCGTAGCGACGGTTTGATCTTTTTCTCCTTTTATAGGCCACTGAGCCCTAGTGTGTGCCCTAGTTTGTTTCTAAGGATTGAGTCGGCTCGGCTGTTTTCGCCACAAGTGGCTGACTCACGCCACACGTGCCTCCACTTATATCACAACAAAGATAGCAGCAGTAGGCATTTGTAACAGTTCCCAGTAAGTTGGGAGGTCACCGTCGGGACTAATAAAAGGCTTGGAAGGTGCAGGTGGCTGAGTCGCCAATGTCCTCACGAGAAGTTAAGATGACGCTAGCCTGGGACTCGCATGTTGTACGCTTTTGACACCAGCGATGACAATATTTGCACTATTCTTTTTATATATATATTATTTTATATTTTTTTTTATCAATAATAGACGCGCCAGTCAAGTAAGCCAGCCCCATCTCGGCTTCTCACCGAGTTCAATTCTTCAGCATCCATGGCGAACAAGGCCCCCATCGTCGGCTAACCTGACCTTTGCCACCACACACGTACACCCTGAGTCGTGTGATAGCGGAGTCATATAGCCCGTTCATTTATACCAGCACTCCGGGCTGTCAACTCCAAATAGCAACCTGCCCCAGCATCTCCAGGATCCACGACCCGCGTGCCGAATTAGGCCGGGACGTCTTGCCGGAGTGGCTGGTTTCGACCGGCTGGCCAGTAGTTACTCGACACGACGACACTAGTTGAACGTGGGACAATGGTAGTTTCAAGACCAAGAAAGCGAGGCGAGGCGTCAGTATAAGCAACCAAAGGAGAAGAGAAGACGGATTAAAGGGGATATCTCACATTTGCATAGCTATTCTTTTTAAAGATATTTTAAACAATACAACATCTTCCTCTATAACCCGACGCGCTTCTCGCTCGGCCGTCCTCCATCTCTCGACCAGTCGTATGTTCACTCCCCACACTCATCACCGTCACCTTAAATTTATCTGCTCACCGAAAAGCCACGTGGAACGAAAGTCCAAGCATCTCACCGAAGTGCATCTCACCGAAATGCATCCATATTTGCCATTGCTGGCCTGATGTCGCTGCGGACATGGCGCGGCCGCCGGTGCCCAAGATGGCGGGCATTCTGGCAATAACGGCCACCACTAACACCAACGGCTCCAGCATTTCATACTAGCCAAGGCCGTGCATGGGGGAGGCAAATCATGAGCGCGCAATCAGTCTGTTGTACCGTAGTGCCTCTGAGTATAAGTAGAGATGTGATTCCGTAAAAACTCAAAGGGGGGGAGCACACTAACACTCATACACGATTGCTGCTTCACAATGCAGTTTCTCACTCTTTTCCTGGCGTTGGCCTCTCTCGCTGCTGCTCTCCAACGGCCCAATATTGTCACCGTCACCAAGTACCTTCCTTTTGAGCAGCACCCGTGTTATGCGTACTTTATGCTCGGGGGAGAAGGCGACCTCCCTGCAGAAGCCTGCCGGCCTGGGGCTTGCTGTATTGGTGTCCAAGATGTCAACACCAACACTGGTCACGGCGGCAAGAATATCGGCCCCGACGGTCATCCATTAACCCCCACCTCTCACTCTCCCAATGGCAGCAACGCCCAGGGCATCTCTGGTGGCGCAATCGTCACCCAGAACTCTCTCGCCGCTGGCAGCCCCAAGCCCATTACCAGTGCCTCAGTCGTTGCGGTACTCTCGTCCAATGGCAGTTTCATCGCAAAAACCCTCATCGGGACCATGACCGATGACTGCACCGTTGCAGAGGATAATATTGCCACCGCTGCTGTGTCTGTGCCAGAGACGTCTCGCGAGACCGTCGTCATCACTACCACTGTCCCCAAGGTTGTGACTTACACCACGACCTTGAGTGGCACAGCCATTATTGAGACAAGCACGACTGTGGTCATCAGTACTGAGACATTCACAGCCACTGTTGCTATTTCCACCACGGAGACTCTAACAACACCTATAATTATTACCTCGACCGAGGTTATCACGGCAAACAATACTATTCGCACATCTCTCTTTACCACCACCTGTGAGGAGGTAGTCACTGGCATTGGTTCCATTCTCACCACCGTCGCGGCTTCCAAGACTTTAGCAACGCCCGTGGAGGTCACCTCGACCAAGGTCATGACAACAAACATTTCTACTGTTACATCCCCTACCACCATTACGTCTAAGGAGACAGTCACTAATTCCACCACCACGGAGTCTCTTAAAACGCCGGTAATTATCACCTCGACTGAGGTCATCACAACTAACAACTCTACAATCACATCTCTCACCACTGCTACGTCTAAAGAGACAGTCACCAGCGTTCAACCCATCCTCACTAACTCCACCACTACAAAGATAACAACGCCAGTGACTGGCGCCTCTACGGCAGTCATTACAATAAGCAACTCCACCACTGCATCTCTCACCACCACCACAAAGAGTATTATCACTCCCAGCGTCGTCGTCACCACCAACAGCTCCACCATCGTTGAGCCCATCACGAGCCTCATCCCGCCGCCTCCCACAACCACCAAATCGCGCGTTATTCCCTCCAGCTGCCCGACCCCGACCTGTTCCATGGGTATCCAGTACGCCCTATACGACAACCCCTTCCGCCAAGACACGTCCCCGACGTACAAGAGCTTCTCGCCCGCCTACTTCAAAAAGGCCAAGCCCGTGTACAGCACAACGCTGCAGACCGCCATCTACATCACCGACGACAACTACGGCAGTGGCTTTAACCCGCTCTTTAAGAACGCCGCCGCCGGCTACCGCGGCTTCCTCTTTGCCTGCCAGAACGGGCGTTACCGCTTTAACTCACCCTACTCCGACGATATCACTATCATGTGGTTCGGCGATAAGGCCTACCAAAACTACACGCGCGATAATGCCGACATTATCCAGTTCTACTACGGCGACAACAGGCCTAGGAACATTTACAGAGACCTTAAGGCGGGCACGTACTATCCCATTAGGGTGCTCTGGGGCAACACGGGCGGCGCGTCAGACTTGTCGCTACGCATCTATGGGCCCAACGGCGAAGACGTGAGCGGCGCGGACCAGTCGGGCGAGCACTTTCTGACGACGGAGGCGTGTGATGGCTCCTATGCTCCTTTTCCACCGTGGGGCAAGGAGCTTTGAGACGTCCTCAGTAGGGAAAAAGTGTCAATTTTCTAATCAATTTTTCTTCTTCTTCAAGTCAATTTCTGCCGTATATTTCAGTCGTGCGTATGTTGCTCACGTGGCAACATAAAGACACATTGTTTACCGCCTACTGGGGGTGGATTGCCTCGTGGCTTGCAGGGATTTTCCTTATTTCATTCGATGTATAGAGATATTATATAGTCTTATTCGGCTCATTAGAGTTTGAAAGTCATAATAGTCATTCATACTTGCCATTATCCATCGCCGAGTTCCGCAGTTGCGCTAGATGGGTGTGAGAGGTTGTTGTTCGGGTGCCCGTAAGACTACACCAAAATGAACTAACTAGTGTCTATCCTAGCGATTTAGTGCCGAAGTAACCGAAAGATGCAAAATAGAGCCAATAGGCACGCTGGACTATTAGGTACATCCCAACGAAGCTGTCCACATCTCATCTTTAGTGCAATCCACAGTCATAAACAACAGGAATAACATTGTAAGCAAGGTCCACAACCTGTCACTCCATAGCGCGGTCCATGAGCGTTAGAGTAAAAGAAAGGAAAGTCTAAAGTGTGGCCACTTCGCGAAGCGTGTGCATCTCGGCCGTATTTTTAGATAGAACTGCGCATGGTAAGTTCCGTGGTCGCCTCGCGGTGGTGGGTGGGCATGTCGCCACAATGGATCTGGAGCGGGACTGCGACGCTAAGTTAGAGTTTGGATGGACTATAATCACCAATAGCTGCGGGATCCGGGCGGCTCGGCATGCCATCCGAACCATGTGCTTGGTATGTATGAAACTATGGTCGATTAGTACTCTGTAGTATTCTGTCGTAGGATCTCCTAAGCGAACTGCGATACTACTACCGAGTATGTAGAACAAAATAGGCACACTCAGATGAACTAGATTGTGTGTCAGTGTCAAGTGCTCTAAAATATTTTTATGCATTATCGGTGGTGCTTGGTACTAGCGCTCTGGTATTATTCAGATACTTGAATAATCAGACATTAATCCCGTAGTTAGGAGATGTCTTCACTAGGGTCCGCCGCCACAGCTGCACCGCACGGTAGGTCATTTCGCAGGAATATTAATAGCGACCGCATGGCTCACTTCACAATACCCGTCGGCATGTATTATCCACCTTGGGAACCAGTGGATAAACGCGTACAAGTTTGTATCAGACAGCCACCCATGAAGTACAAAGGTAACCTATGCAATATTATGTTTCTAATAAAGTCTATTTTAACTTATTTAGTTTATTAAGTAACTAAAGACTATAATTAACTATAGTAGAACTATAAGTTATAAAAGACTTATATTATTTATATAAATAGTCTAGTCTAATAAGAGCCTTAAAGGACTCCTACTAAAGATATTATAATAAAGTAGTAGTCTTTTCTTCTTTTTAATATAAATATTAAGATTTAGAAATTATTTAATTAAAAAATAATATAAGTATATTTAAACTATTATATAAATAACTTTAATAGATATACTCTTTATAATAAAAAACACTCTTTATTATTTTATAAAAGAACTTCTTTAAATAATAAAAAGAATAAAGTATAATAATAATATTAAACTCTTTAATAATAGTAATAAGTTTAGAATACTATTTAGCTTTATTAGAATAAGGCTTAAATACTTAGTTAGGTATTATAAAAAAGAAGATATAAGAGGAAGAAGGAACTTATAAAGTAAGACTATAGGTCTTAGGATAAAACTAATAAAGAGGAGAAATAATATTATAAATATATAAAAGTACTATAAATAAGGGGTAGAGTAGTCTAAAGAAGTAACTATAAAGTACTTATAAGAGTATAAAAATAAAGAAATTAGTTATATAACTAGATTACTAAGGATTATAATAATCTAGTATTAATCTAAGATTATTAGGATTATAAAGTAAGCTAAGTAATCTAAGTAGTATAATAGAGAATAGGATAGATATATAAGAAAGGGGATTCTAGTAAATAGTTAGACTAGATCTCTATTAATTAATCTAAATAATAATTCTACTATTAAAAGTAATCTCTTAATATAATTTTTACTATAATACTATTTATTTATACTCTATTATATATTTAATCTAACTTACTTCCTAAGAAATAGATTTACTATAGATTAGAGAAGAGCTACTATTATAAGAATAAATATATAAAGAAAAGGATTTTTAATAAAAAGTTAGATTAAGTGTAAGAGCTTAGGCCACAGTCCAGCTAGACTAATAGCCTAGTGGCCTAAGGCACGGGGCCAATAGGGGGGGACTCCCCCTTATGTATAGTAGCCACTTTATTATAACCTCCTTGTCTCTTCCTCTATAAGAGATTCAATTTAACCTCATATTAACGCCTACTCGTAGTAGCCGTAGGGCCAGTCCTTAATATTAAGTCTCTATTAATTAATCTAAATAATAATTCTACTATTAAAAGATATTTTCTAATATAACTTATACTATAATAATTACTTATTAGTACTATATATTTAAACTAACTATAAGAGCTTAGGCTATAGTCTAGCTAGACTAATAGCCTAGTGGCCTAAGGCATAGGGCTAATAGGGGGGGGACTCCCCCTTATGTATAGTAGCCACTTCGTCACAACCTCCCTATCTCTTCCTCCGTAAGAGATTTAATTTAACCTCATATTAACGCCTACTCGTAGTAGCCGTAGGGCCAGTCCTTAACACTAACTCTCTTCTTAAGAAATAGACTAACTATAGATTAGAATTAAGCTACTATTATACTCTATTATTATTTTTTAACTATAGTAATATTATACTTAATAGTATATATTTATTTAAATTAGTATTTACTAGTAGAATACTAATAATACTAATATAATATACTTATAATAGTTACTATATTTATAATATACTTATTATAGTTACTATATTTATATTATACTTATTATAGTTACTATATTTATATTATACTAATAACTTTTATTTTCTAGTTTTTCTATAGGGACTAGTAGAAGCCCTACTATTAGTAATATATAATACTAAAAATAAAAGAAATAAATAAGGTTTTATAAGTAGTATAAACTACTTAGACTAGATACTCTATAGAGTACACTAGACTTATACACTCTATATAGTGTTATATACGCTTATTAATCTTTAAGTAGTACACATAAAAGCGACTTGATATAATTATTTACGTCTGTTAGCGCCCTAGAGTAGGCTTTTAGACGTGCTATCGAGCCTTCTACGGATAAACGTGCAGGCGTACACGCTTCGTACGCCCCAACAGGACGGCGCGCGCCCATGTTCTCACTAGTTGCCCCTGGAATACTCTCCCTGCCATCATCCTCCAACTGTAGCAGTGTCGCGCCCAAAAAGAACACACAAAAGCGACGTGGAGTAGCGCAACGAAGTGCAGGGTAGCTACGCCCTAAACAGATGCATGCCAGCAGCACAGAGTCAAGAGCGGCCCTAAAAATCCATTTGAGCCATTTTGCCTTCTCGACCGCCGTATCTGCCTCAGTTCAATACCATGAACCTCCGGACGAGTTTATTTTGGGCCGGATCACGCACGTAATACGAGCTGCCATGGCAAAAAAGGGTGCCGTCTCGGCTCATCACACATCTGGAAATACGGCGTCTAGTACATTCGAGGTACTAATAAGAAAGAGGCATATTAATGCCACGAGTATGCGGCTGGAAAGGTCAACTAGGAATTATTTATTTGCATTTAAGAAAACACATAGAAGGTAGCAAGGCAGCCGTATGCAACGAAATACACCTAAACATAGAAGCTTGTGTATATTTATGGGTTCTTGTGTTATTTTCAGCCCGCAGGGTGTTAAGTGTAGGAAATTTAGTTTCGGAAAGAGAAGAGTAGAATTTTCTAGTACTGTACAGTAGGCTGCGGAATTATCTAGCTTCTGCTTAAAACTTTGCCAAAATATGCAAGTTAAACAGAAGAAACAGTTATCTGAAGGAAACATAGTAAGTACTGCATACAGTCAAGCTGATACAGTCCACTGGCGATTTTGCCAGGCTGATAGATACGTTGATCTCTTCTTCCGAACTCAGTCAATATCATAGTGTGCCTAGATTTCCCGTCTTCTTTCTTGTAAAAAACGAATGTGATTTGTCAATCACCTTATCCCCCAGGCCAAACACAATCCATAGTCCAAAGGACCATCGTCGGATCCTCACTGTGTAAATGAAGAAATACACTAGCGCCCAATTAATTACCACAAAGGCCAAGAATATGCCAAAGCACCGCCATTTATCATCATCCTGCACATTAAACGTGTGCATGTACTCACGCCCATCTTTGAAGGGGCAGTATTGGCAATCCACCGTTGCGTCAACGTTGGCCAGATAGCCCACCCCAGCCGTATCGACAAAGGGTCCTGCATATTCGCCACAGGTGCTTCCTGGCGGGGGGTCAAAGTGCGTGGCTTCAGCAGAGGTGCACACGATTTTCGCAGCGGGCAGGACAGCAGCAAGAATGCCGCGCATCCACCATGTTACTGGGTTGAGGTAGTATAGCCAGTATTTCCAGAATACAGGGTAGGAAGCATATTGTCGCATGATGCCGTTGAACAAATTGAATGCAACAAAGAATATAGACAGGACATTGGAGATCACTGTGAAAGATGGAGCAAAGGCGCAGATCCATTGGCCCCAGCTGGCTTGGAACAGGAAGAACAGCATTGTCATCAGGAAGGTATAGCCTGCAGTTCCGGAATCGGTGGGATAGCCAACAGGAAAGTACCAAAAGAGCCAGTAGACAAGGCCCGTGACAATTGCGGCAGGAATCTCGCAGATTATGTTGGCAGTGCAGAATGCAAACCAGCCATATATGCGCGAGGGATGCTCGCGGAACTCCCAAAGTGCGCGGTTCATATAGAATTTGGGTATAACAGAGTTGACCACAATTGCTGGAAGGAGGACAATGAGAAAAGCAGAGAACATGCGATTCTGCGTACTGGCAATGGAGTCGCCTAGCATCCAGAAGGACTGGGGGGGGGAGAAAAGGTAGACTTACGAATCCATTGAAGATACCAATGAGGGCGCTGAGAAACAGTTTACCATAGTAGTATGATGGATCACGCCAATAATTGCGGAATAGCCTCTTCGTCAGCATGATGGTCTGCAAGGATGTAGGCGCAGCAAATTCGTGCTGAATCCCTACACCTGGGAGGGGAATCTTTCGGCGTTCCTCGCGGATCTGGCGAATCTCATCAAGCAGAGCACGATTCTCGGTAGAATTCTTCCATTGCTCATCCCAGTCTATCGACGTGCCATCTTCTTTGACAGTGATCTTAGCCGCAGTTTCGAGAATGAATTCAGCAATATTCTTGGAGGGAGGCGGCGCAACACCACGATCTGCAAAGTACTTGGCCACAGTAGCACCATCCCGGCCAATGGGACCAAAATAGAAGGTGTTACCGCCGGGGTTAAGTGCGAGTATCATGTCAAACTGCTGAATCAGCATGAATGAGGGCTGATGAATCGTACAGACAATAGCCTGGCCAGCTTGGGAAAGCTTTTTCAAAAATCGCACGATGGAAATGGCGGCCTGACTGTCAAGTCCACTGGTGGGCTCATCCAAAAAGAGTAAAAAGCTAGGCTTAGCAGCCAGTTCAACACCAATAGTAACCCGTTTCTTCTGTTCAATGTTCAAAGAGCCAATGATGGCATCTCGAATCTCCCCCAGTTCAAGCAAGTCGATAACCTGGTCAACATAGGCAATTTTCTCTTCCCGTGGGATATTCCGGTCCTGTCGAAGAATGGCAGAAAACACAAGAGCTTCATAGATTGTCGCAGTAGTATCATGAAAGTCCATTTGCTCACAAAAACCAGCCTCTCGTTGAAAATAAGGACCCAGCGGATGTCCGTTCACTTGCATCTCTCCACCCACAATCCCCATGGACTGACGCTGGGAGAGTGTATTGAGCAAGGTAGTCTTGCCAGCTCCGGATGCACCCATTAGTGCGATCATAACTCCAGGCTTTGCATACCCGCTAACACCATTAAGTAACTTTCTTGCTGTCCCATTACCAATGGGCACGGTGTATTCGACGTCAGTCCAAGTGAAAACTCGATCGTCGTCTAAGAGGCGCCTGACGGATTTGTCACTTCCGGATGATTGTGGTTGTCCATTCGATAGCACAGAAGTAGTCCCGGGCTTCTGAGTTTTCTCTTCGTCGCCGCCGCTAACAGCTTGGGCAGCGGCCCGCTTCGTACGCTTTGATTTCTTGAACATCAATGCACCACCGCCACCGCCCACGAACGATAGGGTCTCGGAAGCGATGACGGTGACTATCATGTACAAGGCTGTAAAAGCAATCACAACGCCAAAGTTCCGCCATAAGTTTGATCGTGTGCTAGGCACTGTTAGCAGAGTTCTCAATGCATACTGGTAAGCAGGAGCGAATAGCACTTACAACTGGAACGACTCTTTCAGGTAAGTAGCGCCAGAAATATCCGCGCTTCCGATCTGAGATCCTGTCAAGGCACAACCTTGATATCTCGGATCGATGCCAGGACCTTGGGGAATAAGCTGCGACGGAGCACACTCCATAGTTCGATCAGAGAACTCGCTCGCCAGGACAGCCTCATAAGAGTAGGACATTGGGTTCAGGTAAATTAACCAGCCAAACCAGATCGAGTCGTTGATGAGAGTTGACTTCGGGATAACATACCCCATGAAGATGAAGAGCAGGTTAAGCGCCAAGCCGGAGAATCGGATCGCGTCGTCAAATGATGGGGAGAGGGAAGCGAACATGCGGAACATTGATGTGACGCAGTAAGTTGTCGAGTACACAAAGAGAAAGAATATGAAGAACTTGGAAACCGAGACATCAAGACCTGTCATGAAGTACATAATGAGGGAAAATGGCACGACCATGCAAAAAATGGATGGTATATCGATGATAAATCGGGCGATCGTGACGGCTGATGGGCGGTAGAAAGCATATTCTTCGTGCCGGGCACCTATGATTCTACCCTGGACTGCGGGCATCAACTCTGCCAACTGGACCCAACTGAAGAAGAAGAGAGAGAAAAATATAGCACCACAGCGGGAGAATGCGCCACTAGTATCCAAAGGCTGTCCATAGAACATGGAGGAGACGACAAGAGCATTGGTGATTATGCTGAAGTATTTGGTGTACAGCGAGGTCTTGTCACCCATGATGAGCCAAAACTCGCGTTTCACACATGCGGCGACCTGCCGGGGCAGAGAAATTGTGTAGCTGGAGTTTTCCGAGACTCTCTTGCTCTTTGATTTGGCAACAGTCTTTTGAAATCGAAGCGCATCGGTGCTGTTGCTGTCTTGGAAATGCTTGTCGACTGTTTCCAGCAGCGCCTTGTATATACCACTATTTCTGAAGACGGCTTCAAATTCCTCGACAGTTTTGGGAGTGGAAGCTTCACGGCCTGGCTGGTACTGGCGTGAGGCAGGGTCGCAGATCTCAGTCAAGAAGTCGGCTGTGGTAGAATGCTCAGGACAATGGAAGCCGAGGTCAACAAAATATTGCTTGGCCTTGTTTGCTGGCCCCTGGTAGAGCATGCGGCCAGAATCAATGACCATAACCTTATCCATCAGTTCGTAGATACTCTCGCTAACTTGGTAAAGGGTAACAAAAGTTGTACGCCTGCTGATATCCGTCATAACTCGCAGGGATTTGGCATAGTCAATAGCGGTGCTCGCATCCAAACCTCTTGTCGAGTTATCCCAGCAGACAACCGTTGACTTAGCAATCAAGGTCTCTGCAATACTGACACGTTTTCTCTCTCCCCCAGACACACCACGGACAAATTCATTGCTGACGAAGGTATCCTTCGTATGCAAAATTCCAAACATCTTTAAAAGTGAACTAATGACGATGGGTATGGTGTGGCTATCGTTCTTCCGTGTCTTATGCAGTAGAGAAAACTTCAAGGTCTGCCAGACTGTGAGAATAGGGAAGTGTTGGTCGTCCTCTGGGTGGTAGCTGATTTCTCCTCGGAAGTGCTTCCTCTGCTCTTCAGCCGAAATTCCACCATAGGAGATATCACCGTCAACTGCGGCAAATGTACCCCTGTGGTTGGCGATGGCCTTAAGAAAGGTGGAACAGCCTGCTCCGGGCCGCCTAAGGACGAGCATTATCTCACCGTGGTTCAGAATTCCGTTGAAATCGTGGATGATATCCCTCACAGGCGGCTTCCTGCCAATGTGCAGTTGTGGGACGAAACGGGTTATCAGACGGTAAAGATCCGGCCCAAATGTGCCAACAACCGCGTCTGGAAATGACCTCACAAAGGAAGCGCCAGTGACAACGCCCTTCACGGTGACATTTTTGAATGCCACACTAATTCCCTTCCCCGCTCCTCCCATAGTCGTGCGCCTCTCGAGCTGGCCACCTTCTAGGAAGTCGGGAAGATCAAATGACCCTGAACGTTCTCCTAAAGCTTCCTCGTCGTCCTGGTGCTGACTCATTCGGGAAGAAGTTTGATGGGCTGCAGTTCCTGAACGAGTTTGACCCAAACTCTGGCGACTCAACTCCCTTCGCATCACTCCAAACTCCTCCATGGCGACATGGTGGGAAACCGGGTCGCCCTGATTTTGCTCGCCCCATCGGCCGTCCTCGGAAGGAAACATTGTCGTGAATGATTCCGAATTGCGAGCCTCCTTCAACTTCACGTTGTATGCAGGAACTTGACCAGCGTCGTAGCTCTCAGTCGGTGGCATCATGTTCCAGGCGAGTCGATATCGTGGAGGGTTATATTGAGGAGGTAATAGGTTTTGTTTATAAGGAATAGTAGCAGAAAGACTCAACACGGTGAGGAGCGTGGAAAATCCAGAAATTGGAAGGATAAGACAAAAGATACTGTTCTCGCTTGATAAACAAGCGCGGCCTGCGAGGAGGAAAACCAGAGGAATGGAGAGAGATGAACAGAAAAAGTAAACGATACTTATATTAGAGAAAGAGTAAGTAATAGGACTTAGACCTAAGGAACTGACTGATAAGACACTATATAGGCGGCCAGGGCACCATGCGTAATTTCTGCGTAGAGTGATAATGTTAGGGTGTGCGAATACACGCAAAAAGCGCGTAAAAGTTTAACTACTGCCTACTACAGGCTCAGGGACTCACTTACAATGACAACGGCAGAACCCAGCTACATTCTAACTAAGAGCTCTCTAAGTGGCTAATGCTATAAGTGGGCTATGGGTTACCCGGCGCATAAAGCGCGCAGCATGGATCGATTGCACCCGAAGACCCGGGGCAGGGACACCAGCACAAAACGCGCAGGGCGGCTCCTTGGTAAACCGACTGGCTGTGTAATGACACAGTAGCTGGCACGCCATCTCGGAATACGAATAAATATTGCCGAGCGCGTTCTCTGCGTGATCCGTCCAACACTGTGGCTTTTCTGCGCCTTGGGTAGGATACGGGGGTCTTGTGAACCGATGCTCTTTTATTATTAATCCATCGACATCATCACACTAATATGTGCTTCTCGGCCGCCCCCTAAAGGAGCTTTAATCGTTTTGTGTCGCCTCTACTGGTTTAACTTATACAAGCTTCAGTCCTTTCTGATCCCGGAGGACAGAGGCAGAGAGCAATCATGCTTACCACCACCCCTCTACGCCTGACGTCGGGGTCGCTGAGGCAGTATGTCCTACAAGCTGCAGTTGCTAATGCCACACCGGTCCGCCCGTTTCAACTAGGTGTCCTCAGTTGCCAGCGAAGGCTGGAAAGTTGCCAAAGCTCGCCGAAAACTCTTTGCCGCACCAAGGCGGCAATCTCTCCTTCCCTGGCTTTGGCTGCTTCTCAATTCTGGACGTTAGGACCAGTTTGGAAAAGAGCCACTATCAACACTCTTCGATGCCTGGTTGGCTGCACTGTGGGCGATTTTTCGGCCATGTGGTACCTTCAAGCGTTCCATCCAGCCCTTGGAATGGGGGCAATTATGGCCTTGTCCAGTAATTATCAGTATTTAATGCAGTCCGTTCACGCTTACTAACCCGACATAGTGGCCTCCGGTATCACGGCCTCGATGCTCCTAGAAACGACTCTTCTCCGATTCGGCCGCGATCGTCTTCCCTGGGTAGCTGCTGGCCAAACTGCTGCGGGAATGAGTGTAATTTCGATGGTGACGATGGAGCTTGCTGAGAATGCGGTTGACTATTATCTGACCGGTGGAGTGGTTCAGTTGGATTCCCCTGCGTTCTGGGGAGCAGCTTTGCTCTCCGCGTCTGTGGGATTTCTGGCACCTTTGCCGTACAATTACCAACGTTTGAGGAAGTATGGGAAGGCTTGCCATTAACTGACGTGTTTATCAAACTGTGTGACAGTCTTATAACATGTAACATAGTCACCGTACTTATTGTGGACCCGTTAATGTCATACACAACCATAGTATTAATAATATCTTAATAGAGAATTTAGAGTTAGAATAGTACTTAATTCTCTATCTATTAATAGGGGATTCGACCTATTTATATAGCTAATGTTGAATTTAGTATAGTAATTAATATATAATAATAACTGCTTTTTCTATTAGCTAATACATTAGCTAATATATAGCTGTAATAGTTAAGCAATAATAATAACCTAGTGTTAAGGACTAGCCCTACAGCTACTATAAGTAGGCGTTAATATAAGGTTAAATTAAATCTCTTATAGAGGGAAGAGATAAGGAGGTTATATTAAAGTAGCTACTATATATAAGGGGGAGTCCCCCCCTTATATATATACTTTAGGCTACTAGACTATTAATCTAGTATAATAGTGGCTCTTCTCTAATCTATAGTAAATCTATTTCTTAGGAAGTAAGTTAGTTAAATATATAATAGAGTGTAAATAAGTAGTATTATAGTATAAGTTATAAGAGATTACTCCTAATAGTAGAACTACTACTTAAATTAATTAGTAGAGATCTAGTCTAACTATCTACTAGAATCCCCTTCTTTATATATCTATCCTATCCTCTACTATACTACTTAGATTACTAGCTTATACTAAGCTTATAATCCTTTCTAGGCTCACTAGCTTATAGTACTCCTATAAGCCTATTATAGTTATATAACTTCCTATCCTAATTAGGCGTCCTATAGGCGTCCTGTCTAGCCTCCTTCTTAGGCCGCCCTATATTACTCTTAACTATTCGTAATAATAAAATACTAGGTAATTTTCTTATAATAATAATGTATAATAAAGTAGTATTATAATAAAGATTATATTAATACTATAAGTGGTTAGACTGGCTGTTAGTTTAGTGACTTAGAAGGGGTTAAATACTTATTGCCACCCACTGTACTAAGTACTTTTTTAAATTATCTGATCCTTTGTGTCTCGGTCGGGAATAAACATCGTCTTCGCCTGGTCTTTGTCCAATTTGTTAGCCTGCAGCACGCCTCGGGGCTGTGTAGCGCCACGCCTTGGAGCGCCTTACTGTGAGCCTTGCGACCTGAGACAACCACATGCTTGCGCACTGTACAAAATCTCGCACACTTATCTTGTATCATGAAGGAGCTTATATCCAGGGACTTCAATTAGTGTGACGGCAGAGCGGTTTTAAGACCAAGCCTCTTGATTGAATCGCTGCGTTGGAGGCTGAGGGACGCTGCGCAACAGGTAGCGGCGGGCGCTGCCTGGATCCATGGAGGAGCGGACTAACCAGGATGTTGTAGATAGACCCATTATTGGAAGCTACGAACAAGTGTCTGTCTACGAGACCGGATTCTTGTGGTCAGTTCACCTGCATCATGCAGCCGCATGGCCACTAGACACGTAAGGCGGCCACGGTGGTCTGCGGTCCAGTGTGCGACCCAGGCTATGTTCTCTCGCACGAATCATCTTCTATATCGGCCTTTTGATATACACGTTGCGCTGCAAAACGCACAGCGGCTTGGACTGCAAGTTTCTGCTAACTAGTCTGCCTCGCATGTAAGGCATAGAAGCTGGTAGAATATCAGGGGGGTTTGGGCATGTGAAGGATCTTTTATAATTGAATAGGTCAGGAGTGTCGTCATTCGGGCGATTACCCGTTCGGGAGCTCATAAGGTCAGGGGTAGTTATAGAAAGTAGCAGGCATAATTCGTTTATTAGTCACCCAGTTGCTCCGCAAGGCTGACAGACAACCTGTCTCAAACCTGATATATTTATTTACGTCGCACAGCCGCTGCATCTCACGCATCTGCCAGTCTACCCATTCCCACTTCGAAGAATCCAGCATGACCGAAGAGACTCAAGGCTTAATGTCTACCAAGGTCGAACGCAGCGGACACAGGCCAGCCAAAGATGGGCCTACTGCGAAGGACGTGGTCGAAAAGGAGCCTTCAACGACACTTCATCGCCACCCTGACATAGCTATTCTCACCGTCCTATTTGCCCTGGTATCAGGAGTCTCATGGACTCTAATCTGCGTCTTGACTTATAGACCGATTGGCGAGAGACTGGCCGGATTGCACGATTTTTATGCGCAGAGCGAGCGCTACCTGCGGGCCGCCTGAGTGCTCCAGGCCATCGCGTCGATGCTCGTCATTCCCTTGACTTCTACTGTGGTAGCCCAGGCGGCAGTGGCCTCGCTGCAGAAACAACACACGAAGCGTGGTGAAAGCCGGCCGACGCTGAGACAGACTGTTGCGTTGGCAGACAAGGCGTGGACCGATCCCACCACTCTCAGTAAAATTTTCGCGAAGCGGCGTTGGAAGCAGTACACATCGCGGCCATTCATATATGGCCTTCTTCTGACTGCGTTAGGTAAATGCCACACGACGTCTACGAAAGTGGAATACTAACAGGGCGTTCATAGGCGCATTGATTGCACCGCTCCAGAATATACTGTTGTCGTATCAGACTATCAAAGCACCCGGTCCTGGAGATTTGAACTTCATTACCGATTTCTCCGACATCAATCACAGTGATTTTGGCGATCACCAGCAAGTAGTCTCCACGCTGCGAGGCACATTGGCCGCCGCTCACCGAAATGATGCTCAACCCAGTCTATGGTCGAGTAACACGGGCGGCAGAAGACCGCTCTCAAATCAAAATACGCTTTCCAACATGTCCGCTTTGTCGGATCCATATTGGGCGGAGATGTCCCCAAAAATCAGCACCGGCCTGTCTCACCAGCTTGCTCCTCGTATAAATTCTACTGTCACGTCTCAGTCATCATCATCCACTGAGTCCTTTCCGCAGGACTGCGAAAGTCGCTCTGACTGGATTTACTTGCGCTACACTCAATTAAACACATTAAATGATACATTCTTTTACACGTTTGAGGTGTGTTGGCCAGGAAACATGAGTGCGTCACCGTGGAAGAGCGCGTCAACTAGGCAAAATTTCTTAGA
Source organism: Cordyceps fumosorosea ARSEF 2679 (assembly GCF_001636725.1). NCBI lineage: Eukaryota > Fungi > Ascomycota > Sordariomycetes > Hypocreales > Cordycipitaceae > Cordyceps > Cordyceps fumosorosea. The sequence continues at coordinate 10,337 of NW_017387303.1, read as the reverse complement.
AGATATTTATATTCGTGCCAACTATTCAATCACCGAGCCAGCGATACTTGCATCAAAGGTTCCGAAAACTGGCATTTACTCGAGGAAAATCACTGTGAATACCACATTTGGGTGTTTCGAGTTGCCAAATTACATGAATAATGGGACGGCGGGGCCTCTTCTTCACGATAACCGCTCAGGCAACTGTGGGCAAGCCCGCAAGTGGCTAACTTCTCTATCGAAGCGAAAATCTGAGGAGGAAATTCTTGAGTCCCAGAAACTTGAGAGAATGCCAGTTATGGGACCACTCGTTTCTTTTAGCCTGGCAGTATTTGGCCCGGGCAGCTTCCCAGACATGGCCCACGCCCTGGAAGAATATGCCCGGAAATCTAAGCTCGCCCCCAAGTATTGCGTGCCCATGCTAGGGCTGATCGATCCATTGAAGTCGTGGCCTAACGGAGAAACCCGATGCATAACGCTGAGCCCTGACACTGTAACGCAAATTGACATACTACGGGCACGTTACCTGTTTCTATTCTTGCAGGACACGGAAGACACAAATAATGCTCTGAATTCGGCAATGTTTCTCGCAAACGAGTCCGTCATGAAGTCCACTACGGGTCAGCATAGCCTCCTTATTTCGCGTCATATGGGCCTTGACCTGCAGACTCCTGTCATCAGCCTCGCAGGCATTATTGTGATTTCTGTGCTGCTGGCCGTTGATCTCGCATGCCTACTCATTCTTGCCTTCAAAGCCGCTTTGATCCCGCGATGGACGGCCCGCTTGGACGGATTTACCATGATGTGCATTGGCGCGTCGATATCAGACACGCTGCCTTTGCGGGTTTGTCACGACCGCGATGCTCTGAGATTCCTTGATGAGACCCCAGGGTGGCTCGGCGAGAGAAACATGCAAGGCGCCGAGAATGAAGCAGACGAGGAAGAAACTGGTGTCCGGGACGTTATGCTCGGCGGCAGCGAAGGACTGAGAAGGGGTGTTAGATACCGTTGCTATCCTGCGGAAAATGAAGGTCCTACGCCGCCTCCAAGGGTAATTGACGGCGTAACATATCCGCGGCATGCATCTACATAATGCTAGATGATGTACTATTGCTTTGGCTTGTACAAGTTTGACTTTAATAATATGACTGGCCGCCATCAGAAACTTGCTACTTCAAGCGCCACTAGTCATGCAGCTCGACAGCCATCTTGGATATTGATAGGCTACAACAGATGAAATAGCCCACATAACGATTTTTTGTACACGAGACTAAAACTCGCCCAATGATAACGAGGCACAATACGACTTGATGGATAGACACACACAGCTAAGGGATGTGGGCACTAATACAAGCAACGTGCCAAGCGGGTAGTTTCCCCTAGGCCGGTTAGCAAGCTGCCAAGTGAGGAGGTATGAGATGAGAAATAAGAGATGGGATAGCTAGAATAGCTGGAATCGGCAGAATTGGGCTTACCTGGACATTCAGATTGCAACAAGCTTGCGCAAACGGAGAGTGAACGAGCTGGGGCGGGCAGGCCATGTAGTGTCCTCGCGACTTACGCAGAAAACACCCTCGATTCTGCCAGAGCCGTCGCTGACCCAGAGCTGGCAGCACTGCTGCTGGTAGAGGTAATGACCATGACCTCGTGCTTGATTTCGTCGAGCATGTAGGGGCTCTGGTTTGAGGGCGTAGAGTGGTTAGAGCGAGTCGAGCCGGGACGGGAGCTGTAGCGCGGCGTGGGAGCTTGGAGCTCCATGTCGTTGGCATTGAAGGGTTTCTCGCTGATTGCCGTGGTTTGGCATCGCTCTGGTCTCTTCAGTCGTGAAGGGGCAGCGGGAGGCGGCGACGGCGGCGGCGCAGAGGCCTTGCTCTTGCCCACCTTGAAGTAGCCTTCAATGCCCATTGCGGTTCGCTTATTTGAGGAATATGGTACTTATTGGAGGTGGTCGGCTAGATCGCAGTCAGCAAGTTGGAGGAAGGAAAACGTCCGGCTTATATATGGGCTTTTCTACGAAACCCGAGAGACAAGCCACTCAAAAGTGCCAGCAGCCGCCGCTATAGCTGCCTGGCCATACGACTCAGCTAACGGTTCATAAGAGCACGCCTTTACGCGCGAGGGATTAAAAGGCTGTAATTAGTCTACTATATAGTGATCGAATCCTTGAGAAAATATCACCCGGTATACCTCGCAGTGCACTATACGTTGTATTCTCTTCCGGATCCACCGGCAAGCCAAAGGGGATCATAGTCGAGCATGCGGCGTTTGTCAGCTGGGGTACACTGCTGAGACAATCACTCTGCTTGGATGCCCAGTCTCGTGTGCTCCAGTTTTCGAGCTTCGCCTTCCTTATAGCTCACCGGGACATTCTTCTCACACTCATGTTCGGAGGGTGTGTCTGTATGCCGTCTGAGCTGCAGCGGCTCAACCACCTCGAGACATTCATTGCCGAGTACCAAGTCAATTGGGCCAACCTTACCCCGTCTGTGGCAGCCCTCCTCGATCCAGGCATGACCCCCGAGCTCAAGACGCTGCTCCTGACTAGTGAGCCCATGTCGCTCAAAGGTCTTGCAACATGGGAGGGTAAAGTGAATCTCTTGTTCGCGTATGGTCAGGCTGAGAGTGTCAGCCTCTGCTGCGTGAGGAGGAGCCCGACGGTCGCGTCTGACCGAAAGAACGTTGGCCACAGAGTCGGGAGATCCATCTGGCTCGTCGACACCGGCGACCATAACAAGCTGGTGCCTGTGGGAGCTGTTGGTGAGTTAGTTATTCAAGGTCCCGTGCTGGCTCGCGGATACCTTGATGCTGAGAGAACCGCGCTTGCATTTCTTCACGATGTAGCCTGGCTGCGAAAACTACAGCCTGGATACGATGGGGAGCTCTACAAAACAGGAGACTTGGCACAATTTGCTGACGATGGATCCGTCCGATACCTTGGCCGAAAAGACAACTCAGTCAAGCTATACGGACAGCGGCTTGACCTGGACGACGTGCTCCAGCAGGTTCAGCGCTGTCTGATAGACATTTCAGACACGGAAGTCTGCGATGTGATTATGGACGTGTGCCGCACGTCAATATCTGAGGATGTCAAGTTGACAGCGTTTCTCGGAATGAACCCTACGTCACTTGATACGGGAGGTACTGTTCTCCTCGGCCCCTTGGACCGAGCCACTGTCTACCTGCAGATATTTCGGACTCGTTTGGCCAGCGTCGTTCCCCGGTACATGATTCCAACCGTCGTCGTCATAGTGTCCCATATACCACTCAATCTCTCCGGCAAAACTGATCGCAGAAAGCTGCGCGAAATTCTCTTCCAGATGACGGCTTCGGAGGAAGCTGCATGTCTGGGATCCGTTGCCAGCCACGAGGCCCCGTGCACACCCCAAGAACTGCAGCTCCGTTCGCTCTGGTCGCAGGTGCTAAACACTGCTGAATCGAGCATCGGAAGATTCGAGGACTTTTTCCGACGGGGAGGCGACTCGCTGGCGGCGATGAGGCTGGCCTCAGCCGCGCATGGCCTCGGTCTTAGTCTGACCTTTGGGGACATTTTTGCGAATCCAGTACTGTCAAGTCAGGCAAAGCTGATTGGCTCCACGGAGGGAAACACGCAACAGAGTTACACATGCTCGGCGTTTGAATTGATTACAGAGAGCCAAAAGCAAGCTGTTCTCGCAACAGCAGCTAAGGAGTACGCTTTACCGGCGACTCAGATTGAGGACATCTATCCAACTACACCAATGCAACAGGGCCTTGTCGCTCTCAACTCCCTACGGCCAGGCTCGTATGTGTCACGACGTGTCTACAAGCTTAGAGAGGGCGTTAGCTTTCGAAAGCTCGAAGCAGCTTGGAAAGCCACCTTGGACGCGAACCCCGCCTTGAGAACCCGTGTCATACGATCTGTTGGTGACGGCCCAACGTATCAAGTCGTGGTTCGCGACGAGGCGGTTGTTGACATGGCCTATGACTTGACCAAATATCTGGCGGACGACGAGGCAAAGCCGGTAAATCTGGGTACGCCGCTCGTACGAATGGCGATCATATCCAACGCCAGCGGAGAGCCAAACTTTTGCGTCGTTACCATGCATCACTGCATATACGATGCCTGGTCAGCGGCTATCCTGAAGACCCAAGTGAGCGACACGTATCATGGCCACGTTCCAGTCCTTCAAACATTTAGGGAGTTTGTCAAATATGTACTCCAATCTAATAAAAATTCATCCGATCATTGGAGAAGTGAGTTTGCTGGGATACGCGCCGAACAGTTTCCAGCTCTGCCAACGCCCACACATTCCCCAAATACCACGGAATCCGAAAGCCAGCATATATGCCTCCCTCCAAGTGTTGCAACGGCAGCAAATATAACACTCACCACGCGCATACAGCTAGCGTGGGCAATGACTCTAATGGCTTACACCAGCGTGAATGATGTAGTGTTTGGCTTGACGGTTTCTGGCAGGGCAGCGCCCGTGCCGGGGATTGACAAGATTGCTGGTCCCACGATTGCAACATTTCCCTTGAGGGTTCAGTTGAGGTCCTCTTCATCAATTCACGAGGAGCTGGAGACGCTGCAGAAACGTATCATAGAGATGATACAATTTGAACAGTTTGGGGTACAGAACATCAGTCGCCTTGGAGACGACGCGGCCAAGGCGTGCAAGTTCCAAAGCCTCCTCGTCATTCAACAGCGTCAATCATCAGCCGAAAAATCTGGCATCTTCGGTGATACTGGTGCTTTTACGCCCCAGCCAATGTGGAATACATACGCATTGACGATTCTGTCAACCCCCGGCGCCGATAGATGCGTCCGTTTCGAGGCTGTTTACGATGCCACGGTGGTGCCCAAGGCCCAAATGAGACGGATTCTACAAGTTTTTGGCAATGTCTTGAAGCAGACAGTACTGTCGCCGGATAAATTGGTGGGCGACATGGACAGTATCAGCACAGATGACTTGCAGCAAATCGAGTGCTGGAACTCTTCAGCGCCTCCAGCCGTTCCGAGGTGCATCCATGACATGATTCACGACCATTGCGTAGCGCAGCCAGAAGCTAGCGCGATTGACGCATGGGATGGTCAGTTTACCTACAAGCAGCTCGACGATCAGTCGTCACTGTTTTCAGCCGTTCTTAGAGAGAAACGACTGGGTCCAGACATGATGGTTCCTCTTTGCTTTGAAAAGTCGAAATGGGTCGCTGTTGCCATCTTGGCAGTCGCCAAAGCCGGTAGCGCGTTCATACTGTTGGACCCTTCACACCCAACCGAACGGCTGGCGTGGATTTGCAAGAATGCGCAAGCATCAGTGTTGCTATGTTCCAAGGATATGGCTGCGTTGGCGGCGAAGCTCGGCTGTCAACACGTCGTCCAGGTCGATGAGAACAGCAGTCGAGAAAACCAAGCCTCGCTAACTACTCAAGTGCATCATCCCATCCAAGCACTCCCTAGTAATGCCCTATGTGCGCTGTATACCTCGGGGTCAACGGGAACGCCGAAAGGCGTCGTTATCGAGCATTCAGCCTTCGCCACCCAAGTTACCGCGCTTGGACTGCACTTCCATCTGGGTCGCCAGTCACGTATTTTTCAGTTTGCATCCCATGCATTCGACGTCACCGCTGCCGATTATGTGTTTGGACTGGCCCTTGGCGGCTGCGTATGCGTCCCGAATGAAGCGGACAGCCGGGACAACCTAGCCAAAGCCATACGAGATCGTAGAGCAAACTGGACTTTTCTGACACCTTCGGTCGCCCGAACTCTAACACCCTCCGCTGTACCAGATCTCAACACCTTGGTGATTGGTGGCGAGTCTGCAAAGGGAATAGACTTTACGGTTTGGTCAGGCGCCGTGCGGCTCGTCTACGTATATGGTCCTGCTGAGGGGACGGTCTACTGCACTGTGCAGCCCAAGACTCAACCGGGTGCCAATCCGGTGAATATCGGATCGGCAGCTTCTTCCGCATGCTGGCTGGTAGAGCCTGCCAACCCAGAGAAGCTGGTTGCCATTGGGGCGGTTGGCGAGTTGGTGATTGAGGGCCCGATTGTCGGCCGCGGGTACATGGGAGAGGATCTGGGCGGCTCGCCTTTCATTCCGCCGCCAAAGTGGTTGCGTGCCATGCCACGAAGTGAGTCACCAGGCAGGCTATACAGAACTGGAGACTTGATGCGGTACAGTCCAGACGGCGACGGATCGCTAGAGTTTGTTGGTCGGAAGGACAGGCAGGTCAAACTTCGCGGGCAGAGAATGGAGCTTGCGGAGATTGAACATCAAGTTGCGCGGCATTTTCCTGCCACAACGGATGCCATTGTGGAAATCATTGCCCCCGAGAACTCAGACAGTCAGAGGTTACTTGCTGCTTTTATCTGGGATGCCAGCAATGTTGCAGGGAAACGCTCCAGTAACAACCAAGGCACGCTGTCCACGTCTGCCATGTTCGCCGTCCCAGATGAAGAGTTTCAATCTCGGGCATCGATCGCGGAAGTGGCGCTACGGAAGAGCCTACCTCCTTTCATGATCCCTTCGTTATTTGTTCCCCTCAAGCAATTCCCCCTCGGTCCTACCGGCAAAGTAGACCGGCGTCTTATCAAGGACAAGGCGTGCTCACTTTTGCGACGGGAGCTCAACATCTACCGTGGCTTCTGTTCATCTAGAATGAGGCCCCCTTCCAATACGTCAGAAAGTAAAATACACCAGCTGGTTGCAGATGTGCTTGGTCGGGATCGCGGCGACATTGGGATGAACGACGACTTTTTCCAGCTTGGTGGTGACTCGATTAGTGCCATGGTTCTGTCGGCACGGGCTATGGACATGGATCTGAAGTTGTCGGCCGCAGATATTCTAGGCCATCCTCGTCTTTGTGATATGGCCGACCTGGCTATTCAGAAGAGCACGGAGAGATGCTTGCCCACAGAGCAGCTATCGCTACCAGAGCCGTTCTCGTTGCTTCCCGCAAACTATCATCATAACACCTTGATGCAAGAAGTTGTGAAAGGCCGCTAGTAAGTTGATTCAACTATCTAGTTCCTATGCTGTTTTCTATCAAGATGAAGAGGAAAGAAAGTGAATCAACTTTATGAGAGCATAACAGCACTTCTATAGCTTCGATCAATGGAAGGTTCTAGAAGCTCGGCGGCACAGCCGCCGCTCAAGCGGCTTGCCCGTTACACTTCCCCCCTTATATTCACTAGTATATAACTAATTATATAGATATTTTCTAAAGTATAACTAATCTTAAATAACTCCCTACTAAGGAAGATAATATTAATAATATTATAATACTACTAGTGTGATATAGAACGCCTTATATAGTGTATTATAGTCGAGACAAATATAATATGTTTCTAGGCAAACTTCACACACTAATGTATAGGCACGGCTCGGATTTATCCTCGTTTCTTATTTAGCGCTCTATTTACTTTGCTTTTTTCAGCTAGGATATTAACGTTCCTATTATTAATCTCTAAGTGACGGAGGGCGTGTAAACCTTTAACTATATCTTCCTAGAGTATTTGCTTTCCTATAGACAACGTGATTAATCAGAAATACTTTCGGTTATATGTCTTTATACTATAGAGATCTAATTAAGCCTATTTAATACTACTAATATAAGAGAACTTAGGAGATCGTGTAGGGTTTCCACTAAGTCTCTAAATTTCTAGTTCTACTATAGCGTTTCTAGTTTACAGGCAGTATAAAAGCACACTAAGGATCTTAACGGCTTATGCTAATCTCCCTTATCTACTATCTCCTAAAAGTAGAAGGAAATAAGCTTACTAATATTACTATAGCCTTTATTATATAGTATAAAGCGTGTTAATACTTAATAAAGTCTTTAGAGGGCTAAGGTCTATAGACGGGTAATCCCGTAATAATTAGTAAAAATGTACACGTGGGTATAAGATAGGAAAACATTAGAATAGTTATCTTTTATAGTGTTAATGAATGTTTTAGTGGTTTGTGGAGATAGTGGGTAAAGATTTATGAACTAGTTCTAAAGCTCCTGTTTTTTTAAAGTTAAGGACACATTAAAATGCGCTACTGTTAGTGGTTTTACGTGTTGCTAGGGTCCTGAAGTAGGAGCCGGAGCTAGTTCTAAATTCTCACTTTCTAGAACCTTAGGTTTCTTATCCCTTATAGGTCGCTATTGTGGCCTGCCCTCGCTGTATAATCCTGTATAAACGTATTTAGTGAAGCGAATGAATGTATCTTCGTCTATTTCTTCCTAGACTATAGATTATTCCTACGCTTCTCTTATTAGTCTATTAACTAGGGTGTTAAGTGATTTTAATTGTCTCACTATAAGGCCTGAATGGATTTTCTGTTCGCTCTAGCTTGGACTAATAATGAACTTAAAAGGGCAGGAGTAGATAAAACTACTTATTAGTAGGAGCTAGGCTAAGCGTATAACGTATCTTACCTTATGTATAGTGTTAATGCTATCTTAAAGTCGTTTAATATAATTTCATGTAGGGTAAGAACTATGAATAAGGGAAGGTAGAAAAATGCCTTGCTTAATACTTATGTTACGTTAGGCTTCATAGGTACTATATTAATGACTAATCCTACGTTTATTACTACTTTTTAGTAGAAACGTTCAGAGTATTAACCTTATGGCTTAGTGAACTAAAATGACACTAATTCTGGCGAAGTGGATGCGGCTTGTCTCTGTAATTTACTTTACTAAATTCATTCAGCCATCTTCTCCTTCTCGTGCCTACGCTACCCTCTAACTTAGTTCACTGGAGTAAGAAAGTAGTTGGTTGGAAGCCACTCTAGCGCCTCTGCCTCTAATGACAACTAATTTAGCTTGCCTAACATGCTATCACTAAATGATTAGTCTATAATGTGGCTTATAGCTTATTAAGTATAACTACCCTAGTAAATTTTATCTTCACTGCACGAGCGTATAGGTTTATTACTATATTAGTAAATAATAAACCTAAGCTAGTATAAAGCTAGTGTAGATTTCTATTTCGCGATTAAAAATTAGGGTTCTAGGCTGGTGTTTTGTATCCCTACTTTGAATAATATAGTAGTAAAACTGGCTGATCGTGTGCCTAATCCGGCGAAGGTTAAGAATGTGCCACTAGGAAAAGGCAACCAGGAAAAGCCAACCAGGAAAAGGCAACCAGGAAAAGGCAATATTGTGAGATTATTCTAAGACGAACTTAAGACTTAAAGTACTATAAACTGGTTCTAATTCACCGTATACATCTCAAGTATCACCCGAAGGGCAATCATATTAATTAATAATCTTATTAAATATATCGCCATCCACCATAATAGTGAATAGTATTATAGCGCTTAAAAGAATGCTAAACCGGCTTATAACGACTAATACTAGGCCGTCCCCCACTAAATGTCCAGCGCTCTACCTTAATCTAGAAGGAGTCTAGCTCGGTCGTTATGGCTCAATTGCCGTCCTTTCGTTGCACTTTCTCCCTAATGCTGTTATATATCTTATTGACGTCTACAAGCTTAGGCAAACTGTATTTAACACTAAAAATCACAATAAGTAAGCCTAAGAACCATTCTCGAATTTCCCATCTTAAAGGTCTTTTTTAACGTGCGGAATGACTTAGACGTACTCTTTAATCTATATAGAATAGCGCTCGGCGGTGTATAAGATCTCTAGCTTATAGAGCTCGTAGTAAACATAAGAATCTTTAGACTAGGCGAGTGTGTCGCCGGTTTAGCCTAATGCGTCTAGAGAGGTTTATTAGTATTAGGTAAAGAAAAACTTGACTAGCTTTAATGCAAAAAGCATAGCTAAATGCTATTCGATTCGAAAAAGGATAGGGCCTATAAGATATTTAATAAGCGGCCTCTTAGCCCTAAGATCGTTAATTATTACACTTAAGACGTGGAAATTCTACCTAGTCTTTAGATAATATATGTAGCTTAAATTTATAAACCTAATGACTCTAGATTTTAGTGTAAAATTATTAGACAGGCCTCTAAAAGACGCGTAGAGTTATCCTAAGATTTAGGGTATAATAGCTAGGTGCTAGGAAAAGTTTCTAGCCTGTAGGATAATAAGCTCCTTAAGTCTGCCCTTAAGGACTAGAATAAGGAGGTTATGCTTATAGGGGTTCGTTTTTAGGCTACACTTAAAGAATTAAGTTTTAGGATTTTTTAATAGGTCTAATACGGGCTGGGGTATAGACATTAGGTAGAGTAGGTTTGGAGATGTTCTCGGGTTAGCCCGATTTAATTAAGCCGATAAAGTGGTAGTGGCAAATCTCCGGTTCTACTTAGTGTAGAGTCAGTCTAAAACAGATTCAGTCGAGCCGTTATAGTCAGAATTAAGATGTTAGGGCACAGTGTTACGAATCAAGAATGTATGCAAGGCAGCCGGGGAGGCGGCCC